>NC_092454.1:61026276-61349890 GCF_036169615.1 Heliangelus exortis | reverse complement strand
AAAAACAAATCCTAATTGGTTAAATTCCAATATAGAATCTGAAAATAAATGTCCAGTTCCTCAGTAAAGATGCAGAACAGCATACAGCCATTGGAAGACCACTAATTTATGGTTGAAAAATAGTACAATTTCTGGATAACACACACACTAATGGAAACCACAATAAATTAAAAAGAGCATCTAATAGCTATAAACTTTTTAGGCTCTTTTTTTTTAGCTCTTGGCTAGCTGTTAAGTGCCCTCCCATCCACTATATCACCCCCCCCCCCCTCCCTCAATGGGACATGAGGAGAAAATACAACAGAAAAGCTGGTGGGTGAAGGCAAAACTGACTTGACTGTAGGAAACTAATGTAAAATCTTAACTATTAATAACAGAGTAAGGTTGTGGAAAAAAAGCACTAAACTAAAAACACCTTTACCTCAACCCTCACTTCTGCCAAGGCTTTCACTCCCATTTCTTTTACCTCCTCCCCCAAAGCAGCACAGGGGAATGGAGAACAGGAGTTGTGTTCATATCATAATGCTTTGTCACTCCTTACTTCTCATATTCTCCCTTGCTCCAGCATGAGGTTCTTTCCATGGGAGGCAGACAGCTCTTCATAACAGACACCTTCCCACATGCTGCATTCTTCATGAACTGCTCCGCTGTGGGTATATTTTCCAGGGTGCAGTCCTTCAGGAACAGACTGCTCTAGCATGGGTTTCCTATGGAGTTACAAGTCCTGGCAGAAAACCTGCTTCTTCGTAGACTTCTCTCCATGGGCTGGATCTTCCTTCAGGGTATTATGTACTCTTGCTCAAGCATGGCACCCTCCCCAGGCTGCAGGGTAGATATCTACTCAACTGGGGTCCTCCACAGGGTGCAAGGTGACAGCCTGCCTCCCATGGTCTTCACCATCAGCTCCAGGGGAATCCCTCCTCTGGTGCTTGGACCAACCCCTTCCTCTACTTCTTTAAAGACTTTGGTGTCTACAAAGCTGTTTCTTTAATCATTCTCACTCCTCTCTCCCAGCTGCTACTGTGCAGTGTTTTTTTTTTTCCTTTTCTTAACTAGATTATGTCAGAGGCACTACCAATGTCAGTGATAGGCTCAGTGTTGGCCAGTAGTGGGTCTGTCTTAGACCCAGCTGGAACAGGCTCTTTCTGACTTGGAGGTAGCTCCTGGTGGCTTCTTACAGAAGTCAGCCCTGCACTCTGGAAACAGAAATTATTCTGTCTGTGGATAAGCCTGAATCTATATAGTGCTTTACTTTGTGAATCTGTAAATAATAAAAAAGACATGAGCAGGAATATGCCTTTAAAATTGTCACTTGAACGTGGAAAAGACAGTCTTGCTTAAAGGTCTACAGAAGTGGTGCTTCTGCTGCACAGTGACACTATGCTTTTGAAATGCAGAACACCACCAGATCTATGAGTGAAGACAACCTTAATACTAGCTACAGTATAAAATATTACATACAAGAAGTATAATTTAAACATAAATTATTTAACTATTTTAAAATAACAGTGCTGCACTGTGCTCCAGGTACCACAGGAAATAGATGGTTGCATATCCTTACAACCTAGTAGGCCTAGTAACCACCTACTCAGTTTTACTCAGTTTCACCTACATACCTACAAACCTCTACCCACCCATGCAGTAATGGATTTAGTAACAGGATATTCTCAGCTACTCTCTCCCAGCAGTTCTACAGTTTCTACACTGACACAAGTTTCAGCACATAGAAAAACTAGGAAGAAGACAAGTTTTCGCCCACACTCTTTGATGAGGTATCCTAGCCATGTCCAAGTATCACATTGTGAGGAGAGACTCTTCCATCTGCCTTTCTTCATGGAACCTAAAACCACTGTCTACCTGTTGCTTGTTTCCAGCAGAAGGAAATGATAAGTTCATAAAGTAACAAAAACATGGCACAAAAAATCTGATTTACTGATTCAAAAGACTGGAGGAAAGCAGTGGAACATACTCTTTCTGCAGTCTAGACAAATGCTGAGAAACAGGAGAGAAGAAAGTGCTATGAAGCACCATAATTTCAAATACGGTAATTACACAGCTCTGCATCATGCTTGATGTACTCCACATTTAGAGACCAAAAAATCAGAGCAGGATGAAATACCTTCAATAAGGCTCTCAAAAAGCAGTATGCCACTAGCCCAAAGCAGTCTAGTGTTGATGGGTCTTAGTTTCTCCATAGAAAGTTTCTCATATATATATTAAGTTTTATTTAGAAAAAAATAAACCATGTCTAACTAGAACAGACTGGGAGACTAAGTATGGGAGACTAGGCTGCAATGACCATGACACTGTAGAATTCAAGATCCTTGGGGCAGCAAGGAAAGTGCTAAGGAAGTTGATGGCACTTGATTTTAAAAGGGCAGATTTTAGACTCTTCAAAGAACTGCTTGGTAGGGTAGAACAGGACAAAACAAGTTTGCTGATGACACCAAACTGTGTGGTGAAGTCAACATGCCAGAGGGAAGGGATGCCATCCAGAGAGATCTTGACAGACTCGAGAAATGGACTCGTGAAAACTGCATGAAGTTCAACAAGGCAAGGTTCATTCCCATGCATGAATACAGGTTGGGAGGAGAAAGGATTGTGGACAGCCCTGAGAAAGAGTTGGGGTGGGGGGTGGACCAGAAGCTTAACACAAGCTGTCCATCTGTGCTTGTAGCCCAGAAAGCCAACTGTGTCCTGGGCTACATCCAAAGAAGCAGAGACAGCTGTCTGATGGAGGTGACTCTCCCCTTCTATTCTGGTCTCATGAGACCCCACCTTGAGTACTGTGTCCAGTTCTGGAGTCCCCAGCGTAAGAAGGACAGAAAGCTCCTTGGAACTGTGTCCAGAGGAGAGCCACTAAAATGATCAAGAGGGATGGAGGACCTCCCCTATGAAGACAGGCTGACAAAGTTGGGGTTGTTCAGCCTGGAGAAGAGGAGGCTCTGAGGTGACTTTCCAGTATCTGAAGGGGGCCTACCAGAGAGCTGGAGTAGTCTTTTTTAAATGGGAGTGTAGCAAGAGGACATGGGGAAATGGCTTAAAACTTGAAGAGAGGAGATTTAGGTTAGACATTAGGAAAAAAATATTTCTTGAGACACTGGAACAGGTTTACCAAGGAAGTTGTGGCTTCCTCCTCCATGGAGGTATTCAAGGTCAGGCTGGATGGGGCACTGAGCAACCTGGTCAAATGGAAGAAGTCCCTTCCCATGCAGGGGGGTTGGAACCAAATGATCTTTAACGTCCCTTCCAACCCAAACCATGCAAAGATTTCCACATATCTGATATTTATGGAAAAAAGCGCATTACCCTTGACAGTGACCACACAACAGCTGTAAGCACCTGTGGTGCTGGGATATGTTCCAACTTCTATTAGTTAACAGATCCTAAACAGACACCAGGATTTCATGACAGAAAGCCTGAGGCAATTATTCATGATTTGAAAAAATAATTATACTAAATTTTTTATAATTAACCCCAAACCAGAAATTAAAGTGGGTAGGAAAACCTTCTTGTGAAGGCAGAGTACATTTCTCATGAAAATTCATCCCAATATTTCCAATTATGGATGACTTCATTACATGCCATTCTCCATTGTTATTTCTCCTTCTACTATTTATTTCATAGTTTTGAAATTCTCATGCAGGATTTTCAAAAATTAAGAAAAAAACCCCAATAATGGTCAAATATAAATACTAGAACTATCAAACTGGACAACAGCTTGAAAACTTTGTACCAGTACTCGTTTCAAATTCATCACACACTACAGGGCTTAGATGATGCATTTTAGCCTGCATATAGCAATTTTGCTGCTTAGACTGGTTTTTTGGGTTTTTTTTTCCCCACATGAAATCATTAATTTCAGGTGGAGAAATGGAGGTAACTGTAAAAAGCCAAGTTGCACACAAGACCTCATCAGGAGTACTGTGTCCAGTTCTGGAGCCCCCAACACATGAAGGACATGGAGATGCTGGAGGGAGCCCAGAGTAGGCCACAAAAATTATCATCTAGGAGGACAGGCTGAGGGAGTTGGAGCTGTTCAGCCAGAAGTCTCTGAGGAGATCTTACACTGTCCTTCTGTATCTGAAAGGGCCTTGAGGAAAGATGAGGATGGGCTTTTTAAAAGGGCAAGTTGTGATAGGACAAGGAGTTACGGTTTGAAACTGGAAGAGGGTAGGCATAGGTTAGACATTAGGAAGAAATTCTCTACCTGAGGGTAAGGCACTGAAACAGGGTGCCCAAGGAATTTGTGGATGCTTCATACCTGGAAGTGTTCAAGGCCAGGTTTGATGGGACTTTTAGCAAACTGGTCTAGTGAGAGGTGTCCCTGCACATTCAGGAGGGTTGGAAGTAGATGATCTTTAAGGTTTCTTCAAACCCAAACCATTCAATAATGCTGTGATATGAAAGAAAGCCACAAGATTAAGCTGTATTAAAGTTTCAGTTGATTTCTGCAATCATTAAGAGACCATGTGCTGCAAACTACTGTTAATGGCCTTCAGAGCAGTTACTGTGTTATCACTAGAGCAAGAACTGCACTCCTAAGGAACTGTGCACCAGGGAACAGGCAGTTAGATGAGAAGAGGGAACAAAAAATGCCACTTCTTACCATCAGAGATTGTGTTTTTGCATGTAAATAATGCAGGATGACAACAAAGAGGACAAAGCAATTATGACAAAAAAGGCACTGCCATCTTTATGAAGTCACACCTATTCTTATGCATTTGTATGAAGTGCAAAGTTCTCAGTAAAGTTCCATTCAACTTCAAAATGTGAGAGCTCAACCTCAAATTCATTTCCACGCAAGTTAGACAAAATTAAGTTTATCTGACATAGGAAGCTTCCAGGGTCCTCAGTGTCACCACCAGAATGCTGCAGATTTTCTGACTAAAACTCCAATAACTGGTTTGTTTAACACTAACTTCTAAAGCTTGTTTAATTCAAGCCTAAATACCAAGTGAAAAAAAAAAACCAAACAACCATACCCCTGAACAGAATGCTAGTGTGCAAGCTGCACAACTGCACCAGCTGTCTTTGAGCAAACTGAGAAAGAGGTGCTCCAAAGATAAAAAAGAGCTAAATAACACAACAGCTCATGCTAGGTGTGATACCAGCAATCTGCAGGCAATTTATTGCTGTATAATGAATGCTCAGAATATATGCAGGCAATGAATCAGAGGTTGAATTTATCAGTTCTTGTCCTATAAAAGGAAATTAAAATCTGGTATTTTGAGTTCTGAAAATATGAAGGAAAAAATCATATTAGGTATATACATTCATCTGAATTATTTGCATCTGTTGATTACTTTAAGCCTCAGAACTTTACTTTGCCATACCAAAATAAATAAAAAATAACAAAGAGCAATGCTTTCATATTACTGCATTTCATTTCAGAACCAAACCAAGAGTGTCATGATGTTAGCACATATCCTAACAAAGTGAGGTGCTCACAATTCCATGATTTCTTAAATAAATTTGATAGTCATATATTTTGCTGATTTTTTTAAAAAGTTGTACAGTATCACTTTGCACTTTTCTATTGCCTTGATGCTGGAAACTCTAACATAAAAAAGCATTAGTACTAATAAACGAAGGGAAAAAAACAAACCAAACAAACAACTCACACATAATAAAATTACCAGCCCCCCAGCAGTCTCTAGCCATTTGAAAGTATGTTCAGCAAAGCAGTTCTAACACTACTGGAATATGAACACTGTTCCTAGAATATTATTTATTTTTTTCTTTGTCACTGTGTCAACAGAACTGTTCTAACAGAGGCATTGATTTTTCTGCATAATTACCTGTATTTTTCAAGGAAAGACTTAAAAGTCTTTTACACTACTACTGAGAATATGCAAAACAGGATGTCTCCAAACTGAATAAAATCCTCAGTCCCAACTTTTCTTTGCCTTCCATGGCATTACTTCCCTGATTTCATACCACTGGGGCTGAAAGTAAACAGTTCGTATTCTCCAAGTGTCATAACAGGCGAAAAAACATACGCAAGTGGAGGATGACATCTGGTCTTTGCCACTGTTCAGGCACAAACCTAGCAGCATTATTTTAACAGGACTGATTTTGCTATTTTATTACACTAAAGACTAGAATTTGCCAAGGATGAACATATCATTAAATCATTCTGCATGTCTACACTGCTATTCACTTCAGTTCACCTCCCCAAACATTAAGTCTTTGGCAAAGTAAAACATTTTAGCCACAAATATAACTCTAGTGTAAGACAAGACAGATTTCCTAGACATTGTAAAATGTAGCATTCACTGAGTATCTTTCAAAGGAATCCATTTAAATATACATAGAATACAATTATGTACTATATGACCTGGTAGTGCTAAGCCCAATCCAATTCCTTCTTTAGAAATAAGCACTCAATTTTCAGCTATTGGTTTAACACATCTGTTATTCCTCTGCAAAGATAGCCCTAGCAAATTAATAAGCCTGAACAAAATCAAGAGGATGTAATGTCAAAAAAATATAATTAAACACATCATTTAATGCGACAGAATTATTAATACCATAGAAATGTGCATTATAATTTTCATTACTTGTAGTACAAATATTGACATAGGATGAAAACACAGAGAAGTGGTGTGTAAAATGTAGTTAATTCAACCACATCTAGAAGACTAATAAGCCTTGGATACTTTGAATACTACTTGCACCTTTAAAAGTGATCTGAAATACCACAGGTTTAACATTTTCCAAACATACCAGTGATTTTTGGTGACCTGACTCAGAAAGACATTGACAAATTTAGGCATCTGAGTAAGGGGAACAGTTTCCTTGATTTTACCAAGTCCTTACTGGATGAGAATTCATATATGCTTTGGGCATAGGGACAATATCTGATTTCTCTTAGCAATGGATCTTCTACTAGTGTTTCTGAATAACTAGACCCATCTGTGTTTCAGCCACACTACACAGTGATATATATAAACACAAAATTTTCACTCAACTGTATGAAAGGTGTTTTCTCACTAATTCTCAAATTGGGTGGCATCTTCTCTGGTAAACTTACCGCATCTTAACGAAAGTGCAATTTGTCCATTTGGGGCACCCTCTGCTAATGTTTAATTTTGTGGTGAATTAAATCTCCCTCAGTTATCTCAGACATACAATTCATGCCTCTGATTGCTTCTTTCTCTCCTGAACTTTTAATTTTTTGCCTTCTCCTTCAGCAAATAATACCTAGAAAATGTAACATTAGTTCTTTTAGGTACCTGCTCATAAGGAACAGAAAAGGCTTTTTTTCACTACCTTACTAGTGACTGGTATTGACAACAAAAACCCTCCTCTGTGAAAGCTAACAATGGCCAAGCAAGAAAATATTTGTGTGAACTCACTTCTGTTAACACAGCCCTTTCAAGATACAGCCTTTCAAGATCCAGGCTCAATAATGTAAAAAAAAGAATTAGGCAGTGTTAGCTTTATTTGACAAAAAAAACAAAAAAAAAAAAAACCAAAAAGCAGATTTTTAACATGTTAAATATTTATAAATTTTGTACTCCACTGTCAACACTTGGCTATACTGTCAGAAAATAATAACATTCTTCATGTTGTTCTGAAATTTAAAGTAAGAAGGACATTTTTTCCCATCCTCCATGTCCACTGACACTTGGTGTGTGGCCAAGTGTAGTATCATACTAGAACTGTCTCTTTGTGTCAGCAAATACTAGGGCAGCATAAGAGAACTAGTTCAGAATTGACCTTTTTTGTGTAACATTTAGAGTGATTCCAATAAGGAACGTCTCAATAAAATGAGAAGCAAATCCTTCCAGTATTCCTCCCAGACTACTTCTCCTACCACACCCAGTATTTATTCTAATGACTGATTTTCATTACTTGCAGGGAAGAAAAAAATATCACCTGAAACTAAAAATTACCAGAATTAAATATGATTTTCTTGCATTATAAGAAGCAGCCAGCAGGATATTGCTAGCACATAATTTTTTGCATCAAGTCATGAATTACTCTGGGGATTTTACTTCCACTTATGTTGTAAATAGGAGAAATATTTATTCCAACACTTTGTTTTAGTAACTAGAAAAAAATTAGTATAATAAGGCATATTACAGTAAGAGAGGAGATATTTCACAGGATGTGTGGGAAGCTACCAGAAGAAAAGAAAAAACATTTTTGTAAAGATTTATTTATAAACAAATTGCTTTCTACTTGATAAAAGTACAAAAATATAATACTTACATGGTCCTGACATAATTAATTGTTTCTTGACAGGATGTGTGTGACTGACAGAGCATTTTATAACTAGAAAGATACAATAGAGCAGTATATATGGTATTGTAAGATAAATGGAAGGCTGACAGATGATCTGAGCAACAACATTAGCTGATACACTAAAATAAAAGAACCCCAATATCAAGACTCACAATGAAACCAAACAAAAACCTTGGTTGAAGCCAAAATCTATTCTGTTTCACATGTATCAGGACATTTTCTGTTCCTTCACATTGAAGTAAACTACAGTTTACCTCAAAGACTTCTTGAGGCAATACTGACAAGAGCATGCTAATAGCTCCAGATTCAATCTATTCCAAATTGGCAATTATTCCTCAGGATCACCGTCAATGATTTCCTAGCAATTTTTGTTTTGACTTTGTGTTTTGTTTTGTTTTGACTTTGCCTCTGGTATTGCAGAATTTTTGTTCTCTTACTGTACTGGAAGCTTCGCTGCTCGGTACCATGCTGCCACGCTGCTAGAAGCATTTGACACTGTTCTCTTTAACAGCGCCAAGGAAATAAAGCTGCACCAAGGAGCCCATATTCTTCCTCTCTCTTTGGAATGCTGTAACTGAAATGCTCCCCTAGCATTACACTGTGTATTGCATTTTGCAGATTTTCTCTCAACTACAAGGGAGACAAAGAAAAATGGCAACGGAGGATGACTCGGAACAGGGTGAATATACTGCCCTGCCTCCAGGATAGCTTTGCAGTGAGTCCATTGGCCAACAGTGCAGTTAGACCAGCAGAGGCAAAAGGAGATCTGCCAGAAAGCCAGATGAGAACCCAGATGTCACTGCTGGGAAAAAAACCCAAACCAAACCAACAAGCAACAGCAGCAAAAACCTCCACATTTCCAAGCTTTGTGTCTTTGGGCCACAGAGTTGCCAATTGATCACTTTAGCTGTCACAGGATTTGGCTTGAAATGCTAGATTGTTCTTAGCAGATTGAGAAACTCTGATAAATATTAATAAAACATGGCAGACTAAACACATTAAACTGAAGAAAATCAACAACATTGATTTACATTACACGATTTGGAATTTTACAATTCTCTGCCGGAACGCATTAGAATCAGGCTAAACATCTAGAAACCATAATTACCCCTGCATTTTTTGCAGTTTTTATAAACCAGTGTTTTACTCCCAGAGTACTTCTCAAACAATATCTGTACTGTGTTGGTTTGTTTTTACTGTATACTGCAATGTATACAGAAGAGTAGGAGAAATGGAACACTCTTTCAGACCCCACTGGGGTTCCAAACAATCTGATTATATCTAAAAATTAAATTTCATGATACTTTAATAAATGCCCACCTTAAATTTTCAACATGAGTGTTGCAGTGTCCAAACAACAAAACAAAACCCAAACAAACAAAAAAAACCACAGACCCCCCCCAAAAAACCCGGCTTCAAAGATCTGAGCTGCCTCAAAAATACTGTCAGAAATATTTTATTTCTTCCTGCACAAAAACTAGCTAAATTACTAAAAATGTTATTTGCTCTAAATGCACTAAAAGTATCAGCAAAACACAGTGGAGAATGCTTCTCTTGTGTCGTATTATCAAGTATTCTATTCAGCAAATGGTAGGGATGCACTGATGAATATTTTGATGATACATACATTTTACCCTTAATATCTTTTTCTCGTGCCATATATATCTCAAAGTAAGATTCCCATACATGCTGCTACCAACAACTAAGTTTCTTCTGCCCTCCCTCCAAAACAATACAATGCATCCTTTGCCCTAACAAACTGCCTTCTGAAATATCAAACTGAAATAGTAGCTATGTAAGCTTAGAGTTAAAGAAATAGCAAAGCATGCGCATGTTACATGCATACATGTGTTAGGACTACTACAAGGGTCCTGTTGTGTATGATAAAGGGGTGTTTTTTATCAAACATACAATTTCAGTGATTAGCATAACTACTATATAGCTGTTTCTGGTTTAGAGTTGTGCCAACAACTAACAGAGACATTCAAAGGTTTAAATGCAAATTTGATCAGAAAGTCAGCTTATTTAAGCTATTAAATAGAATTACTAGAAATAGTGCACCTGCTTCCATCAGGACACCCCAGCAGGCTCTGTACAGCAGTTAAACTTTGTTGAAGTGAATCATCTTCATCCCAACAAAGAGGAAGTCAGGCAAAAATGCCAGGAGCACTACATGTATGAATTAAAAGTTCCTGGACAACCTCAACCATGAAAAGGAAGCCTATCAAGGGTTGAAGCAAAGACATGTACCCCGTGAGGAATACAGAGATATTGTCCACGCAGCCACAGATCAGGTTAGAAAGGCTAAAGCCATCATACAACTAAATTTGGCCAGGAACATCAAGGGAAACAAGAAAAGCTTTTATAGGTTATGTTGGTGGTAAAAGAAAGATAAGGGAAAATGTAGGTTCCATCTTGATTGAAATGGGAGACCTAGTTACCCAGGATATGGAGTGGGCTAAGGTACTCACTGACTTTTTTGCCGCAGACTTAATGGGCAAGGGCTCTGACCACACCACTCAAGTCTCAGAAAGCAAAAGCAGGGACTGAGAGAATGAAGAACCACCCACAGTAGGAAAAATCAGGTTCAAGACCATCTAAGGAACCTGAAGCTGCACAAGTCCAAGAAACCTGATGAGATACACCCATTGGTCCTGATGGAACATATGAAGTAGGTAAGTCACTATCCATAATACCTAAGAAATCGTGGTAGCCTAGTGAACTTCTCACTGCCTGAAAATGGGAAACAGAACCCCCATTTTTAAAAAAGGCAAAAAAAGAAAAACCAGGGATGATGGTCAGTCTGACATCTGCACCAATCACAGTCATGGATCAGATACTCCTGAAGGCTCTACTAAAGCACATAGAAAATAAGAAGGTGATTGGTGACAGCCAAAATGGCTTCACTAAGGGCAAACAGTGCCTGACAAATTTGGTGGACTTCTATGATGGGGATACAGAGTTGAGGGACAAGGGAAGAGCAAGCCATATCAGCTTGACTTCTACAAGCTTGTTTGTTGACACTATCCTGCACAATATCTTTGTCTCTTAAACTGGAGAGACATGGATGGATGGACCACTTGGTGGACACAGAATTGGCTGGAGGGTCACATTAAAAGACTTGCAGTCAATGGCTCAGTGCCCAAGTGGATTTCAGTGACAACTGATATTCATCAGGTCCTCCGTACTAGGACCAGAGCTGTTTAACAACTTTGCTGGTGACACAGACAGTGAAACTGACTGCATCCTAAAGGAATTTGATTATGACACCCAGCACTGTCGTGGAGCAGAAATGCTGGAGGGAAGGGAGGACATGCAGAAGGACCTTGAAAGGCTTGAGAGATGGGGTCCTGAAGTTCAATAAGACCAAACACAAGGTTGTGTACATGGGTCAGGACAAACCCAACCAACCCAACCACAATTACAGGCTGGGCAGACAATGGACCGCGAATATCCCTGGCAAGGAGGACTTGGTGGTACTGGCTGATGAGAAGCTAAACATGAGCTGTCAATGTGCATCTGCAGCCCAGAACGCTAACCATATCCTGGGCTACATCAAAAGAAATGTAACCACCAGGTTGAGGTGATTCTCCCTCTCTACTCTGCTCATGTGAGACTCCACCTGGAGTACTGTGTCCAGTCATGGAGTGTGAACACAAGAACACAAGAAAGACAAGTCAGAGTGGGTCCAGAGTCTGAAGGGCCATGAAAGGGCTGGAGCACCTCTCCTATGAAGACAGGCTGAGAGAGTTGGAGTTGTGCAGCCTCAAGAAAAGAAAGCTCAGGGGTGATATTATAGCAGCCTTCCAGTACCTGAAGGAGGCCTACAGAGAGCTGGGAAGAGACTTTTTATAGGAGCATGTGGTGACATGATGATGGGTAACAGTTTTAAGAGGAAGAAGAGTAGACTTAGCTTAGATATTAGGAAGTTATTATTTCATGTCAGGGTGGTGAGACAGTGGAAGATGTTGCTCACAGGAGTTTTGGTTGCCCTCTCCCTGGAAGTTTTGAAGGCCAGGTTGGATGTGGCTTGGAGCAACCTGTACTGATTGGAAGTGTCCCTGCCTATAGCAGGGTGGTTGGATGCCTTCCAACTCAAAATAGGAAAAAAAGATATCTGACTTTAATGATACCTTTAAATGTACTCACATTTTAACTGCTCCAATTAAACCTTAAAATTTGCACCTGCACTAATACTTTGCCAGCTCAATTTTTACCAGATTAGGTTAGGAGATCACCTGCATGCTGATTAGTGTATAGTGATAGTACACTTCAGAAAAGTCAAGGAGAAAGCTGAAATCACCAGCTTCTCTCAGTACCTGTAGCAAGATGAGATTAGCTGGGTGCACCTTGGTATCCTTACCTTTTGCTAATCCAGTAACATACATCAGATGGTTATGTAGTCAAACCTGAGGCTAAACATTCCATTCCAACTACTCCACTGAAGAAAATTAGTCTTCTCTTATTTCAAAATCTCATTTGAATTTTAGATGGTCTTGCTGTATATGATTCAATCAAGAACTTGGAATTTCTTTCAAAAGATCATAAGTGCATTTTGTGGACTGGAACTGACATTTTTTACTTCCACCACAAAGTCTGTAACATCTGTCCTGCTTGAGGAAGAAATCAGTATGGAGAGAAAGTTCATTAGCCCTAGAATTTTCAGAGAAGTGCATTGAATGTATTCATCAGGGCAGTTTCAGAAGTGCATAAGAATTCACACCATCATTTTTTTCCCTCCACGTCTCTCATTCTTTAAAGAGACTTCAGGGGTAAGAGAGCTTCAAATATATGTAGGCCAAGACTGTACTACAACACCATGCTACATACAATGCACATCACATGCACATATAAATGTTGAGAGAAAATAAAATTTATCTTTTTTGCATACTTGAAATGTTTATGACTGCACTCAAAACATGTTTCATAAAAATCTATTATTCATTATAGAGCACTCTATATAAGACACTTTAAAAATTGACAATTCCTAGGGAGATTATTCTTTTTATTTTAAATGATCATGTGTTTTCTGTTAACTAACTAGTGCTGGTTAAGAGTCACTAATCAACTTTTCTCCCAGTCAACTACTTCTGAAAAAACTTCCAATCTACCAAAAAGAAGATAAAGAAAACATGGGTTCACTGTTGCACACAGTGCCAGAAAAATACTTCTTAAATTGTTTTTTTAAGTTATTCAAAACAAAATCAGAATATTATAATACTTATGATATCAGCATAAAAGGCTAAAGATTTTCCAAACTGTCCCCAAAATGTTTTAGGAACAAAGTTAATCCAGCTTATTATGTCCATTTACTCTTCAGAACAGGGACACTCATGCTTTTAGATGTAAACCAACAGTTCTCAAATGCTGGTCTACAGCCCATAAGCGTAAGCATACTCCCAAATAACTTCTAAAGGTGTATAGAGATACAGTACAAATAAAAGACTTGGTAGCACCTGACACCTGAGTTAATAATTATAGACTGAGTAGTGATCAAGCCTTTTTTTGAAAATGAGAGTAGGCCACTGAAACATAAAGTTAGGCAGCACTGAGAAGAACAAAGAATCAATTAAGCACAACCAACATTCAAAATGCCAGTTTTGATATTCAAAAAGAAGACATTGTGACAAAATAGCTGGAGGAATAAAACACAGAATCATAAAATGTGCTGAGCTGGAAGCGACCTTTAAAGGTCATCTAGCCCAATCCCAATGAGGTAAGCAGGGACATCTTTAACTAGATCAGGTTGCTCAAAGACCCACAGAACTTGACCTTAAATGCCTCACGGGATGGGGCCTCCACCACCACTGCACGAAACATTCGAGTGTTTCACCTCCCCCTTGGTAAAGAACTCCTTCCTAAATGCCTCATCTAAATCTACCCTATGCTTAACACCACTGATCCGCATCTTATCACTACATGCCATTGTAAACAGTGCCTCCCCAGCTTTCTTCTAGGCTTCAGTCAGGTACTAGAAGGCTGCTAAAAGGTCTTCCTGGAGCCTTCTCCTCTTAGGGTGAATAACCCCAACAGCTCTCCTGTGGACCCGTTCTAACAGGTCCAGGTCCTTCTTACCTTGACAGCTACAGAGCTGGACACACTACTCTAGGTGAGATCTCAACAGGGTAGAGTGCCCTTAGATCATCTCCAAAGCAGGAGAAGAATTTGCCCTAATACTCTACAATGCTGATCTTCAGTGGTATGTAATTTTAATCATATGATCATCTATGTGCTGTATGTCTCTTAGACTTTAATGATTTATGGGTTTAGTAAATTCATTTTCACTTTTCTTCATTCTTAATACCTGAATATAATGCTCTTCCAGTAAATTAGTTTAAAGAGAGAGAGAAAATTAGTTTGAAGAAATTGTTATTTTAAAATAACAATAGATGGTAAGGAGCTCTTCATTAGAAAATGACAATTACTATGTTGTATACTACACCATTACAGTGTAATTTTGCTTGATCTAGGTTCTTTGTATTGCTTAGTTAACTAATGAAAAAAGCACGAAATCATGCATCATCAGTAGACTTCAAAAATATGATAAATGGTATTATATAACATAAAAAACCTGAAACAGATTAGCCTGTAGAGGTTTTAAGAGAAACCCTACCTTCTAGGATGTGTGTCTTCCAGAAAACAAGATCGTTAAGGACTAGATCTTCGGAATGAACAGAGAGGATCTCTGCTGTGTAGTATAAGGTTTGAACTGGAGTTTATGTGCTCTTTTCAATTTATTTTGTGATTAAAACCAAAAAGGAAAAAAAAACTATTAAAAAGAGAATCTGCCACTACTGGTGGTTTACATAGTATCACGTTGGAGAAGATTTGCTATTATCAGAAATTCCACTTCTGAGTGATACACTAATTGCCATTCTTTTTACTGAAAACATGCCTTGTAACATCACAGAAACAATCATGAACCTTTAAAAATATTTATACAGTAAGAGGTTCAGTTATAGGAACAAAAAAAGCATTTTAAAAGCATATGCGTTTTCAAAGGGGGGAAGAAAGCAATGGAAAACAGTTTTCTGAATGTACCTTTCTGACTTAGCATTAATCATGTCAGTTACCATCAGTCCTTACCATCTTAATGAAAATTCATTTCTGAGGGAACAGCAGGTGTACCGAAAAACCCATAATCAGTCTGCAGAGTCCTTATTTTGGTCAGAACTGGAAATGATTAAGAGTATGATTCATCATTCAATAAATATGAGAACCCACCTGTGCCCTATACAAAGAACAGTACACTCTGTGTGTCTCAGTAGACTCAGTGAGTTTGACTACACTTACATGCTCATAATGCTCAAATGGATCCTAGAAAGATATTTTGGCCATCACACTGAAAACCAAATCATGAAAATATTCATAAATATCTAATTCAGTTTCCCTAGCACTTCACTGAAGTCAATCAAAATCATAGAATCATAGAATCATAGAATTAGCCGGGTTGGAAGGGACCTCAGAGATCATCAAGTCCAACCCTTGACCCACCGGTGCGGTTGCTAGACCATGGCACTGAGTGCCACATCCAGTCTCTTTTTAAATATCTCCAGGGACGGAGAACCTACCACCTCACCGGGCAGTCCATTCCATTGCCTGATCACCCTCTCCGTAAAGAAATTCTTTCTAATATCTAACCTAAATCTCCCCTGGCACAACTTAAGACTGTGTCCTCTTGTCTTGTTGAAAGTCGTCTGGGAAAAGAGACCAACTCCCACCTTGCTACAACCTCCTTTCAGGTAGCTGTAGAGAGCGATGAGGTCATACCAGGATTCAGTGTGGTCTCAGGGTACTTTTCCCCTCACAGCTCTTACAGCCTAAGATTTTAAGATACTATTTCTTCAGAAAAACAAAGACATAGCACTTCTCTTCCCCCTGTCTAAGTTCAACATGATGACAACTCTAGACCAGGCCACAAAATTATAATTTGCTCAAGCTATAGATATGAGCACAAGCTGCAGAATCACAGCTCAGTTCAGTAAGAAGAAGAGACATGTCCTGCACACCTCTTACCCATCATAGTAAGAGAGAAAAAAAATTGGAATCACATACTTATCAGTTAAGACTCCCCAGACACCTTAGAGTCTATTTCCTGTGTGGTTTGAACCTGCATGAATCTTTCCTTCAAGATGCTTAAGCTTTTAGGTTGCATGTTAGGATGTGCACAGTCTTATGTGAATCATGTCACTACAGAAACTCTATAGTCTAAAAGTCATCACTTGCATCAGTTTTCAACCTCCGACAAAAAAAGATGTCCAAATGTTACAAATTTTTTGCGTTATCCAACTGTTTCATAGGAATGGAAAATTATGTTTATCTTTGTGGAAGCCTTAATTTAAACATTCAAGAGACAAAGCAAATGTAATATTATAAAAAACATCCTTATGTCCTAATTTCTGATATGTGTTCTGAAACTTCAACACTGTTAGCAGAAGATGAATTCAGGGTATTTTATATACTTCTAATTTTAGAAAGAAATATACCTAGCTTTAAGAAAAATAAAAATTGGTCACTGAAGATGAAGATTGGAAGTGGAGATGAGATACACTGTTTTAGCTAAAATGAAGATAGGAACGGTATTTTTTATTTTTTTTTTTAGTATGTGTGTCTGCAGTCGTAAGTGTAATCTTGTGGAGCAGTTCGGCGTTATGCAAAGATCTCTAGATGAAATAACGGCAGCATAAAAATATTAACAGGAAGGAATAACTGGAAGTTTAGAGTGATTCTTCATCTAAAATAATGTAGCACTAAGCTTGGGATAGTAGCTGTGACTGTGTTATCAGCTCAGTTAAGTTCAGAGGTTCCCACTTCCATCAAGAAACAACTATCAGATTTGTGTTTTAGGGTGACCATGTAATTTAAGTTTCTTTGGGGGCACGTTTGACATACAGATTAAGACATCAATAGTAATGTCAACAACAAAGAATTCCAAACCCAGAAGTTCGTTACATAGTAAAGAACACAAAAATATTTCAGTACAAATTCTGACTCTGTTTCCTAAAGAGATAGCTTCTGCTACATATATTGTAAGAGAACACCTTTACTTTTTGTCTCCAAGCATGAAGGTTCAAGACAAGGGAACAGAATTTTGTGAGCTGTACAAAATACTGTGTTAAAAATAAATTTTACACATACTTCTACACATTTCTAATGTTAAACTTATTATAATAAATGGAATTTATCTTAAATATCATAATCTTGAATCACACATGTAGAATGGTAAAATAAATTGTTCTTCTCTAGCAGAAAATAGTCAAAATAATCTCTGCAGTGCAGATTTCTATAACACATGGTTGAAAATGGAGCTGCAGGCAAGCACTTCTACTTTTCATATGTAACCTGTACACCAAAGACATCAGAAAAGAATCAAAGTACTTACCAAAAGACTCAAAAGAGTTGTTTTTCTATAAAAAAGGAGCATTTTCCACACATGCTTGTTGAAATTGAATGCTGAGGACTAAAATGATATATGGAAATGTAGTTTCAGTAGCTGTTAAACAGAATGAAAAGACATTGTAACACACTGTTACTGATACCAATTTCTGCATCCTTGCATTTCAGAAAGCAAAGCAGACTTTAGCAAAGTAGATTTATTCATCAAAGGTGCTGTGATAAAAAGCAGGGCTTTTAGTTTGAGGCAAGTACATGGATAAAATTTTTGCTCTTCATAAACATCCATCAATTACAATCACACAGGTACAACTCTCAAACTGTTCAGTTCTGTGTGTCCAGCTGAGTTACCTGAGAGTATGAAACAGAGCAATATGAAAAGCATATTATACCATAATATACTATCATACCAAAAGTTAATGGAATGTAAAAATGTTTTAGCCTTCTTTTAACTATGTGTCAAAGTTGACTTGAATCAACCCAGGGAATAAAATCAATCTTGTTATTTTAAGGACTAGAGAAACTAGGTACTTCTCTGATACACTGTGGTCTAGACAAGTGGTCGGTGCGGTGGGTGGGTGGAGACCTGGCTGATAGGACACACTCAGGAGGTGGTGGGAAATACTGCTTTTTCAAACTGGTAACTCGTCACAAGCTGGGTTACTCAGGGATCAATATCAGCCCTAACAGTGTTTATTATCTTCATAAGTGATCTGGATGTTGGGACCAAGTGCACCCTGATGATGTATGCAGGTGATACCAAGATGAGTAGGGAAATAGACACTTCACAGGGAGAGCCAACCTCCAGGGAGAGCTGGAAAGGCTCAAAGAGTGGGTTACAAGAACCTTATGAAGTTCAACATGTGTACAAAGTCTTGCACATGGGAAAACAATCCAGGAGTTCAACACAGACTGGGATCCCCCTTTCTGTAGAATAGTTGTGTGAAAAGGGACGTGGGGGTCCTGGTGTACAACAAGCTCAACAGGCTGCAGCAGGGGCAAAGAAAGCCAACAGTATGCTGGGTTGTGTCAACAAGAGCATCACTAGAAGAGATAAAGAAGTCATCATCTTGTCAGGCCACACCTGGAACACCAGGAACACCTGCTCAGTTCTGGTCCTGCTATATAAAAAAAGATGTGGACAGGCTGGAGAGGGTCCAGAGAAGGGCCACAAAGGTGATGAAAGGACTGGGAAACCTGCTGTATCAGGGCAAGATGAGAGAACTGGATTTGCTCAGCCTGGAGAGAAGCAGACTTGGGGAAAACTTGAAATGTTCTAGTGTTTAAAGTGTGGCTACTGAGACGATGGAGATTCCTTTCTCACAAGGAGGCACATGGAAAAGATGAGGGGTAATGAATGCAAGTTACTTCTGGAAAGATCCTTACTGGACATCAGAAGAAAATTTTTCACCAAGATAACAGTCAGGCATTGGAATAATCTCCCCATGGAAGTGGTGGGGTCCCCAACACTGAACACTTTTAAAACTCAGCTCAACAGGGTGCTGGGTCATGTCACCTGTGTTCCTACCTAGAAAGCTTGGACAATATGATCACTGAGGTCCATCCCAACTTGTCAATCTATTATTCTCAGTGTCAAAACATAACTCTTGTTACAGCTTTCCTTATTAGGTGTTTACTTCCAATAATTATACTACAGAGGACCAATTTCCCTGTATATGGCAATCTTTGTAGTCTACCAATTTTCTAATGCAATTAACTTTCTAAATGAGAATTTTCACAAGAATGCTTAAATCCTGTTAAGGTATGAGCAATTCTGCCAGTTCCTGGTAACAGTGATATCCCAAGTACATTTGTATTTCTTAGGAGAAACCAAAGTGTAAATAAGGAAATACTGAAGCATTTTTAGGAGTGATAAAAAATATCAAATGCAGTCAGTTGCAAAAGTCCAGCTGGAGGTCAGTTACTACTGCAGAACCCCACGAGTGCTTACTAGGGCAAATACTGTTCAATCTTTTCATTAACAACCTGGATGATGGGCAAAGTGCCCTCTCAGCAAGTTCAATGATGATAGAAAACAGGGAGGAGTGACTGATGTGCCACCTTCCAGACAATCTTCCACAGGTGGGTGAAATGGTTCATGAAGTTAACAACGAGGAATTGCAAAACCTGTACCTGCAGAGGAATTACACCAAGCAGCTGATAGGTAGCCAGCTAGAAAGAATCTCTGCAGAGAAGGACATGGAGGTGCTGTTGGACCAGAAGTTGAACATCAGGCAGTAATGTGCACTTGTATTAAAGAAAGCTAACAGCCTCCTGGGCTACATTAGGTGAAATGCTATCAGAAGGCTGAATGAGATGATCCCCTCTACTCACCCCTTTGTGAGACACACCTGCAGTCCTGGGCTCACCAGGACAAGCACATCCTCTCTTTCTCCAGGAGAGACATGGAAATACTGGAATGAGTCAGGTGAGGAGTCACATATAAACAGAATTGGGAGGGGAGAGTGAAAGAACTGGGAGTGTTCAGCCTGGAGAAAAGTCACCTCAGAGAGGAATCTTAGGGAGAAATGCCTGAAGACAAAAGCTAGACACCAGATAGCTAGTGCTTGACAGGTGCTAAGTAAGGGTGGGGCTGTCCTCAATAGTTTGCTTAGTAACTGTTCACAGGACCTGAGCTAGTACCATGTGTGGATGCCAAATATTGCTAATGAGCAGCTACAGCTTATACTTCACAATACAACAACATGATGCTGCCACAATAATAACACTGGATAAAATATTGGATTGTAAAATATCCAGGTCTTTATTTTTTAATTAGTATAGTCCTACTCGCTCCACTGTCATTAAGTAATGACAGACTTTAAAATATAGTTTTCCTTACTTGTGATATTACTGGCTCAGTTTTGAATGCCAAATGTTTGCAGGCATAACCTTTCAAACTTTGATTTAATATCAAGGTTAATCAGAAGGCCATTTGTAAAGCTCAGCTGATGCTCCACCACTCTGAAATATTATATTATGTGAGCTGTAATAAAGGTTTCCTCATTTAACAGTTCAGTAAATCATTACACTTTTTCAGGACACAGCTCTTCTGCTCCTTTGAATGCAAATAACTCAGATACATTCTGGGTGTTAGGTATTTGAAACTGAAATCCAGAAGTGGAAGTTATCAGAAAAGCATCAAAATACAGGAATACAAATTCTCAATTCTTTGTGTTCTCCCCTAGCTTTACATTTGCAGAGCTTTCATATGCTTTTACAGCCTCTATATTTGTCTTGCTTAGAATGAAGATACAGATTTCACACTCTGATACTGTGGAAGCATGGAATGAATAATATTCTTTACCAAATCATCACAAAAGAACAGATGGCAAAAAAATCACAGTTTAGTATGACTGCTAAATAAAATTTATCCAATGCAAAACAATATGAAGTTCATATGAGCAGTATAAATGAACAGTAACTTAGACCACCATAGAGAGGTCAACCATTCAGAGAAATGACTACACTATCACCAATCTTACAGTCTACCTTGAATTGATCAAATACTGTAGCTGTAATACAGTACAATTTATTTATTAATGTTTTGCTAGTGTCTTTTTGATATTACATTGTACCTCTGGCTTAGTGAGGCAACATGATTGCTGTAAAGATTATGTCTATAAAGATCACAACTGAGAGGGAAGATAGTAACTGTCAGGTTACTTGAACTCTCCTCAACTCTTACAATCCTGTTGTTCCTCAGGATTTATTTTCATCTAATATACTGCATGAAGAAGAAGTAGAAAGAAAGAGAGAAAAAGAAAGAAAGCACACATATTTTAAATGGATTTTAAATCATAACTATAAATGTAAGTATTTCCTGGCCTAGGATTCAATGAGAGGAGAAAAAAATGAAACATGTATTTATTAAGCAGCACATACATATCTGTTCTTATAACATTTCCAGATAACAAAAATTATTTAGTGCCTTCACTTCCTCGGCTCAGGATTATAAACATTAATTGTATTATTTACATGTAGAATTAGTAGAAAATGCTGTCAGCGAGGTAAGAACTACTAAAATACAAGATGGAATTTATAAAACTAATTATGCCTAAGTGCAAATAAATAAATTGAAATTAACTGCACCCATTAGAAATCAAGCAATACCTACAAAGAGTTTTATGGTGACAGCAATCAGATTGCAAAAAATCTTTAAGAAATGAAGCTCTAAGATGAAGTAGTGGCCAATCAATGAAAATTTAATTAAAAGACCATCCTTTCGTATCTCACGGACAGGCTTCAGAAGAACTTCAAAAAACATTCTCTTACACAACAAAAATCCTTTTACAGTGCTTTGGAGTTATTACTCATTATGAAGTTATAATATTGACTACTATTTACTCGGACTTTTATTTAGTCTGATAAGTTAGTCAGTAAGTGACATTCAAATGTTGGCAGACCCTTCCCTACTTTATTAGATAATACCTTCACATATGTTAAAGAATCTTACAAGATTTGCTACCCTTGAAGCTGTTTCCTTGGTGTATTCATATAATAAACCTTATCACAGGTCCCCAGGATTATAGTGTGCAGATTGTAAAAGCTTTGTGTGGGTCTTCACAGTGCTGCAAGATACAGTTTACTTCCTCATAGCCATATAAACATTGTAATTGTAACATATTTATAGTGAAAACACCCTTATAATGAAAAAAAAAAAATAAGCTCACCATCATTACAACTTACCCATGCGCCTCTTGTGTGTGCATATGTAATTTATCCAGCAAGTAATTCTGGATTGTCTTTCAAAGAGTTAAAACCTTGACTGCTATAATCACAGAAGAATTTGAATAAATACAACTCCATATTGCTGTTGTTAGCTGGGTTACGAGAGAGAAGAAAGGATTTCTGATCATGTCCAGCACAGGCATCTACATTAGCTCATGCTCTCAGTAACTGGTTGCTTTGGGGACTGAAAGGCAGAGATTTCAAAGTTCCTCAGGCTTCTGTGAAAATCAATAGTCACTGTCTATGCGTCCTCACAAAGTGAACAGGGAATAGTCAGAGACCAAAATTACCCTTTCAAAATCACAGAGGGAAACACTGGGAAAAAAACAAAGAAAAACCCAAACCAAACAACAACAACAAAAAAACCACAAAAAAAAAAAAAAACAAAAACAAAAAAAAACACCAAAAAAAAACACCAACAAAAAAAAAAACACAAAAAACAAAAAACAAAACAGACAAACAAACAAAAAACAAACAAAAAACAAAAACAAAAAAAAAAAAACCAAACCAAACCAAACCAAAAAACCCACCAACCTTAAAAAAGCAAGCTATCTGAGCTGCAGGATAACAGGTTAACTTGATTAAAAATATCAGAGAATGACAATTTTTGACAGTTCTATCTACCTGAATACAGACTTTAAAACACAATTTCTGAAGGAATAAAGCATTCCAGGTTAGGAATCGCTTCATTTGTGTATCACCTATTACACATAAACATGGATTGTAAAGATGGCAGTACACTCAACTTTTCTCTTGTACCTTGGGACCTTATTATGGTCTCTGCCATCATATCTTCTGTTTAGAAAAGTGATTCAGAAATCACTGTCTCACTGACATGTCAGCATGTAAAACAGAATAGCAAAATTTGAAGATATGAGGATTTCATGATTCTCTTCTTATTCAAATGCTTCGTCATCTGTCAAAACATTAATATGGGAGTTCAGAGGAGGCGCTACCTTTGTTACCTTTGTCTAAAATATTTTAACGAGACTCATTTTATATATTTATATATTTTTTATATTTTATATATTTTTATATATATATATTCACATTTTATATATTTATCTTTATTTTCTTTTGGGAGTTACAGGTAAGCTAGCACAGGACTTTGAAAAAATTATGTGCTGGCAGGATTTGATTACTGGGGCAACTGGTCCCCATCCCCAGGGAAGTGCCCACTGCGCAGCAGCTGTCCTGGCTGTCAAGCCCTGCCCTGCCACTCCCAAGGGGAAATGTCTCCTTATGATTCAAAAAAAAAATCAAGTAATATGTTATCTTTAAGTGGACTATAAGGAAAATCATGATGACCTGAGTCTGATGGAAATGGCATCACTTTCTTCCCTTTTTTTTTTTTTTTTCCTTTTTTTTTCTGTTAAGCCTGAGAATTAGTAGGTCATTATACACATAAATTTGCCTGTGTGCTGTATTGATTAATAGAGAAAGGGATAAAACACTGTAAATAGGAATATGAGTCCTGTGTGATACTATTCCTCCTACTCAAAACAACGAAACAGTGATGTTTTGGAGAGAGCACATTAAACTTAATTTGTCTCAAGTTCAAACGACTGCTTACGAAGCCCAGGACAGGTATCATTTCAACACTGACATCCATGATGTACAATATAGATACACAAATTTCATGTTTTTCACACTCACAATGGCACTATTATAATACTAGGGAGGATACAGGTTACTGCTGTAGGATTTGCACTTCTCTGCAGAAGATGTAGAACACCTACACATATTCTTCCATTCCCTCAGTAAAAGAAAGCTGAGAGCAGTGTACAACCTGAGTAAGATGTTGCCTGTACACTGTATAATAAGAACAAAGATTTGCCAATATGGAAATTCTTTATAAATTCATCAGTAAGTTTTAAATTTACAGATAATGACAAGTGAAATAATTTTCCCCTGTAAAATATAAAAATGTAGACGCATAGCAGTATACTCTTAAAAAAAAAACAATAAATAAATAAAACAAGAAAGCAAGAAAAGCCCCAACCCTTCCTTACTGCCATCCCTGTAACTACTGTGTAATGAGTTTCAGCTTCATCGAGATTTTACTGTGATTGTTAAAACATGAGTATGACACTGGTCTGAAGGGACTAGCTGCAACAAGCATGCTAAGCATTTGCTTTAAATGTTAACTGAGAAACAGATATTATATATACTTGCTGTTACAGGGATTTTGCTAATTTTCCCCTTTCTCCTATTTACACCCTGGCAGCATCCTGCTTTAGTACCAGTTCTACAATTAGTACCCATGGCAAGCAATTTTTCGAAGCTAACCTGCCAGAATACTGCTCAAATTTACTGTAGATAAAGTAGTGTCAATCTTTCTAATTCACGGCCCTGAATCAGCTTACTGTGACAGCTAAAGGTAAGATTTTGGGGGCAGCTACCCATAAATTGGTGAGGTATGTCATCCAATCACACCCAGAGTCTCAGATGCAGGAAAAAGGCTTGTACACCTTGCTGAAAATGTTATAAGTGAGTGAACTGAAAAGCACAAGAAATACAAGTCACATAAGGAGAATGTCACACTTTCAAGACCCTGCTTATGACTCTGAATGGTCAGACTGTCACCAACATCAGAAAGACGTATTTGTTTCAGAGAAAAAAGATACTATCTAAAAGGCATCAAAAGAAGACTGGAGATAAAAGCTAAAAATGTCCCACTGAGAATGAGTCATCTTTGACACCCTGGACCACACAAGTACAGAAAGACAAGACTCCAAATATGCATCCACAATGTATCAGCTGAATAGAGAAAAGGCATTTTCCAGTTCAGTCTCACTATTAAAAACAATAAGCATGTTTTTACTTCGACTGGTCCGTTAAACTTTCCAGAAACATTTATAGTCATACTGTCTACATCACAGACACCAATCTGTGTACTGCAGTAGAAATGCTCGAGGGAAGGGAAACCAGGAGGAACCCTGACAGGCTTGAAAGGTTGGGCCCTTGCAAACCTCATGAAGTTCAACAAGAACAAATGCAAGATCCTGTAAATGAGCTGGGCCAATCCCAGGCAGAAAAAGACTGGGGAGAGTATGAACTGAGGAACAGCCCTGAGAAGAACTTTGGGATGGGTTGTTGACGAGAAGCTCAAAATGAGCCAGCAATCTGCACTTGTGGTCCAGAAAGCCAATTGTATCCTGGGCTGCATCAAAATAAGTGTGACCAGCAGGTCAAGTGAGGCGATGCTCCCCCTCTGCTCTGCTCTGCTCTGCTCTGCTCTGCTCTGCTCTGCTCTGCTCTGCTCTGCTCTGCTCTGCTCTGCTCTGGTGAGACCCCACCTGCAGTATTGTGCTCCTGTCTGGAGCCCCAGCACAAGAAGGACATGGAGCTGTTAAAGCAAGTGAAGAAGAAGGGCCACAGAGATGATCAGAGGGCTGCAACACCTCCTCTGTAAGTACAGGTGAGGAGAGCTGGGGTTGGTCATCCTGGAGGAGAAAAGGCTCTGGGGAGACCTTGCAGTGTCCTTCCAACCTGAAGGGTGGCAAAAGGAAATCTGTGGAGTGATTTTTTATATGAGCATGTACTGACAGGATGAGAAGTTTTAAGATGAAGCAGGCAGATTTAGATTAAATATTATGAAGAAATTATTTATGGTTGTGGTGGTGACACACTGGCACAAACTGTCCAGGGTTTTGGCTGCCCCCTCCCTGAAAGAGTTCAAGGCCAGGCTGGATGGTGCTTTGAGCAACCTGACCTAGTGGGATTTGTCCCTGAGATAATCTTTAAGGTCCTTAAACACAAACCATTCTGTGATTCTCAATAAATCCTAAAATGTGGTCATATTGGTGGAAATGAAGTGCAGTCCCATGGTATCCAGATAATAACACAGTATTCTTCAAGTTTGTGGGACATTTTGACAAGTGCTGTTACTCCCAGGGTTTCATCCAGAGGGCACCCAGCTTGGTGAGTGTGTGAAAACTGGAGCGCTAATACCAGGAGAAGGAGAGCATGACAAAAGGCCTTCCAGTGGCCAAAAGAGGAAGGCTCTCTGGCATCTAAAAGATGAGTGCACTACTGAATTCCTTGAGGTATCTGGGATGGATACTCAGTATGAAGGTCTATAAACCTGAAGCTTGGTTTAAGAAGTCTTAAAAGCAATGGATTAATTTAACTATTTAACAGTATGATCACAGCTAGTTTTAGTGATTCAGTGGTTACTTTTTTACTAATGTATTCTGATATAGATTGCAGAAGCAACTTGTTGATAGGCTACAGTAAAAAAACAAAACAAAACAAAAAAACGAAACAAACATAAAAACCATATAGAAGAAAATCAACTGTATCACCAGCTGCATTCTAAATGTACTAGAAGGAAATATTCTGTGGATAGAACTGCTACAACTGATGACTGAACTTTTCACTTGTGCTGTGATATTGCTCCAAGATCTCACTGAAAGCACACTGAAAGCAGAAGGCTATTTCATGAACAAGCAGCTTATATTCCATATACAGGTGTAGCAGGAGAGCATTCTTCATTAAAACTAAATTTTGTTCTCCCAGGAGGCGGCAGAAATTCAGTCAGGCAAAGAGAAACTTTTCCTCTCCCAGATACCATTACAGACTGATTGGTTGAGGAGCTGTAACTATTTCTCATGAAACTACCTAACTTTTCTTGATAATTACATGTTGCATCTCATGTTATCATTGCAGTAGGAAGGCAAGTAATCACAAGAAAAAAAAAAGAAAACTATTTTTTGTGCAGTTCTTCATGAGGATTACGATGAGAATGTTCCTGAGTACAATGAGGACCACTGGAATTCAAGATAAACTCTAATCCCATGAAAGCTGAACCCATGGAAGTCCACAGGGGGACTGCACTAGAACCTTTGATGTCTTTGAAAGAGACAGTATTTTTCTTATCAAGCAACCATCAGCACTGTTTTGCAATTTTAACCTGCAACTCATTACACCTTTCCAGTGGTACGGTTTTGGTGTACCTCTAATACACAAAATGAAACTACCTTTCACAAAATGTTTAGCCATTTCAGTATTTTCTGAAAATGTCATAGAAAGCAACTTCTTTCCAGAGTTCCAGTAAGCCTGATGTGCCAGTCTTAAAAAGTTCTCAACATTTCTAGAGGCAATTAATGGTTAATGCATATAAATCTTTCTATGTCCTTTCTGCCAGCTTTCTTTCCTGCTTCAAACAAATGAGGCTTTTAGGATTAGATGGGCAACTAAACTGTTCAGATGCTGCTTTACACTACTTTAGATCCTGAGCTATAGTGTGAATTTTTCCAGTATAGCTGTATGATTTCTCATTCTGTGTCCTTCATTACAAAAAACAAATCCTCTAAAGGCTTAACTCGCAGTCTAATCCATGAGGCACTTCTACACACTTAGTCCTAGTGTTGTAAAATGTCCTTTGGGATACAATGACTACCAGTGAAAGATACAGACCAAAGAGGAAACAGCTATGCAACTGAAGCCCTGATGAGTGAAATGAGCAGTATAAAGAGGTGATTTAGTCCAGAAACAGTAATATCCAGAATTGCTACATGAAAATAATCCTCAAAAAAAGTAAAGAGTAGATACAGGAAAATAGAAAAACCTATTTTTTCCGTGTTCTACGAGCAAGACAGGAGGTAGTACTAAAAATATTTACTTTACAGCTATGCTGATATGTTCAAGGTAGTAAGAAACTTCTCACAGTACAGACAGCTACTGGAGTAGACTGCTAAGGGATGTTCTGCTGTTTCCATTGCTGCAGACTGAATGCTTCCCACGAATGATGGGACACAGGTGTCAGAGGACAACATAACTTGCTTAGGTTCCCTTTCCCATAATTTTAATCATTCTATAAAGATCATAGCCTTTGGTTTGAATCATTGTATTTCTGGCTATTTCTATGCTTCAAATTACTCAGCTTCTGTAGTACCTCCTCATCAGCTAGCAGAAGGTTAAAATAGCTGTAGTATTTTTGGGTTTTGCTCCATAGCTGTGTATTTTAATATCATGTCTGCATGTTAGCATGCTCTGAGAATATCTCTAAGGGTATCTAGTTGATTCCTATCAGCTTCAGAGAGAAAGAGTAAGTTTTTTAATCTTTCCTGAAACTTAAGTCAATACTAAGTGCTTCTGTATAAATCTAAAGATTTGGAAACAAAAAGCACTCTGCTTTGGAAAGCAGAGCTCTCCAATAAGTTTTCTTATGACAAAGCTCCATTTGTCCTGAATTGCAGCACAGATAAGAGAAAAGTAGTACAACATTGTTGTAGTTGTAGTTGATAGTTGAGTATCAAAGTTTAATTTGTAGTAATCTGTAAGAATGGAAATCACAGTTAGATTTTCCAAAAAGCAGATTGCAGGGTAGGAAACCTTCTCTGAATATTAAGTACTTTTACAAAGCATGAAATACTTGGAGATGGACAGGATGATGCACAACAGACTGTCAAAGTGACAGTCTACAATTTGAGTCCAGCATTCATACAGGAAGTCAAGAACAGTTTTAAATATGAAGTTATCCAGTCAATGACTTATTATCTTGTAAAAAACCTTTTCCATTTCTAAATAGGAACATGGCTGTCTTTTTTTTTTTTTTTTTTTTTTTTTTTTTTCTGATATAAGAACAAACTTACTATCTGTTTTCAGGCAAATATGGTAATTAAACTGGCAACAGGCAGCTCTTTCTGCTTCATAATAAAAAATGTAATGCAATAATGAGGCATGTTTGATTTCTGAATAAAAGTATATTTTATTCCCAAGAGAAACTCATTTTGATGAGCCATATTCAGTAAATGCTTTTCTGCTGGCCAATTGACTTCTGAGAGTTATACACTATCTATAGATTTACTTTCGTAACTGTTTTTAAGCCTGAACTGACCAGGCTCCAACAATTGAAGTAATTCAGCAATATATCTAAAAAATTAAGAGCTTTTCAAAATAAATGAAACCAAAGAGCTGTCTAGTACACCAGCATTGTATAGAGAGCCTCCAGGCTATTGCTCTGATTGTAGAGGCAAGAGAGAAAAAGGCAGCAACAGAAGAGAAAATGTCCCAAAATAGTGGTCAAGAAGGAGAAAAAGTTAGAAACAAAAATATAAGGATAAATTAAATAACATCCATTAGGTAAAGCAGAGTGAGGCCCCATGTGATTATAGCTATGCCATGAAAGCAGTCTTGAGGCTTGAGCTACCAACTCTGATGGCAGAGACTGAGGAGGAATAAATATTACCAGAGTTGACAATGAAATCGGAGTCCAATCATATCTGTAAAGAATTTGAAAAAGTCCGTTCTTTTTCCAACTCTCTCAATACATATTTCTCTATCAAAAAGGGAACATTACAATATGTACGGCTTTGAACCGTTTCTTAGTAATGAAGAAGTCATGTGCTAGGTCCTTAACAAAAGAGAAAAATGTTCCTGTCTACAGGAATACACAAAGGTTGAGACAGTTTACAAGGACAGATTCTGACAACTGCAGTGGAAAATACCTGTAGCCAGAATAACCTCAGCCCTGGCTCCTGTCAGATTATCTTTTCCCACAATCCAGTGTGACAGAAAAGGAGAATTTTAGGCAGTAGATTGAAAGAATACAATAATGGATGATTTTGAGTGTTTGCACACAATTGTTTCCAAGCAAAAAATGTAGCAAGACAGAAAGTGTGAAGGTATTTGCCTCAAAAGAGAACAGAAAGGCACACAACCTCACAGCAATGCAAATCTGAAACTGTTTTTGAAATGGTCTCATCAGCTGCATAAATTAGGTGTCCCAAGTAGGGCATGATTACAGCAACTAAAATCAGCTTTTGCTCAAATACTTTTTCCACTTCAGTCCTTAAAAAAATGCCATATTACCTTTCCCAATCTTAAAAAATCATGGACCCTTCATCTAAATTTATGCATACTATTAACATCACATAGTTAGGGATAAACTGCCCTTGTTATGCATGTATAGTGTTTGTCTGATCTTAAGGAAGACCATAGAATTGCTTTTTAGACTCTGAGGTTCCTTTCCTTACACTAGTCTTTTATCCTTGGATCAAGGTCCTTGAACACCATGACTACCTTAAAATGCAACCTGAATATAAGGCACTCTTCTTCATCTCTGATAGCTTTTTTTACTGATATGTTTACAAAATAATTTTAAAAACCTTTAATTCTGCTTAAAAAAAAAAATAGTTAAAAGAAGTTAAACCTGCAAGTTTAGTCTTTGCTCATCCCTTTTCACTTAAGGAAAAGGGTTTGTTTTGTTCCTCCACAACAGAAGAGAATGTAATTACATCCCTGTAGCACAAAGCAGGTCCTCTACCTTTCTGAAGACTCCTAACCTCATTCTTCCTAACTCTTTAACATTGTTCTGTATGTCAGATAACCTCTATAAATATAGAGTAAGGCCATTAATGCTAAAGTTAAATGAAAAACCACTCAATTTTCTGAAGCGTAACCTTCATTTGCCTGTACAAAATTTTAAAACATTTTGTGTGGATCTCGAAATACCATCTCATCCACACATCCCAACAGGTATAAACTCCAGAGAGAAAGAAATCTTTAAAACAACTTCAACATAAATATAACACTAGGAAAAAAGGACCATTTTTTTAATATTATGAAAAGATGAATGAAGAAAATAGAACTGTAAGAAAGAATCTATAATGAGAATGGGTTCTGAATGTAGAGAAACGTTTTGAAAGATAAAAAAAATCACTATTAACAATTGAAAATGTTAGACTGGAAAGGTGATGTTTTACATCTCCTCTCTTAAAGCAAAAATGGTTATGCTCATATCCAGTGGTAAGAATACTATAACCTTCCTTGGCAAACTGTTACAATGCCTCCTTAAAGCACTTCTTTATTTTATGCATTTCCCCAAACCAGAAACCTATAAACCACACAAAACATTACATATGTTAAGGAAAGCTGGATTATTTAGATAACTAGCTGGTTATTATTCTGATAATGTATATATGTAAAAAAAGGTATGCATTCATTAATCTTGTCCAATTTTATGATCCACTGTGGCCCAGTTCTAAAAACTGCACGTTATTTGTATAGCTGGCTATTCATAACTAAGTATCTCAGTTGAATTGCTGTCTTTCAAAACATTTCTTTAAGAACAGACAGAAATCTAGTCCCAGCAAACCTGCAAGATTTCCCAGCCTCTCATCAGCTACACATTTGCAAAGTATAGCTTCTTGTTCCATGATTCATGGTATTAATCAAAGCACAAAGGAGAACCACAGTGAGAGCAGAGCTCAAGCAATACAACCTCCTCACTCACTTGTAGGGCAGCGTGTTGAACATTGATGCTAAAAGTGGGACAGAGGAGACAATCTGCTTCCAGAGGAAGCCTACACTCAACTGCTTTGAGTTACCACTGTCTCCTTACTGTGGTGGTTCTTTATACATCTCTTCAACATGCTCAAAATTGCCACTTAAGCCTGGTTACCCTCTCCTGTTGCACTGTACTTGCTTCCAAAGGAATAGTACTGATATAGGCTTTCCATATGTTATGCTGTCCCTCTCCCTAGAGACATCTGGTTCACAATCCCTGCAAATGGATTAGAACCAATAGTTTACTACAAGATATCCAGAGACATAGCTTAAGAGTTTTCCAGTAATCTGGAAACACTGTCCTGGAATGCTGTCTCTCAAATAATTTTCAAAATCATCTGACACCATCATCCAGATTATTAACTGTAAATGGTCTAGAGGAGATTTACTCTATAGGAACATGCAGCAAATTAATTCTTCACAGTATTCAAGCAGCATTTCAGTATGCCCAGTACCAAATTTACAATGGAAAAAAGCTCAAAAAGGAGGAAAAAAAGGATGAAAGGACAGAGCTTGTAAGTCAGGTGCAGAAACCCTTAAAATTTTCAGGTTTTAATTTTCAGGCTTTTGAACACTTTCAGATGAAAATGTTAACAAACTGCACATGATGAAGGCTGGGATATCACTGTCATAAATTTAGCTATGAACATTCAACATACAGTATTATCGGGGTGACTCCTATATTTAGGGTGAAAGATCAAGATAGCTATGTTGATTTCCTTACAGATTTTTTCAGAGATCTCTTGTGTGAACTGCTATCAACTGAAAAAAGAGAAGGAAAGAAAAAAAATCCTTCTTGCCCCTTTGGTTACAGATGTCCTTCCTTCATCATCACACACAAAATTAGTGAGAATGCAGTACTAATTCCAGTAACATTTTATACTATTTGGTGTCAGAAATGAGAAAGTATACTTTGTACAATAAACTGAACCACCTGTAACACCTGAGAATATAGCAAAATATTTTGAAGGAATAAAGGAGCAAAAAAATAGAAAGAAAATATATTTCACTCTTCCCTTACAAGAATTAAAACCAGTCTGATAAAACCTGAGACACTCCTAAGTTTTTTTGTTGGGTTCATTTTTTTTAAATTTGTATTTTGGGAGCAGAGGACACAAAGACATGAGAAAATGGAACATTAATCAGTTATGTTCCTTTCCCTTTCTCCTGCCTCTATTATAAACTGCAGCTTCACAGACAGAAGTGACAGATTTTGACTACCTCATCTCTTTGTTGAACAGCCCATAATAAGTTCCATACTGCCAAAGACCTCATACTGTTCTATCTAAACATCTTCATCAAAACCATGGTAGAAGACCCACTTTGCAAGGGTTCATACCCAGGATAATTTTACATGTGAGATTCAATTTATAGCACATCTTCAAAATAAGTAAGGTTTGGGGAAAAAAGTGCTTGTCTTTTCAACTAATAAGTAGTGTGGGAAACTAGAAAACAGTAACTACATTTTATCTTTAAACTCTACAGTTACTCATACAGTTCCTAATATGTAAGGAAAGAGCTCATAATAAATTTTGTGAAGTATTCCACTCTGCTTCAACCTTTCTTAAGGTTCCATAAACATCTGAAAGTGTTTAGAATGATCAGACAACTTACAGACTACATAAGTATTTCAGTTTGGTCTGAGATTCAGCAACTAATCACAATTACAAGTTCCTCATACACCTAATAGCAACAGTTGATAACACCATCTCAGCTATGAACATACAGATACAAGTAACCTACAGACATTAATTTATCAGCATGACTCACAAAGCAACCCTCCCCTAACATCACTTTCTGTGGAAACAATAAACCTCCCTTCAGGTCATTCTCCCCATTTTAAGCCTGGGACCCAGTGGACCAGCAAGCTAAGGAGGTGGGTCAGGAAGTGAACAAACCTTGCCCAATCAATCAATCAATCAATCAATCCCTGGTGTGTGCCCACATGACAACCCGGGTGCGTGTGGGGGTTTTCAAAACAAGCAAAACCAAAACATTTCAAAACAAGTTCAAGCTATATGACAGCTCTATAATTGTACAACATAAATTAGTGTAACTAATACATTGTTTTAGGATTTAGTTTGTATTCTAAGTCGACTTTTTTGGCAGTAGTTTGCTTTAATGAAATAAAGTTTTTATAGAGGCAATAAAAAACTACTGTCTCAAACTGAGGACAAAGGATAACACAAGGGATGAATGTTAAAATAATGAGAAAGCAATGGAAAACAGTATTTTTAAGTTTGACTGGGATCAATTTCTCATTTTCATGGAAAGCTAATGGAAGAAAAGAGATAAAGGAATGAATGGTTTCCCTTTTAATTGCTGTGTTCACACAGCTTTGCAACTATTATAAGAAATAACTGAAAATTATTTGTTTCATTCAATACCTAAATCTCCAAAGACATAGCTCCTCAGCAATACCACCATTTCCTCACATAGTTGGACCTTATTCCACTTAGGAAGGACTCTCAGATTGGTTGCACTGCCATCTCAAAGATGTAAACTAGCATAAATAATTTTTGCACTGTTTATTTCAGGTACTGTATTAGAAAATACACAGACAACGCATAATTAAAAACATAGCAAATGAGCAGTGAGGTATAAAACATATAAGGACTAAATTAATAAGGACTAAAATTGAGGAATAATTTATCTGGCACTTATCTTAGTGTCTTCTTTTCAAAACCGAATCAAATATGACTTTAGAAACTACAGTTTTAAATAGCCCCATATTTATGTGCAACTTCAAGGATTTAATATCTCTGTAAATTGTTTTTGTAAATGCACACTATAATCACATATTATGCCATGGATCTGTCTTGAAATAGAGCTCCACTGTGCTAGTCCTCACCACGACAGGCTAATTATGAAAGCCTTCTAAGACATTTAAGAATTAGCCAGTTGCACTTGGTGGACCAGTATGAGAATGTAAGTTTTCTACACCCCAGAATAAACAAATCAAAAAGTACTGCTTTGATTTCATTTTAATAAGTGAAAACAGGCATTATGTGTAAAATATAAAAAGGTTTCCTGGTGGGGTTTTTTGTTTGGCTTTGGTTTCCTTTTGGCTTTTGTATAGTTCTCAGCCTTGAGGAGCACTTGACAACATGTAGATAAAGCAAATGGCTTTCATTTAAGCCTGCAGCTTGCTCAGTCTCTAGTTTGTCCTCTTTCTGCCAGTACATTAGGAAGCTTTGCATGAAATAGCAAACATGCATCATTGCATTCCAATGAATCTTTCCTTCATACCACATAAGTATGAAGGTTTTCCTACATTAATTTGTATTCTTGGTTCAGTAATACATCTACATCAATTTGACAGCAAATTAAGAACTATCCTAAATCTCCCCTCTTCATGTTTTAAATCACTGCCCCTTGTCTTCTTGCTACACACTTGTGCAAAAAGTCCTACCCCAGCTTTCTTGTAGGCCCCCTTCAGGTACTGAAATAGTCTTAAATTGTTATTTTATATACTTACAAGTTCCTGTGTAGGATGATCTTTAGTGGTCATAGATAAATAATGACTCTCAGCTGAAGGTGGAAAAAACCCATCTGTCTAATTCAGGGAAAGCAGAATAGCCTTTAGGAGAGAAAGTGTTATTCTCAGCCACATACCATTCTTGTTTCCTTACTGCAAATACTTTTAATTCAAAACTATTAAGCATTCAGATTAGGTTCTGTCACACCATAAAGAAGATGGCAAAGGAAAACAAAGCAAAGCAAAGCAATGCTGATGTACTCCCAGACACAGAAGGCTTCTCTTGGCATCACTTCTACCAAAGTTGACTCACTTCAGTTTAAAACAAATAAAAAAACAAAAAACAAAAAAACCCTAAACATAACATTCAGAGAGTTCAAGAAAAAAACAACGATTTACATGTCATTTTACATAATTACTTAGTAAAAAAATAATTAATGTTTTTGGAGGCAGAATGACTGAACTGCATCAAAGCACTTGTGCTGGACATGTACATGTAAACAAATTAGACTGCTACTTGGTAGACCTAATCTTGATATATTTAACTTCTGAATGAAAACAGTGATATAAATATTTATCTTTTTAGATTAGCAAAGTCATGGGCATTAATAGGCTTCCTCTGACTTCTGGCTATACTATTTTAAGAAGCACTGCAGTGAATTTGTACAGCAAAATAATCCACACCTCCTGTATTGCAGGGAACTACACGTCAGCCCACAAGTCTGAATAACTAGGACTGGATATAACTCACTTCACTCACAATCAGGTGGCCTGTCCTGAGATTGCTGTGCACAGCTGGGCTAAAGCAACAGAAAGTGGAGACTGCTATGAGATTTGATTCCAAAAAATCACACTTCTAAAGCTGACAATGACATTAGGGCAGTTGTGCACCATGATGTCAAACAACAAAAAAAAAGTAAGTGATCCTAGTCCAAAGAAAGTCCCCAATAAAACACAAGTACATTTAAATTAGTTCATGGTCGCACATTATGCAATAATCTAGATACATTATCTACAGAAACTAGTATCTAACACATATATATTTATGAAATGTCAAATGATTTTTAGAAGACTGGCATTAAACAGATTACTGAAAAAATAAAGTACTCTGCTCTTCAAGACAATCAATTACACAACCCAAATTTATCCAGAGCTTATGAAAAATGGAAGTATGATATTAACTACCTATACCTACAGCTTCTCCCAAACAGGAAACTTTTTGTAGATCAAATTCCTCAAGAAGAGAAAACAGCCTGCCAAAAACCTCATACAGTCTATGTGCATCATCTGCATTAGTTAGGATGCTCCATTTGGACAGAATAGGTGACAGATAATAATAAAACACTCACGAAATTTGGACTCACTTTCTATCTCTTTTGGAATGATTTGTAGGAGAAACTTAATTCGCTGTTCTAAAAAAAAGATAGGCACTGTGTTACCACATAAATTACAAACAGGCAACGTATGTTTATATTTGTTGTCATGTGTTTATATGCTGTGATGTATCATGTTAGTTTCTCATAAACGCATTACTGTCAAGGTATAAATGAGATTGATACAGTACCATTTACATCAGACAGCCTGATATCCTGTGTAACTAGAACATTTTTAAAAATATTTCTGTAATCAATATGTTAAAAAAAATATTAATCTGAGGCAGATTTTATCAGTATGTGCGTAGCTATGAAGGAGTATTCTTCATTTTTACTCAGTTATATTTCTGTATACTTCCATTTTACAAAAAATGTATTTATACAATGCTGGAGATTCAGGGTAACAAAAAGATATTAACCTTCTTAAAGTTGATGGGAAGTCTGAATTTTGTAAGAACCATGTGTATCTGACAGCAAGAAAAAAGTACTCTTACTGCGAATTTTATTTTGATGTAATAGACACATTTATGACCAAGAAGCACCTGGCAAATTTCATTTCAGTCCTGCTGAAGAATTAGTGATTACTGATAATAGCAAGTTGTATTGAACTGATAGTTTTGAAGGCATTTCCATTATCTTAACTTAAAAACTAACTATGGAAATTGATTGCACTATTTGTAATTTTAATCTAATGGAAAAAGAGGAAATTACAGAAACTGTTAACAACTAAATACAATGGAATGTCATACCAAACAAAACTAAGCAAGTATTGTAACATCAAGGTAAAAAGATGAAAACTATTTTAAAGCTGAAGAAACCAGGAAAAGAAGACATAAATATTCTTGTTCTCCAAGCTGGCAAGCACTTCCAATTAGGAATAGTAGGTAACTATTAACTCTGACAACTGGCACAGAAGGTCCTTGAGTAAGGGCTAGAAGTCCACTAGAATCAAACATCACCTGATGCATTTAGAAGTTTCAGGTTAAATCAGTAGATGTCTACCTTACATGTAAGAAACAAAATTTTTACCTTGTACAATCCACACAGTATAATGACTATTTTCTCATTGCAGGAAATGGAAAAAAGAATATATTATCATAGCAAGGCTGCCAGAAACCATTTTTTTACTTTGTTCTGATTTAGCTCTAATTTCTGATTCAGCTCACAATACAGTGCTGCTGACCTAAAACACAGCAGGTGAGTGCCTAAACTGAAATAATTATAAGTTTGTTTTAGGTCAGAACTACTAAAATAATCTTTTAACACCTAGTGATGCATGTATCGTCCCAACATAACATACTTCTCTAGGATAAAATTAATAGATACGTGACAGAAAAAGCATACTAAGCTTTTATTAAAAACCACACCATCAACCACCAAAATGTGCTATTTCAGCTGGTAAGGTAGGTCCTCTTTTGATATGTAAGATGGAAATTTGATTTATATGAATATAGTTTAGATTAATACAATTACACTAGAAGTAAATATTTGGTAGAAGAAATCTTACTATGAGATGCCATTCCAATAATGGAATTAAAAGTTAGCACTTTTATGTGCTGTGTCTAAAATTATCAGTGAGAAATGTATTTCTGTCTACATCAAGGAGAAATTGCTCAGCAGGGTTTTGCAATGCTTCTGTAAGACTCTTTGAAGTTTTGCTACTGCATGCAAATTGTCCTTAAAACATTTTAAAATAGTATTCACTTATATGGAGAACAAAAGTAGAGAAATCATGAAGCATATTACTTTGTGTGTGGAAAAGAAAAATGATAAAGTAAAATAATAGCCTTGTGAAGAACATTAGGTTTTTTTGTTTGCTTGCTTTTTTTATACCAACTCTCAAGTCAATAAGAAAAATACTGTAGCTTCATGCTTGCACCTTTTTCCTGAACAGTGGACCTTCACACACAGGAAACACACACACAAAAAAATTAAATGCAAGAACTCACCATGAGTTTACTACAGCAAATTTCAGCTTATTAAAAAGCAAACAAGCATCTCTTGACAGTCCCATGTTCAAAGTCTGGCTGTAAAGCAGAAGTATTCTCATAATCACATGGTACTACACAATTTCAGTAAATTCCTGAAAAAAACCTGAAAAACAAAACCTGAACCAGAATACTCTACAGAAAGGCTACATCACATGGCCTTTCTTATTCATTCAAGTTTTAACAACTGAGGTATTTAAAAATGCAGCCATGGTCAACTACACTTTTACATTTACAGGTGAGCAGCCTACTTGTTGGCTTGTGTTGATTTTTTTGCAACGAGAAATGGAAAGCCAGACTATGTGTGCTGTAGCCAGATATTTTCCCATCAGAAAACCAAGTATTACCACAAATTTGATTGAAAATTTTACAATTTAAAATTTTACAACACCTAATTTAAACATGTTGTCCACTCCCATAGCTTGTTTCCAAGAAGCGTACAAATTAAGGGATAAATATTGTGCATTTTTCTCCTTGGTGTGTGAAGGGCAGGGGGAAAGCACAATTCACAACACCACACACACTTTATTTATTGATGTCTCTGTTGAGAGGAAGGTTCCTCCTTGTACAAAAAAATCCAAAGAAAATAAAATGCCACTGCAGGCTGAGAAATGTATTATCATATTAAGATATTTTCATCATACTGAAAACAATAGTGGTTTGAAGCTTTTTACCATCCATCCTCATGTGTGCATTCTAGACAGCAAAATTTCAGCCTACATGTTTGTTCCAATTTTCAAGTTCACATTTTACATTCATTTATGAGCCTTAATACTCAGAATCTGACTGGGCCTACTTAAATTTTATGGGAACACATACCAGCAGAGGAGGCACAGAAATGAATTTATGAAAGAAAAGTGCTGCAGTTCTAGCTTTTTTTAAGAGTTAAAAAAGAGGTACCTTCTGATGGAAGAATTTGTTTTACTGGGAAAAAAGAGCTACTTATTATCCTCCTTAGTTTTGCAACAAGTGTTTTTTATTATTTCTTTTGCCATTATTTTCTACAGTCGTTAAGGGTGCAAGGTGAGTGATCCCAGTTTCTCTCCTTACATATACAACCTAAGTATACACACAGAATCTTAACCTCAGGTACCCTTACATATTGATTCTGGATTCCGGTTTTTATGTCTTCTCAGAAAGTTCAGATTCCTAATGGGGGAAAAAAAAATTATTGAGAGAGATGACCAATGAAGAATGCAACACAGATAACTGTAAGCTCTAGATTGCAACACTGCTTGTAATAATGCTTCCCAGATATTTGCATATTTTCAAAGCCTCCAGTGACAGTTAAAGAATGGCTATATAGTATCTTAATGTCTTCTAGATCACAGCTTATTTGCATGTCTTAAGTAAAAGAGTTTACTTACTCTTTCTGTTAGATGTAATTCCAAGCTCCCACATACTTATGCAGGGGAGCTTTGTTTTCCTGGAAAACTGATCTACATGGAGAGGAAGTGGTTTTATGAGTTCCATGCTATGCTCTTGTTTTTTAACGGATGTTTAAGACTGTGAAATACCAAACCAGAAGACACTACACAGACCTTTAGTTTTAGTTATACCCTCCTAAAGTTACAGAAGAGAAGCTAAATTACCCATACTGGAGTGCAGGGCAACTAATAATATAATTACCCTTCAGGATATGCTGGACTTAATAAAATCAACACCAACAATTCTTATTGTTACCAAATTTAGGACACAAAACCCTCACATTTGTGGACAGTAATTTACAGATTTTCAGGGAGATAGTTTTTAACTGAAATCTTCTATGCACTATTTTATATTTTTAAGTGTTATTCAATAGGGAATTTTTCAAATCACAATGCTCTGCAAGTTATAGCAGTGAAAAAATGGCTTAAAAGTTTGCATGATTAAAACTACATAAATTAGTAAGAAATACAGAATCAGCTTGAAAGGAAATAATGGTCTTCCGAGTTTCTGGGTATACTTAATATTTTTAACAGTGGTTTGGTTTGAAAGGAACCTTAAAGATCATCTCGTTCCAACCCCTATGCCATAAGCAGAGACACCTGCAAGTAGTAGAGGTTGCTCAAAGCCCCATCCAACTTGGCCTTAAGGGATGAGGCCTCCACAATTTACCTGGGCAACCAGTCCCATTGTCTCACTACCCTCACCCTACAGATTATTTTCCTTATGTCTGGCCTAAATCAACCCTCTTCCTGTTAAAACCATTCCCCCTTGTCCTACTGATGCATGTCCTTGTTAAACATCCCTCTCCAGCTTTCCTGTAGGCCTCCTTCCAATGTAAAGTCTCCCCAGGGCCTTCCCCAGGTTTAACAACCCCAACTCTCTCCACCTGTCTTCACAGGATAGCTATTCCAGTCTTCTGATCATCTTTGTGGCCCTCCTCTGGTCTCGTTTTAGCAGCTTGATGTCCTTATGGTCAGAACTGGACAGAGTACTCGAGGTGGAATTTCATCAGAGCAGAGTAGAGGGGGAGAATTCACCTCCCTTGACCTATGCTTTTTTTGATGCAGATAGTGTTGGCTTTCTGGATTGCAAGAGGACATTGCCAGCTCAAGCTGAGCTTCTAAACAACCAAAACCCCAAAGTGCTTCTACTCAAGGCTGTTCTCAAACTTCTTCCTACACAACCTGTATTTGTGCTTGGCATTGCCCTAAATTAGGGGGGGACCTTGCACTTGTTGAACATTATGAAGCTTGCACAGACCCACCTCTCAAGCCTGTAAAGGTTCCTCCTTCCCTCCAGCATGTCAAATGTGTAAATTAAGACATAAAACATTTATATAAATGTATTAATTCAGGCTTCACATCATACTGTACGCCTATATATTTCTAACACCTCCCTAACAGAATCAGATTCTAAAAAAAAGCCTGAGCATTGAATGAAGGTTTTTATGAGCTGGCTTGAATTCTAGTTAATACCACAAGTTCAAACCTAGTTAGGCATTAGAAGCATATTGTTCTAATATTTAAATTTACATTAAATTAAAAAATTTAAACATCTTATTGTAGAGAACTGGTAGACTTTTACTATAGCTTGACACATACCCCGAAAAATTGGCTGGGTTTTTTTCTAAAGCTTGTTTTGCAGGCAGTAGGAAGGAGGCAAGAAGGTGGGGCAGCGTTTTCTTTAATAAAAAAAACTAGCAAAAAATTAGTTGAAATCACTTCATGACAAAGAGTACAAGAGAGAACCACGATTTGCCACCACATTCATCGTTGTTCTAATTACATATTCCTTCCATAGAGATATATTGAGGATGCCAAGATTGTACATGCAAATCATGCATTTTGAGGGAATTTCAGTTATATTCTTTTGGTGCGTTGAAAGTCTGCAAAAAGAGCTCACAGGCTTTCCTGTAGAAATGACCTGACAATGCTGAGAGACACCAATTTACTTGAAAGGTCTCCAAATACAAAATATAGTTTCTGATCAGGCAACTATTTAATTAAAATCACCTATATAGGTTAACACTGCAAAGATGTCAAGGAGCCACAATATGTGATACAAGTAAACCTGGGACATGCCTATCCTGTTTTTCAAGAGGAGGGATACAGCATGTGTTACATTCCAGTGAAACAAGAGCAATTGCCTACACTGGGACCAAAATTAGAACTACGCCTTCATAAATTAGCAGTGTCATCCATGAGTTTCCATAATAAAAATGCCTTTGCTAAAACAGCATGTTCTTAGTAAACACACTAGATATCCAAATTAGTTTTTCTGCTAACAAAATGAGGGTTTAAACAATTTATCTGGAAAAAAAGGAAGTCAGAGAAAGTAAGGGCAAAATCACATAGGCTGATTCCTGTAAAGCAGGAAATATTACATCATATCAAATACCAAAACCGACTAAACAGGTCATGAAATCTATTCTTGAGCATCTGGGTCATTATTCTCAGAAATTAAAAGGTCCAGCAGAGAATATAATAGAATCATGATTTTTCTTCTAATCTTTATAAGTTTGTGCAAAACTTACAAACAGGTATCACTCAAACATCCACATTTGTTATTTTACCCCTTTTTCACTAACCTACCCACACAAAACCTTTTTTTAAAGTATGTATAAAACCCAACATGATATGATCACTGATATTCTGAAGGTCACCTGTGGCAGAACTGACTCAAGAAAATGTCCACAATTCTTCCCAACACCCAATGGATTCAGATCCTGCTGAGCATGTGGCAAGCTAATGATAAAGGACAGAAATCTCTCTCCAAGACCTCCAAGAGCAGTGAAGCAGTAAGAAAGAAGGGAGCAAGAAGGGGAGGGACTTCCAGTCCTCCTAGCTAGGAACAAAAACGGGGAGGATACTGGCCCTCTCTGATCTGTTCCTTGGATCCCTCAAGGTCCTAAACACCATGTCTCTAGGTCTTCATATTGATACCATAAAATTAGACTGGGCTCCCTCAAACCCTAACAGGTCCACAGAAGAACAGAGAGAACAACTGAATATAAATACTCAAAAATTAAACAGCAGTGCACAGTTTGATGCACTAGTAAATGTATGGCTTCCATTTATGCTATTATTTGAATGTTGTTCAGTTCCGTTTCCCTCAAGTAAACCATTCTTTAATACAAATAGAGTTAACTACATTTCTATGTATTTTACACTGTATGCTTTGGAAATCATGGTTTACCCAAGATCGTGTCTCAATGAATTGGTCTTCATATTTCACTTTGAGTCATAATTCAATTTTCAATTAATGTTGTTTATCTTGGACTCTGTCTTCCAGAGCTATCTAATGCTTAAATGTATCATAGATTCTTTTTCCTCTTATTACCAGAGAAAACACTTTTAAATTAAGAGACCTGCCAGACTGAATACTTGATGTAAGTCTTGACATGTACTTTAACAAGCAGGCTATTGATTATTGGGTACTTATGCAACAGGACATCATGAAGTACCCCATTTTCACAGGGATAACTGCACTGCTGTGCAGTGCAGCAATTCTATGACTATACAAGGTACTATTCTAATCATGCTAATAAGTGTTGACAAATGACTTCTCAACTTTTCTGTTCCTATCATTGCTTTCAAGAAAGCAGGATGCTTGATGCTTCAATCAGCAAAGGCAGTGAACTGACACTGAACTCTGCCAAACAATGATCCAACTACAGGGATGATGGCTGCTGACACCTCTGCTCTTTTTATGCTCTGGCATTTTTAACCTTCTTCACTACTTCCTATGGCTTCCAGACCATGGCAATGAGTGATAAAAAGCTTTGAACAGAAATGGTAGCAGCAGTTAAAACAATACAAGATATTGATACTGGTTAATCAACTGATAAGATACACATAAGTGATTTAAGAAACACTGGAAACTAACAAGAAAGCACTGCAAAGGTCTTATTTATTATCTAAAATACCACCTCATTAGTGTCCAGAATAAACTTTCTCCCTAGTAAATTAATTTTCTGCAAAGACATCGAGTATAAAGAGGAGACTGAAGTAGTGTAAAGGAAAATTAATACTGCATGGTATTACATCAAAATCTTGAATGACTAGGAAAGTATTTAATCACAATATACACAAATTATTCTAAGAGTTCAACATGCTTAAATAATCAAAAGATCAGTAAGTTTCTATTTTGTCCCTACAGAACTGAGGCTCATCTCTTCCCTTCTGCATTTATCTCCCTTTTGCCCTCCTTCTGACCATGTAAAAGCAACTTTCACTAGACCTAGAAATGTTATACTTGATTTTGTGAGATACAGTTGCCACATTCTGTTGAGAGCTCCAACAGTATTAATATATATGGTTATTCATAGAACTTGGAACAAAAATACCATTTCCTTTTTACTAAACACCTCATAATTTTCAAGCCGCTATAGGAACTGAGACTGTGCTTCTATGTAGGACAAATACAGATAGATTTTTTTTTCCAATGAATGATCCAGAAAACTCTTCTATGGATGTTGATTCATTCTTTAAGATTAGATACAATCTTTAAGATTAGATACAATTACTTGTTCTTCATGATGTAAAGACATGTTTTATTAAATAAGACAAATATTTAAATGCTTGGAATAAAAAGCACACAGACAAATTTTAGAAATTAGTATTATGTTTTGTTTTGTTTTGTTTTGAGATCTTATGGATCCCAGGAAATAAAATCTTTCCTCCATGGAATTAATTTTAGTAAGCCAAATTACTTTTTCCTTTAGAGAGGGGAGCAGATCTTGAACTGCTTGTTCACCTCATTTATTTTAGCAATGTTTCATCTGCAGTGTCTGAAGTAGGTAAGCTCAGTGAGCCAGAGTTAAAGCTGACAGAGTGACACAGAACCCTATTAATCAATTTATAGAAGAACAACAGAAGTTCAGAAAAATCTGAGTCTCAAAATCCAAAGAAAATCTCTACATAGTATATTACAGTCTAAAAACTTTTCTGCATGAAATGTGTAGACTGAAGAAGCAAAAAGAAACAAATTAAACAGCAAAACAGGGAATGAACAGCTATCCTGTTTGAGATAGCTGCACTGATTTGGGCGGAGACAGAGTTTATTTTCACCGTAACAACTCATCTTTTTGGTTTGTGACCTAAACAGTGCTGGTAACACAGCCATGTTTTAGTTCTTGCTGAACAGTATTTGCATAATGTCAAAGTCCTTTCTTTTTTGCAACGTGTTCTGTGAGCATGTAGAATGGGTGCACAACAAAATTTTGGAGAGGATGGATGTTCAACAATAAAAGCCAGGCAAAGAAGGAAGAGGGGGGACTTCTGAAGTTATGCGTTTCTCTTCCCAAGTAACCATTACATGTGATAGAACCCCACTGTTCAGGAAAAGACTAAACACACCTGCCTGCCAATGACAGAAAGTTTGCTATGCTTGCATACACAGCTTTGCCTTGTCTCAACACACAGGTTTTCTCCATTTTACCCTCCTGATTTTTCCTGGCCACCCCAATGGAAGGAAAGTGAGCTAGTGGGTGGGTGGGATTTATCTGCTTCCTGGGGCTCATGATAAAAAGATGAAACTGCAAAAAAACTACCAGAATTGAACCAGAGAACAAGCCTTTTATTTTCAAAAGAAAAAAAACATTTCACCATCTGTAAAAGGGGATTTTGTTCTTTAATAAGTAAGCTATTACTGGAGACCAAACGCAGGCAACAGTACACCTACCACACCTACCTACCAAAAGGCAAGAAATGTTAAGCAATAAATTTAAAAAAACAAAAAATCAGGTAAGTAATCCTGATGGAACACAACTATATATAAAATGGAATGGTGTTACTGGCAGAGAAGATATGAAATCAACCACCTGCTGTATTCTGTAGTCTACTACCCTTAGAGAACAGTGAGAGCACTGTAAGTATTCTAGAGAAACTGAAGCATACAAGGGAACTTCATCAGCAGATTTCTAATAACTATGACTCTTTCCTAAGGAAACATAGGAACAAAGCAGGGCAATCAGAGAACTACGCAGGCATAGAGAACCAACTATTCATAATTCCAGCATCAAGTACTTACACATTAAAGGAATTATACAAAGGACAAACTGATCAATGCACCGATCTTTTAAAAACAAATGCTTCTGAGTCATGGATATAAGGATGTGAGTCAGTTTGCACTCTCGGTATTAAAAGGCTCATACTCCATGTTCAGAACCTAAGTGAAAATCTACCTAAGTAGATTTTAAAATCAAGTACAAAATAAATAAATGGCAATAAGCAAAAGCATGAAACTATTTTACAACAGCAACTGTTTAAGAAGAGGCAACAAAGCAGACTCCGCATAAATGCACTACAAAAATGACAATGAAATAAAAGGTGGATAAAACAATTCATCTATTGTAGCTAGAATCAGATAAGAAAATGGTTGGAAAATCCACTAACAGCAGCAGCAAAAAGCCACTACAGCAGCAAAAACTCCACTCCAGACAATGAATATGTAGTATTTCAAAATTTTACCTCATGTATTGCTTCACAAAACCAGTAGAGTCAGGTAGAGGTGTAAGTTCTTTCATGAATTTCTGAAAAGTCTTTTCCTGGAAATGAACGGATAATTTTAACTTTGGGTAAGAAAAAGAAAGGAGCTTATGGTCTGCTATCAGAATCTTAATTTTTTTAATGCCAGGAAGAAGGGTGACCAGCTTCAGAATTCTATACAATTTTCCTAACCAGAAGACCAAAATATTTTATTTCATTACTATTAAATTAAAGAAGCCATGCAAATTGATATAACTACTACCAAGGGAGATCCCTAAAAAACAAAAAAAACCCCAAACAAACAAACAAAAAAAATCACAAAGCTAACCAAACCAAAACAGCCTACAAAATAAAACAAAACAAAACAAAAAAACCCTGAAACTACTGAGACTAATTTTAATAATGAAACAATACTGGAGAGAAAAAACGTCACAGAAAACCACATACCAAGCAGAAATCATAGTTGCACAGCATGCACATGCATCAAAAGGTTAATTTCATTTATAAGTTCAACAATGAAATAGAACAGTAGTTAACACAAAACTTTCTTATAATAGCCACTATGAGAAATTTTGGATCAGACTTTTAAGAAATTCATGTAGATGCTTTTTTTCAGATCTTGCACCTTGATTTGGCTGGCTTTTTCATTCTGCTGGTTTAACTGATGCAGTAAGGCAAGTTATTATGTCTTGTCAAATGCATGCCCACAACAATAGAAATAAGCAGAATAACAGAATGGTAAGGCTTGGAAAGCATGTCTGGAGATCACCTAGTTTAACATCCCTGCTAAAGCAGGTTCACCTATAGCAGGTTGCACAGGATCACATCCAGGCAGGTTTTGAACATCTCGAGAGGAGACCATCATGTCTCTGGGCAGCCTCTTCCAGTCCTCTGCCACCCTCAAAGTAAGTAAGTTTTTCCTCATATTCAGAAGGAACTTGTGTTCTAGTTTATGCCTGTTGTTCCTCATGCTGTCACTAGGCATGACTGAAAAGATTCACTCAACCATCATGGCTGGAAAAGACCTCTAAGATCACAAAAGAAAACATGCTCAGAAAGAAACTTTCCTGAGTGGTATAACTTTCTCTGCACATTTCTAAGGCTGTCCAAAAATCTCTAAGTACCAATTAGCATATCTGAACACTGAGCTTTCAGATTAACTGATGACTTACATCTCATTTCTGCACTGGGCAGCAATGTACATGACAACATATTTTTCTTGCACAGCGAATCTCAGGGAATTTTTTCTTTCTGCCCGTTTATTATTAGATCACTTTTCCGCAAGTTCCCCAAACATTTTATTTTATCGATCTTGCTTTCAACTGGCCTATGCTCTGGACATTTTTACCCATCCCTGACATCAAATATGATGGACCTGAAGCAGAAAATAGAGTAAAATATATATTCCATTACAAGATGTATTTGTTAGAATGTAACTCTTCACAAAATCCTGTCATTTTTAGTTAGGAGGTTGATTTTGGAGATAAAAAGGAAAATATGTTCTGACTATGTCAAAATTATTCTGCTTCCAAATTACTGCTCCTTTCAAATTCTGTTTGTATTATTTTATATAATAATGGCAAACATGAAATCATGAAGATAAAATAGAAATCAAACACAATTCATAATACTTTAGATCAAGTGCTCTGAGTTCATTTTTAGTTCTTCTCCTGAAAATAACAAGTTGAGGAAATTTGGGGGTACCTGGAAGGAAACCAAATCTCTAAAATTCAAGTAGTAAACCAGAACAAAGTTTTAAAGCATTATCTGATGGTAGAGCTGAATCCAGACGTAAAAAAGTTGGCATTTTGTCTCCTAGAGAACATTCTTCCATTCAGTAGGAGGAAAATTGTGTCTAGCAATAAATAATAACACATCTCTCTTTCCCAATGTCTATCTAAACTAGGATTTAAAGCTTCAAGTTTGTTTTGATATCCTTAAAATGCATCAAGCATTTTTTCTAGCAGTCTTAAAACCAAAACCCAATGCCTTCCTCTTCGACTGTATCTACCTGATACATGCATCGCATATATATATATGAATCTGGTCTTCAATTTCATATTCCCAGCATGATTTACAGGACAGATCAAGCATAAAAAGGAATTATACATACTCTATATGATTGATGATTATCCAGATTTAGTAATTTTGACCTAAAGTTATTGAACTTCTAAGTAGGGACAAACATTAAATATTTTGAAGTTGTTTTGTTTTGTTTTGTTTCTCTGTTTGGTTTTTGTTTGTTTGTTCGTTTGTTTGGTGGTGTTTTGGTTTGGGTTTTTTTTTGTATCCAAGTGAAGCAAAAACACTTGGAAGAGTAATCAGGAATTAAAAAAACCACTTCATAATATTCCAACTATACTCATTTATTAAGACAATGTTCCTCAGAAAGCGATCTTACAGTCACAGTACTTAATGCTTTTATTATAAAGATGTGTTCTAAACTATATATCCTGTGATAGCAGAATGAGCTTGGTATCATCATACCAAGGTGGAGAAGTGTCACTACCACAGGAAACACACTTAATGTAAGACAGAGACAACTAGGATGTGGTTTCATGCTCAAACTACTACCAGCTTCACTCAGCAATTGTTGTATGAACTGAGTGGTGCAGCACAAAAATATGGTCAATGTTACTTACCACCTCAGAGAGCTTAAATTCTGGGCAGTGAAAACAGAAGATGCAAAAAAAACCCCAAAATCAAAATCATCACTGAAACTTTACAAAGGAGGTGTTGTAGGCACACAGGACATCATTAGTAAATCTCTGTTCTGAGTCTTGAGTCCTCACCCAGTGTTCCCATGGCTTCAACACCATTCACCCCCTTTTGGTTTATGTCAATCCAATTTTGTAAATTTACCCAAGTGAGATGGCAACTCCTTTGTGCCTACAGTAATGCTCACACAGGTACATGGTCAACAAGACCATACACATAGCCTGCCTGCAAACCAAATAAACTTTAAAAATCCCACAATTATCTTTTTCATATGGATCAACACAGTCAGCTTGGGTTGATCAGAAAAGTACGATCTCAGGACTGTTTACAGGTGAAGTGAGTGTTTATTTCACACTAGGCAAATCCACTCAGTGTGAATTTGATCAGAATGTACTTACTTGTTAGTTTTCAACTTTATCTTCTAATTTTTTCTATTATGAAGAATCAGCTTCTCTTTTAGTTGTGGAAAGTAGCATGGTATGCCTACAGATTCTTACTACATATCTGAACATCTGAAATCTGGGTCATATTTGACAGGTAGATGAAGTCCTTGAAATGCTGTGGAGCTGGTACTAAATCTCTCAGGAAAAACTGAGAGATGTGTTAAAATCTTAGTACAAGTTTCTCTTCTGGTCTCTGGAACCAGGAATAGTAGTTCTGAAACTGCATGTTACACAAATGAAGCAACAAGGACAGGGAAACAGGCTCTGTGTTGAGCAAGAAGTCAGATGTTTCAAGACTCAGTGTCAAAGAACAGCATTAAAAAAGCTTCACGTTAAAAGTATGAAAGTTTTGCCCCCTTTTTAAAGTAAAAGGCAAGTTACTGGTCAAACTTATCTCTTGAGTATCTATTACAGTAACACTATGCCAAAGTAACATGCTGTTCTGAGCTTCAACATCCAACACTGAAAGTCCTGCTATCAGACTCCGCTCTGACGATGGGATTACTTAGTCTCTCCCTCAGATATTTTATGGCAGTCTTTGAGATCTAAATACCTATAACAAGGAATTTATCAGCCTCTCATGTAACTCAGATTCCTGATTTGTGATTCAGAAAACTCTGCACTCAATTAACGATGGTCCTTGTGGCTGGTACATTACCATGCAACAGAAATCGTAGGCAGAGGCAACAGTAAGGCTAATGGGAGAACAGGCTGTAGACTAATTAGGAGCAAAGAAGATAACTGGGAAAAAAATTCTGCTGGGCTTAAGCTTTTCTATACAGAACATAGTTCAGCTTATACCATGTGGGGGGAAAAAAAAAAAGTTATCTTCAAGCATACATCAGTACGACATGAGCCTGTTGGGTCATGCAATTAATATCTGTCCTGCAGAGTAAGATCATAGGAACAAAATTATCCACACAAAACATCACTGGTAATTTCTGGCAACCTGAAGAGCCTAATTTGTCTAAATATGGCCATGTTTACTTGGCTTTTCAAGAATGTGGCCACATGTACTATTGATTTAATCTGCACTTTCACAGCTGCACCTCTTCCTTGGTACCCAGAATCTAATGATAACACATTACTAAACATATCTTCAGGACACTTTAAGGCATTTAAGTAATCAACCAATATCATAGAGATGATGCCTTAGAGACAAAGATAAGAGACTAACATATCGGTGAAACCACCATTATTTATGTTTGGGTTTTTTGGTTTGGTTTGGTTTGGTTTGGTTTTAATTTCCAATAAAAACTCATGGGCAGAGAGACCATTCCAGTTCTGGCACATCCTAACCCCTAAATGACTTCATGACTAAACCTAACTATTGATGACTTTCAAGAAACTCTAAGCAAATTAAAATTTTTTATCTATTCTATGTTTCAGGTTTTTTGTTGTTTGTTTTGAATCTCCTTTGAAGGCAAAGGAGACAAACACAATTTTAAAGTATATTTCTGAAGTGAAAAGACTGTTAGATTTCACCAATATTCAAGGAAAATACTGCGACAATTTTGGACACAAAATTGAAACTATCTGCTGAACACAGTTCAAAATGCGTTTGCGGCAAGTAATTTATTTTTCTGTGAGAGTTTGTTGAAACAGAAAATAAAAGGCAGTGGCACAAAATGTGACAAGGAAACACACTTCGATGATATTCTTCAACAGACTCTTTTAACGTAACACCAAACAGTGATTTCAAATCACAAATTTCAAATCTACTGCTAGGCATAAAATACAGATTTCATATATTCTACTTGGTTTTGCTTAATAATTCTTCCAACACTCCGACAGAGTAATTCTAATGTTAATTCTAAGTTTTATGCTGGTAAGCCAAATTTTTGGCTTGCAGAAATTGTGACAGCATCACTGACAGCAAATGACCTAAACAAAGATAAACTATATTCCACCAAATGAGAATCTAGTCTTACTCTTTTTGGTTGGTTGTTTTGTTTTGGTTTTGTTTTTTTATTGTTTTGTTTGGACAGAAATAACAGTGAATTAGCCACTTTCACCAGGTGGAATGCTTCATACTGAATAAAAAACTGTACTGAAGAATACAGTTTTACTGGCCTGGCAGTTCTCAAACCAGTCCCTCTTGCAGAGATCCATGGAATGCAGACACATGTCTTACAAAATCAGCATTTTGTGGTAACAGCAAGATTTAATCCTGCCATTCAATAACTGTATTGAAAATAAAAACAGGAAACATTTCAAGCAATAGCTTGGGTAAATATTCTTTGAAACAAGATACTGAACAGGCATACTTTTATCATACTTACTGGTAATTATATTAGTTTTCTAGAAGTTTAGTTTGCATTAAAATTTCTTCTTGTATGAAGACATATTCCTCTTGAAAGCAGTAGCATAGCAGTATCAAAATACACTCAAGAAAACTTTTAATTGTTACATAATTTGGGTAACATTAGAACAAAAAAAGGAGGATTCTAAAGTGAAAGATGCCACAAAGTGGGGCTTAAATGGATACAAAAGACAAAGCCAAAAATTCATCAGTGACTTAGGGAGAGAGCTGAAAACAGTGTGCATCTCTGTTTTTTAAAAAGATTACACATTTTCTAAACTGAAATGCTTTATGCCTTTTCCAATAACAGTATGAACTGACTTGCATGTTAAACTAAAGCAATCATGCTATTAAAAAAATGGAGTAAATCTTAAGCTGGTTTACACGATCCATTTAATGTAACAGTTTGTGCAACTTGAGTGCCAGCTCCAGTCCAACTGAATTACAGCAGCATTTCAACATAGTAATTAAGTCTGCCTAACTGAAGCCAAATAAAAACATGCTGGCATTGCCTAAAAGTCCTACTGTGATCTTTTCCTTTTTTTTTTTTTTTTCTGTTTTTTAGTTTTTTGTTTTAAAGATTAATAAAGTGATTGATTGGAAAGTTCAGTACTGATAATTTATATCTCTATTTAAGAGTGTTTCTACCAGTCTGACATACTGGTCCACCTCCTTCCAGGAACTTCCTTCAGCAACCTTTAAACATTCACCTCTCAGCCTGTACTGGTTTGTAGACATTTTTATTGTGCCTATTTAGAAAACCTGCAAAAACATCTGTCAGTCTAATGCCCTTTTAAGGTTAATTGCTAAAAAAGCTGATAACTAAAAGAAATCCTATAGCTATTACTCAATAAAATTTACTTCCCTTATAAAGAACATCCATTTTTCTTTCTTAGAGATAGAAGATGTAAAGAACTTGTGATAGCTTTAAGCCTAAAAAATTGTTCTTCGTGTTCCTAAAATAAAAATCAAACTTCACTAAGAAATGTTGAATTCCTTAAGAAAAATAAGAGTATGTTCTGTATGAATATGCATAGATGTGCTTGTTCAAAACTGCTGCTGTACTGTATTTGGGAAAGCAGTGTTTAAAGATGGGATAGATTATTCACTCTTAATTAAGATGAAGCAGTCTTATTTTAATTTCAAGAAGAAAAAAGAAAAAACCTACTTAGAGTCCTCTTTAATTGCTTTACTTGTAATACACTCTGTTAAGTGTGGCGTTTACAAACCTACTCTTGCATAGCTCATCTGCACGTATTTAATGAAAGAAAAAGACCTACAGACTTGTGATCTGTGAAAATCTGTCCATTCCTTTGGGGAAAAAGAAGTCCTTCTCCTAAAATATCAGTAAAGAGACTTCTTGGGTCTGAATTCTACCTGGTTTAGCAGATCCTTGTGACCAGCATGTTAGGGCCTGGCAAGGAATTGCAGACCTTTTTCTTATTGTTTAAAAAATACTCAGAAAAACAACAAAAGCCTGCATACTCTAGCACAGGCCTTTTCAGAAACAGGTATTGCAAATAACTCGTCCTCTCAAGTCAACTGCCAAGACTTTTACTGAATGCCAAAGATTCAGCCTTGACAAACCACCAGTAGAAGAGTTCACTACATTAGTACTACAACAAGAAAAAAATGCAGTACAACACAAAAACCAATATGCTTATTCAGTACAATTTAGCCCACTCAGTTGAGACGATGAGGTTAAGCCCTTGAGACTTACATAAGGTACATCATCATCAGATAGACTAATTTATGTGATACAGTAAGCATAAATTCATCATGATTAATATTCTAGGTTACTGTGCAATGTACTAAGTATAGAGCACCGGAAAGCATATCACGTGTCTCTGAGATACCCCTGTGTAAGTCTAGTGCTATACCAAGCTATTTTTCATTTTATATGGTACACCATTATAAGTATTTTTGTTTAGCTTATTTAAAAATGCTACAGGTTGTTCTGAAGTTTGGGAATGTGTTACATTCTGTAAGGCAGTAATGACTCATGGTAACCTTAAAGATTTTTAAAGTGCATTTGTGAAGATACCTAACGATAAAGACTGTCCATGGAAAACAAAAATATTTTAAATACCTATAGAGGCACCGTTCTGTATTCATAAAGCAAACCGGTACGTTGTATATAAATATGTTCTACCTTCATACAAATTCCCCCAGATTACTATTATGACTGTAATGCTACTTACACTGCAAAGTAAATGTTTAATATCTATACATACATTCTGAAGTGTATGTACAATTCAATTGTACATACAATGGACAATTCAATTTTTCATGTTTTAATTGATCTATTGATTAGGAAACACGTGGCCCATTTCAGACATCTTAAAATTCAAATTAGGAAATACTGGGAATTTCCAAAACCTTCTAAGATGTTATAAATAAAGCACGACTGAATAGTTTTGAAGTAATCTGGTTACAACTTCATCAAGCAGTAAGTCCAGAGGTAATATGCAAAAAATTCTTCTGTGCTTTTAGGACTTGGGTTTAGTTTGGTTTGGTTTGGTTTGGTTTGGTTTGGTTTGGTTTGGTTTGGTTTGGTTTGGTTTGGTTTTTTTTGGGGGGGGAACTGCTCCTGTGTGGAACTGAAGGTAAAAATCTGTCAGTCTCTTTCTTCTGCTATAGCAGAGTATAAAAAGTGTGCCTGTTCTTTTACAGATGTAACTGAAAGTAACAGGAAAGTTAGGAAAAGGAAAGTCAGGAAAGCAGTCTTAGTTTGACTCTTGAGTCCAGGGGAGACAAAAGAGCCTTAGGCATAGCAGTGTTTTTCTGTGTTATTAAGATCATCTTCCTAGAACTAAAAGGAAATTACTTATTTTAAGACTTTTCTGTTGTAACAGTGTGGTCTGTATGACAGTATATTTTATTAATTTGGTCACAGCTCATTCAATCTCTCTTAAGATATTCACCATTTCAGTAACATATTATCCAGAAATTAATACGGAACGAAGGTCCAATTCCAACCACTGGTGAGAGAAACTCATACTGGGACTGCTAACTGAGGAACTGGTGAGTTTCCCCACTACAACATATGCAGAGTCCACAAATGTAATTTTTAAACAAAACAGCTCAGATGACACTCAGAAAACAGACACAAGTCTACTGTTCTCAAAAACAGCAGGTGTCAAAAGTCAGTAAACATTCCTGTACCTCTATCAAACACCTGAACGTTGAATGAAGGTTTGAGCAACAACGTCATACCCAGGGCAAATAATTATCCATCCAGAATCTTTGAATTCAAAGCTAGCATCACTGCTGTCTCACTCTGCATTCTACTTTAATCTAAAACTAGTAACTAAAAACCCACTGAAATCCTCTTGTTGTGCCAAGACCACATTTGTGCTTTCAGAATCTTCATATAAAAAATGATGGATTATTAAAGAAATAGGATTTTATGGACTTCTTTGGCAACTCTTCCTGAAGTTCCAAAATGATTAATTTATAACTTCTGCAAAATTCATTTTTATCTGGCTCTCTCCATAGCAAATTATCATCACCAAACCAAATCTGCAGATTACTTAAAGTTATAATTTCACAGGAATAACCAGATTAAGGAAATGCATGTTGAATTTTTTATTTTTTTAAGTTATATAAGAACAACTATTTCACTTAATTTTCATTATTAAAAAAAAATCCCACAATGAAAAGTAATTTGTGAAGTAACTTCACTATTTTCTTTAAATGAATTTAAAATTTTGCCTTCCAAAAGTATTTGCTCTAAGTTTTGGGCTAAATACTGCTGCCTTTTAATGGTTGCATTCCATGAACAAGAAACAGGGAGAGAAAAATGAAATTATGAAAATTACTTAGAAAATCAAAAGAATAGCTGCTACGTTACGACAAGCCCGAAAAATTCCCATGCCATAGGAATACAAGGGAGTATACACTTAAGTTTTCACAAAAAACTATACTGGTAAATTATTTTTATGGGATAAAAACGTAAATCACATGCCCAGCTCCACCCATCATTGTAATTGTGGACAGAATTTGCAGAGGACAGATTTTTCTGCAAACAACAAGTGCAGAAATTACTGTCTACCTCTTTTAATCGTTCAAAATTTGTCAACAGCTAATGCCTACAGGCTGCCATTACTGACAAACAGCATTGCCACCCACTTTCTGAGAAACCCACAGTTACTTTGATGTTAAGAGAATCTCAATAAACTTCTGGTTAAAAAATTCCTTACAGTACTTCCAGCAAAAAGAACTGAAAACACTCCTGAGACAGCTTTACTGCAGATCAAAAGCTATTCCATTTAGACGAAGCCATTAGACAAGTGTATTCTTTTTTATTGTTCTTCAAATAAACAAAGAACCAGACAGGCCTGGAGCCCCACTGTGCTAGGGTGCCACAATAACAAAACAACAAAATCCAGACATAAAACAGACTGCTGCATAAGGACTTTTAAGACCCTATCATTTACAGAGTCCTACCGAACTCTCCCACCACAACATGCTTAACTTAAGTGATAGACTGATGGTACCTTTAATGTACACTATTCTATTGGGGATGGAGCTGTTAGAACAGGGTGTTCCCAGAAGTTTGGCAAACAAACAGCACCAGCCATACACGTTGCTAGCACTGCAGCAACAGAAGGGATTAAGGCTTCTTTCATCTTTATGTTCATTATGCACTTGGCTAAAGGCTGCATTGACAACTGAGCAATTTAAGATTAGAAAGGCTGGAACTGCCACTTAACAAATTTAGGATTACATAATCACCTCCCTGCCAAGAAGTAGAAGATATACTTACATGCTGATTTACAGCTGGAGAAGTTATCAGCAATGAAGAAATTGAAGAATATTCTTAATGTGGCTTTTTTTTTTGTCTGACGTTTTTCTCTTTACTAGTCCTGGCACAGACACTGTCAAACTGCACGTTTCTACTCTTGCCAAACACTTAACCAAAGCACCAGCATGTTTAGGGATTTAGCCTTCCTCAAAAATTATTTTAGTCGTATTTTCTTGTCATTTGCCACAAATCCCAGGAAAATCATATCACAAAACCGGTAACAATTCACTATATCATGTACCAGAAAAGAGAATTAGTATTTTAAGAAAACGACTATATAACAAAGACCATAGAGCAGTGCCATCTAGTGATTGTCTCCATAAATATAAAAGTACGCATTAGTTAAGTGCTGCAAGTGTTATTAGTAACTGAGCTTCACTACTGTCTTACTTTCTAAGACAAAACATTTGAGTAATAAGCTGTAAGGGGAATACTGAGTTAATCAGAATTCATGTACCCTACCACTTCAAGAAAGCTCAGCATTGGTATTTTGAAGTGAAAATCCTGCAGTTAACAGATTCACCAGAACAGCCTACCATCACATCCCTAATAGAAAAGTACTGGGAAAGGAGTTACGCTGTGAATAACACAGGATAAGTGTCAGTGATCAACATCTCTGCTGTTACCTTTGAAGGATGCACAAAAGATTATTACCTAGATTTAAACCAAAGGAGAAAGTTACTTAGTTCACACACAGGTCTAAATTCTTTTCCTGATGGCTACATAAGACAGCCCTGTTGGTACACCAAGTGAAACACCACACATGTCTAGTTGGGAAACCTGATTATAAATATCTTTAAATATTAAATTGCTTAGATAAAAATTCTTATGCAAGCAAAGGAGAGAATGCAGAAAGTAGAAATATTGCTTATTTTTTAATTTATCAAATATTTTCTGATCAGCACATGCTGTAAACATTTTTTTATTGTTTCTCCTAGGGTATCTATGTAAAAACTACAAATCACTGAAACAGTATTTTGGATCTCAGATTTCAAAATTGCTCAAAAATTCATGTAAATTGTGCACAATTCCTTTAAAATGGACATCAGCTTGATTTATGAGTAGCAGATTATTTCTGCAAATATGAACACAGAAACACAGAGATGATTTTTCAAAAGAGCTTGAATTTATGCATCTATCTCTTTACTATAAAAATTTTGAGTCTTAGTATTCTACAGCCGCCTGTTAAGTTCCAAATGTAGTTAATTATTCTAAAACATAACAACAGAAAGGATCTTGCTATTATATGTGTATTGCAGAATTACTTTCTGCTGTTTTCTGCTTGCTACAGAAAGATGTAACAAACAGCAAATTATAAAGTTTTGTCACCTGCATAGCCTGCTATAATAGAATGTACTGGTAAATTGTAACAGGCCCTAAGGCATTATCTGCTTTTCACAGGTATTCACAATCAATTTGTAATCAGAAATATCATACTGTATTCAATAAAATGTTGCAGCAGAACATATTGTACTTTCAGAGCTGCTGAAGAAGACATAATCCATGACAGTTGCTATAAACTGACTTTGCATGTCTGACACCTTTGAAAGAGGCTTTAGAAATTTCTAGGTAAATCTTACTTCAGGATTTACCTCTTCTTGCCCTCCTGCTTTTCAGCCTCCATGATGATCCAAGTAGAAACCACAGTGACTGTACTTGAAGGCAACAATAGTGAAACCTCTTTTAATCAAAAGTAGACAACTTAAAAAATACATTAGTTATCTGCACATCCTTCTCTCTACCTTTCTGGTAGTGCTTCTTTTCATGTGTCCAGAAAAACCTAAGAAAATATTACTAGAAAAACCACACAGTTAAGACAGATAAATTTAAAGCAGGAATGTAAGCTCCTGATGCACAAGCACTTTCTTTAGTGTCCTTCCATACACTCTTAATTCCAAGCTAGCATGTGTATAAAACAAAACTGTAGTTTTGATTTTATATGTAAGAGTAAAATCCAGTATCCATGGACGGGATACAGATTTCTCAAACTGTTAGAGAATTCCTACAGTGATGAAGATTAATTCTTCTATATGGAACATCTTAGTTCCCGTATAACTCTACTTTACAGCTAAACAAGCATCTCTCAACTCCAATCTACTGTAAGACTTAACACTAAAAAAAAAAGTTACTTATCTTTAGATGCACCAAATATTCAGCACTGCTACCCTCAATTGAATGAGCAATGAATGGCTGGTGGCCGGTAGCTGTCAGATTTAACCATAATCTGTTTTCTTTAACAGCAGCTTTCATCTGACCTATATTTAAATGAAACAGAAAGTCTCAAATACATGTAACAAGCTGCTTTAGAGTAACATGAAGCAATAATAAGCAGAAGTGAAAATTTTAAATTGGGCTGCTTTTTAATTTTGTATTGGTATAGCATACTATATAATTATAATTAGCTGTTCATATAATATTTGGAGGATGCTGTCTACCCACACCAGAGAGTAACATCTCAAGGGTTTTTAAGCAAGACAAAAAAAGTAGAATGTGCTGGTCAAGCAGACATTAAGATAAGCTGGTTGGTGCTGCAGTAACCAAAAGAGCAACAATTAAATTGATGGTCCTTACTGTCTGTACCATTCCTTTAAAGAAATGTAAATTTTTTCGGCAGAACAGCTGAATCCCCAGGGTAAGAGTTAAACACCTCCAAACACAGGTAAGCAATTGTATAACATGATGTAATGAAAAAGGCTTTTTATTGTATTCAGAGCATGCACTCTTTTTTTTTCTTGTTTTACACTTATTTTGCAGTTAAAAAAAGATCTGCCCGGATATAATATTTTATAGTTTTGGAAACGAGAAACCCTCCTGAAAGCCTTACTTTGATACTGTTTGTTTAATATGTACTTAATTTTAAAATATGTTGTAATTCAAATGAATTTTTGTTTGTCTAATGGGAAAAAATAGCGTCATAGAATACTAAATGCCTTTTCCATTTCGAAGCTTTCGCATGTTAATTGCAATGTATATGCAGGATCCTTATCACAAGTATTTTTTTTCTTTGACCTTTTTTATCAAAATTGTGAGACCTGTTCACATAGGTTAAGTCCTTATAGTCTTGTCTGTATAGTCTTATATCCTCCAAATAGATTCATGTAGGTGTTTTAGAATGTTGGCTTAATGTATTGTTCTCAATTACATGTTTAGGATTTGACTTATTAATTCCTGACATAATTTTTCTTGCTAATACTGGCTATCCTCCAGGTCAGACCTGATATTTAAAAATAAATTAGAGATGCAGAAGTCACTGAAATGAACGGAAATGCAGATATGTATTTCCTTCAGAAATTTTGGTAGGAAGACATTGTACCTTTATGACTTACTGCAATGTAATTTCTGCAGTTGTTCCACTGCTTTTTCTCATGATTCTTCTCTTCACTACCTTTGTAGTAACTCTATTTCTTTCTCATCCTTTATGGAGACAATGTGAAAAAGGATTTGTTTTTAAGTTTTCCTGAATATAGTTATATACTATACAAACTAGTCTATCAAACTTAATCAATTCCCAATTGGAATGAATTCTTGTTTGCACTAGGGTCTGCTTACACAAAAACAGAGAAACTCTACGTCAAATCAAACTGGTCCACTCAGCCTTTGAAGGCTTTAACTATCCAAACTGCTTTAAATGCTTTAAAAGAACATTTTCTGTCCTCACATATTTGCCTGAAGTCAGGATATATTTCTTTTGCATTGTAAGGTGTACCACCATCCTCCCACCACACTTGTCTGAAAAATATTAATTTCAAAAGGACTATAAAGCCATAAACTAATGTAGAGTTCTCTGATCTAAACACAGCTAATTTCTCACTGGTTTCTCCCCAAATAAATTACTAGCATTGTTCTGTATTGATTTCAAATTAAAGAGCTACTCCTGCTACTACTGGTGAACGTAATAATTTCTATTCAATAAAATCATAAACACCATCTTTTCTTCTATATAAATGCCCATGTCTGGATAGCTACATGCAGCACTGAAAACATTCAAAGCAAAGTAAAGCAAGTCTTGTACTACAAAGTGGCTCTTAAAGATGTGCTTAGTTTCCTCAGTCTTTGGACAGTTCTTAACACACTTGACACAGCATGAATCACAGCATACTCTTACTATCCCTAGAAAATGGCACCAGAACTCTTAAGTGTAACTGGTTACTTTTCAGAACAGCTAGCAATTGCTGATGCTAGGAGGCCCAAGGCTTGGTTGGCTCTCTCATTCCCATGCATGCTGACAGCAAACATCCCTGTTATTCATGCTTTAGCCTTAGCTATTTCTTTCCCCTTCAGAAATATGGGGTTTTGTCAGAAGGAGCCACAGAGCCTACCTCCTCTTTACTAGGGCTGATCTATGTCCTATGTCACAACTAAGGTCTGCAAGTGACTGAGCAGCAAAGTCACAGTCTTGAAATCTCTATTTCCTTTTTCTTTGTTTTTTCTCCAGACTCGAAGGAAACACAGAATTTCTTTTTCTCAAAAGGTTCTTCCTCTCCTGATGCTAGCTGCAGCTAACATAACCCAGTCAGCCCACCCAGAAAATAAGAAATCCCAACTGCGACCTCCTACCCTGAATACAAATCCTTCTGACAACCTCATACCTGGTGATGCTAAGAATTCACTACACCATTAGGAATAACAGAAAAGTGTTTAGAGGCCTCAGTCATTAGCCCATTTTTAAAATATAAATATTGATTCAATTTAACTTTGGCTGGGAATTAATTAAAGACTTTGATAATCCTGAGAGCTTTTTCTTTTTTCCAAAATAATTTTAAAAATCTGACTGTTCTTACATTTTTCAAAGATCTCAACTGCACAGATGTAATTTCTCTTCATAGCTGTACCACGTGAATTCAGTGCAAACAACTCAGGCTGTAAATTTGTTCCCTGACAAAATCATGGCTTCACGGACATTCGTATTTCCCTGGGCCTACCAAGGGAGTGAACTACTGTCCTCATAAACTGAAACAGGAGTCACTGGAATTAACCACCTTCACTAATAGATGCAGCTGAAGATCTTCGACTTTTTTGCTCTATTCAGAGAGATGCACTACCACAACCCATGACTCATGTCTAAGTTCAAACTGAAAGCACAGTTGGCAACAGAACCCAAAATAGGGTGAGCTCACGATGTTCAACAAAGAGTATCATGCAAGAAGTATTCATAATAAGATCAAACATTGTAATTTGTTTCCCAACCACACGTGAATTTGTGTGCTATGACTAGGTACTTTTGGCTGGATAATCCAGTAGGACTCAAAATCTAAGAAAATACTCCTGGATTCTGGTTCAGTCTGACGTGACCTTAGCAGGCTACCACTCGACATCAGCCACAGTAGTATCTTGGTACTGAGGCCCACATGCACAAAACTTCTTGCTTTGCCAGACACAAAATCCTAAAAATGCCAAACTGAGCTTTTCCTCTTAAAATCCTCTCTTCTGAAGGGCTTCATAGCCAACACTGACTGCTGGTCCGTGAAGATTTTACCAGCTCATAAGCTGAAAAGTGGTTCTATAGCTAGCCCATTTACTTTCTCTGTGTAATTCTCCATGTCACACCCTCAGTTACAACATAACTATCAGAGAAGGGAATCCAGTGAAATCCCATTCTTCCCTAGAGATGGGGCTCTAGAGCTTGAGGCTGGCCCTTGTCCTGCCTCAGTCGACTGCCACCCTCATGGCTCTCACAGGTTCTCAACACTGCAAACAGGTATACACAGAATGCTTTGGGAGGGATTTCCTATTATGTTCCTGTAATCTGAGCTGGTACCATTGGTTGCTCTTAAGCATTAAACAGGACTACCAGAGCAAATGCAATTTTGGAAAGTGTAATTTAAAGTGTAAAAAGTATCATATCATCGAATGTAGGAGTTAAGGGATCTTACCTACAGTTTTACAGGATACATGTAATTTTTTTACCATTTAAAAGGAACTATATTCACCTAAAGAACGGCTTTAAGAAGACACAGGAATTTTATTTTAAAATGTAAAATTAAAGTAAACATTTATCAATACTAGTAAGATATTATTCACAAGCTACTTCTGTATAAATCCTAGCTAAACAAAAAGCAATAGGACTGTACAGTAATTCTTCTTCTTCCTTCTGACCAAAGGTTAGACTTTTTACAGCTTATCTAAAAAAAACTCAGTAATAATGTAAGATTTTATAAAGACTTATGTTTCTATTGAACTCAATTCTGTTAACTCCCTTCATATACAGTTTAGTTTTATTGTTGATGGTGACAAAATTTTGCTATTTTACTTTTTTCTCTCACTGCAACTTCAATTTTGAGATTGACAGTTATCATGTTGTTTTATCTGTAACTAAAAACCTATTTCATCACTGTTTTTCTTTTTGGGAAACACAATTGGCCCAAGAGATGAAAACTCACTTGCCTATTTCCTTCAGACACAATCTTCTGAATTTTATTTTTTTTTAATCACTCTATTTTGACAATTTAATTTAAAGTTCACAGACTCTCCTTTGCAACCCAAAACCAAAAGGAATTTTCTAAGCTATTATGAAGGGACTAAGAAAAAGATTAGCTAAAGTGCTACTCAACAGTCAGAAGCAGTTTAAAATATTTACACTTTAAATAAAATATTCATTTCAATGCACCCTTCTTTCTACTTGTATGTAATTAGGAGTTTCTGGAATTTCTGGGAGATTAGGTTAAACTGTTCACTAATACCATTTCATGGAAAAAATGTTTATTAAGTATACACATCATCCTAATACGACTTTCACAATAAAACCAGTGTACCAATATATGAGTTGCATACAATATGCTGACACAGCTTTCTACTTCAAGTTTCAAAGGGGATGAGATATCAGAATTTAATCAAATAATAACTCTGATGAGTTTGATTATAAATAACCTGAGGAGCTACTGCTTCACAGGATAGTTGCAGAAAGGAAAAGGGAAAAAACATCACAAGATTTGCATTTTAACAACAGAAAATGGGTCGCTCAAATGTCATTATACAACACTGATGACCATTTTTCTTCTGTGTTTCCTCCTTCTACAATTTTTTATTATTAAGAAACAGAATTATCCCCAGGAATCAAAAGGCTTATGAGATGGCAAGCAACTCAAACATGAGCTCTACTCATCATATCTCCTGGGAATAATATTGATATCTCAGCACAGAAAGCATCGATTGCTTTGCTGCATGTACATAAGTCTTGAGAAGCAATGTCTATAAATTTCAAACACTTCAATTTCATTTTTTACAGTGTTACCTCGCTTATTTGAGTATTTTTCTAGAAGAACAGAGAAGCCACTCTTTCCAGAAAAGAAGAAAAACCTTGGTTTTATCATTTCAAATTAGGATTAAAGAGTTTGTGGCTGAAAATGCATTGGCTGAAAAGATTTCGGAAAACAAACAGTTAAAGTAGTCATTGTACTAATTAGAGATGAGCCACAATTTGTAAAGATTCATAATTAGACACAGCTTAGCCAATCAGCCTTATAATGACATAGGGATGTCAATCAGCTACTAATTAGAAATAGAATTTTCTTACATGTCCTGGATATCTGTACAAAAAGTGTCCAGAGAAACTACAGAGAATATATTTAACATGTGTTGTAGAACTAGTAGCTGAACAAACTCCTTGGCAAAAGAATACTGCAATATATGTACCTGTATATGTACCTGTATGTATAAATTTGCTGAGACTTACCTACTTATCCCTCCTGCTTGTCCCACATCTGGACTTTTAATCATCAGCAGCAGCTAGAAGAAAATCTACCATCTTACAAAGGAGTACCCAATCAACCAACAGGCAACCATGTAGCAAGCCTTCAGAACTCCTTACCTTTTTTTTTACCCCTGCTTTACTCCTGCTTTACTGATTTAGGCAGTCAAAAGGTACACTAACAAATATACACACAAACAAGCCTAAAACCAGGAAAAAATACCAGCTTGAATTATAAAAACCACCACACGAGTCCTGCTAGAATCATCACGGATACTCTCGCCGATAACCACACCCACCCTGTGTTCATATTATTCAAGTGGCCTTAATAAACATGTGAAAAAAGCCACTAACACAGACTTACACTTTTAAATTCAGCACAGTCACATATATTTCAGTCTCCATCCCTCCCTACCTTTCTGGGTTGAAGGAAAATGATACAGCTTCAGAACTACGAACAGCAAGTTACTTTGGTCTTTTTTCTTAACTGCAGGATACCCAAATCTGCAGTATTAGTTCACAGTGGCATATCAACATAGGATTAATCACAGTATTTGTGGACAGCTGTCAAAAATAACAAGCTTCTCTTAACACTTTGTATTCCTTCACCTCTTGCAGCTACTATGCAGGATTACATTTCCACATAGAGCCCTTTAACAGAATGCCTGGATTTTAGAACAATAACCAAAAGATGCCTGATTCTGTTACAGTACTAAATGCTGGTCAATGTGTAGCCGATCACGCTTTATTTTGCTCAGCCTAAGTAGGTGTTGTTTCTACTTTCTCACGCAGGAATTCAGAGCAGTGAAACAGTTTTAAGGGATCTTCTATTTACCTAAAAGGCACAGTATCACTTCTCTGCGGCACACAGATTAGCTACTGTCAAAATGACTCAATTTCAAGCAAGAAAAGTAAGACGGTGGCACAGTAGCTGAGACAATCATTTTAAGCACTGATCTAAAGGAAATATCCCAAATCACATTAAACATCAGTGCATCCTCCTGTGTGGTCTATTATAAAGCAGAAGTAGACCACACCACAGCTTTCACCTTTACAGGGAAGCACTTCCCAGAAAGGGTGTAGCCCCTAATAGAGCTACTGGTGCTTGTATTGCATACTGCAGGGAAACTGACCATCTCCTTCAATTGTGTGGTTTCCACTGGAAGGTAGAAGCTCAGGAAAGTATATCCTTCTCTTTCACCTCTTATTAGTTTGGGGTTTGTTGTTTTGCTTTTGTTAGGGTTTTTGGTTTGTTTTTTTTTTTCATGTGGATACAGCTGTTGATGTTCCCGAATAATGAATAAAATGCTATATACTAATGACCAGCAGCTTCAGGTGAAATCTTCCAAGACACACTTTACACAGTAGACCACTACAGTCCTACATGCGTCACTGTAGGAAGCTAGGTAAGGCTTCAAAACTACTGGGTGCATGCTTTGCAGATCACGGCTTACCTCCCTGAACATTACTCAAACTAATTTTCACTTCCCTTGCCTTAGAGCTCTAGTTTTGACTGAAATAAAAGACTGCATGGCTCATTTTCATGACAAGGCCACAGAAAAGCTATGTGCTCCTCCCCCCTTCCTGCCCAGAACTTGGCAAGCAGTGCAAGTTGAAATATGATTTATTTTTGAAAGATTCAGATGTTTTCCTATAAAACTAGGATACCCTACTTCTCAAAGAGCAGAATTTTGAAACAGTATTTAATGAGAAAGCCTTGCAACAAAAGCAAGCCTCTGCCTTGCAACTAAAGCTACAAGGGGGAAAATGTTCAAGAACATTTGATGCTTATTCCAGCAACTATGGGACAGGACTTGCAAAACCCTGTAATATAGACTCAAGAGACCGATGAAAAGGTATAAGAGCAAGTGATTCTCTTGCCTTGCTTTTTTTTTCTTCCAGGTATGTTCATGATCACCTGTATATACTTCAAGCTGCTCCTTTAAACTGGGAGTATTCAAAAAAACGCTTTGCAGAAGATAAAACAGCGTCTTCACTACTCCTTCCCCCCCGCCAAAAGACCCACTTTACTGATGCACGTACTCCAGCGACCACATCCACCATGGCAGCGGGCACAGGTGTGGAAACATCTCTGCGCTGGCGACAAAGGACTATGGTGTTTGTGCCGCGTCCCTTGCAGCCCCCGGAGGACTCCTGCCCCATATCACACAGCTCCCAGCCCCGATGCTGAAAGCACTCACCCGGGAAGTGGTGGGTGATGCTGGGCAAGGCGTCTCCCCCAGTCCCCGCGACTGGGTCACCCAGCCCCCTCCCTAACCCGCTGCCGGGCGAGTAGCGCCGTCCGACGCTCCCCCGAGAGCCTTCGCAGAGCCGGGGACGAGGCTGATCAGGAATGACTGGGGGGGGTCAGGGACCGCTGCGTCCCGTCCCGCCGCCTCTCTCCTCACACCCTAACCCCCCGCCCCCCGCAGCCCCTTCCCCGGGGTAGCGCACAGAGAGCGGGCGGGGGCGCAGCCTCCGCGTTGCGGTCTCCTCGAACAGATCCCCCCACCCTAACCCGAAAGTTACTCTGCCCTGAGAAGAGGGCACCCTGCGGCCACCACCCTCGACGGCACCAGGGAGCGGGAGGTTCACCTGTACCTTACCTGGCGGCTGCCTGGGCGCTCCCTCACGGCGAGCGGCAGCGGGGCGCGCCGTAGCCGGGGCTGCCTCTGCCGCCACCTTTACAGCCCCCTCCCGAGGTAAGTGACGCGCGGAGAGGCGGCGGAAAGTAGTCGGGGAATCGTGACATTTAACCGGGCGTGAGCAGGGTCGTGCCGGCCCCGGGGCGCAGACGGGGGGCGCCTTTCTCCCCGGCGGGCTGCGCGGCCGCTCACCGCCCTCCTCTGCGCGGGCAGGCTGAGGCAGAGGGCGAAACCCAGTCCATCCCCGGAGACCTAGCCGTAGCGCGCTGACTGAGCCCGCGGCGGCTCCTCTTCTCTCCTCCTGCCTGCCAGTCGCTGCTTCCCTATGGCACGGGGGCGAGGGGCGCGGCAGCCGCAGCCGGGATGCGGGGGCGAGGGTTGGGCGCCCGCCCCTCGGCGGGGCCCGGCACAAGGGGTACAGCGGCCGGGCGCGGCGGCGGGCGAGGCGGCAGCGCCGGCAGCGCGGGGAGGCAGCGCCAGCTCGAGGTGAGGGCGGGCGGGCGGGAGGGAGGGTGCGGGGAGGGGGGTGGGGGGCGCGTCTCTGTCAGAGGCGGAGCGGCTCCTTCCGCGCGGCGGCTCGCACAGAGGCGAGTCCCACCGAGGCAGCGGCGGCGGCGGCGGCACCTGGGGCAGGCAGAGCGCTGCGCGGCGGCGGGGCGGGCGTCCGAGCCCCCACGCCGGTCACGGGCGGGATGGGACGCAGCGTCCTGGCTGCCGCTCGTCGCCGCGGCGTGGGCAGGGGCGCCGGCCGGCCGCTCGCCCTCCTCCGCCGTGAAGAGGGGGTGCACGCGCGGCTCCCTCCGAGGCCCTCGCACCCCCCGCCAGTCGTGGTGCCCCCTTTCCCTCCCCCATAGGCGGGGACGCGGTCGAGCCCCCTTCTTCCATCCCTGCTCCAGCCCCGCCGCTTCTCGGGGAGACCGGGGCGTCCCCGCGTGGCGGCGGGGCCCCGCCGCGGAGGTCAGAGATTCCCCCGTCTCCGTGGGGTGCCGCGGCTGTGTGTGTGGGGGAGTGTCTCGGAGAAGGGGGCAGATACATGCGGCTGGGCAGCCCCGGGCGCCCTCGGGGAGAACGCGGTAGCAGAGGCGAGAGCAGCGTCCGGCGGAGCGACGGGGGCGCCGTCTCCTCGGAGGGTCCCCAGTAGGCGCGGGCTGGGGCTCGGCGCGGCTCGGCAGAGGGCATGGGACCGACAGGGCGTGCGTGGCTTCTGCCAAGCAGCGAAGCGTCGCCCCTGGCCTTGTGTTCCGCAGGTGGCTGCATCCGAGGCCTCGCTGGGGGGGGACGTTGGCTGCATCCATGGGTGGTGCGAGGGCATCTCCGGCCTCTTCCCCGGCCGGCTGGCTTGTGCGTGCTGCTGAAAGAGGTGTTGCTGCTCCGGTTCCTCCCTGCACTAGAGGAAGTCAGTGCTATGTGTTTTCTGGAGCTTGGTACCCCACTTTCTTTTCTTCGCACACTTTGGAAGACCGTTTGACACATTTTAAAATAGAGGACATGGAATGCCAGGTTTGTATTGAGTAATTCAGAAGCAACAATGCTAGTTTCCTAAGATGATTATAAGATCTTTTATTTGTTTTTAATTTATTTTGTTTTCCATCATCAAATGAAATCCCAGCCCATAGAAACCTATCTGGAGACAGAAGCCTACATATTATAAAACTGTTCAAAAATCTGCGTACTTAAAATTATTACTCTTGCCACTAGGACCACTGATGTAGTTTCAAATACTTGACTGATAACCATGAGTTGCTCTGGTCTTTTGCACTCATTTTTGCATATGCACAGTTTGCAGAGCACATTCTTCGTAGCCCAGGTGTGAGTTTTGTTGACAATGGAAGACTAGGAATATAGGAAATTAACACAAATGAAACATAATTATTTGTTCTTTCCCTACCAGTATTTTGCTTGCTTCTGGTAGCCATACTTTAGCAATAAGGAAGGTGTTCTCTTTACAGTAAAGCAGAAGCTTTTCCCTTCAGTTGTATAGTCAGCTTATGTATGCTCAGATTTCCTGTTTTCTTTTGTCTCCACCTCTGTTATAAGCCTCCTGAATAAGGATGCTAATACCAAAGAAAAGCAGGTAACTACCTTTAGCTAGTAATAAATATGAAGCTAAAGAGCAGAATCTTGACCTTGGCTCCATGTCTGATAATGCACTTATCAATAAAAGGAAGTGCTGCTAATCCAGAATCATATGTCATAACAGTTTATCCACACAGGAGAACTATGGCTGTGGAATATCTTAGAATTGTAAGAGAAGCATTAGGAAGGAATAACCCATAATAAAATGACTGATGGTTCCTGCAGAGCCTGGAGAAGCACCAGCAATAAACAATACCTGATAAGACTTTTCACAAAATAAACTCCCTGTTGTGAACCTATTGTGTGGATTCAAAAGCAATTGACTCATATACTTTTCTTAGCCAACTTATTTTCAGAAATGCTTGCCATGTGGTGTAGGGTTCTTGCAGGTGGTCTCAAACTGGGGACCCAAAGCTGCTTTTTACTTCTGGGACCTGGCTATTTAACTGCAGGGAGTTAAAAAAAAAATCAGAAAACATGGCTGTGGCTTCACTTGAGTGCTAGTAATACAGAAAGATTGCTGTTCTGAGGAAATTCCACTGATGTTTTCATACCCGGTAGAAATTTTATACTGCATACAGAAGTATCAAAAATTTGCCAGTTAAGTTTAATTTTTCTGAAGGTTTATAAGCAGCAAGATGAAGTACTCTATCTACTCTAGGAAGTGTACTGTCAAGATAAATGGGAGTTTCTCCTGGGTACTGCCAACGTGTGAGGGTTGTCTAACTGGAAGATAAAGCAGCATAGCTGTATAGAGATTGAATTACTACAGACTAAAAATAGAAACAGGAAAAGACCAAGACTGTGACTTATCTGTTGGGGTTGTTTTTGAAGTAAGGAGATGCTACAACTGAAATTTGAAATATAAAAAGCTCTTAAACTTTTCACCAAGAGACTGAAAGTCAGGGGCAGAAGATCACCAAAGAGAACTTCATTAAATGATCATGCAATAAAAAGTCTTAAGAACTATTCTGCTTCTCATCAGTCAAATCAGTTGTGTTGAAAAATCCAGTGCATTGTACATATTTTGTGAATCACAAAGGAAGCTTTTGCAGTTGGATACCAAACCTAACTGCAGCTTGAAAAGGTTGCCATTTCTTTTCTCGTGTAGTTATTTGGCTTTCAGAAGAGTTGGAACAGCAATACACAACAGAAGCCAAATGTTTCCGTACTGCTGGTCATTCAGTCAGGTCTCCATATAAAAATCGAAGCTGATGAAACTCTTTTGCTCTGGGGAATTACATGCATAATGCAGTCTAAAAGCTTTTTTAAAAGAACCCATTAGTTCTTTAATTGGAAAAGGCCTTTGAAAGGGTGTTGTACTTCCTTTTTACTATAGGGTCTGGAAAAGGAAGGAAAAAGATCTATACTTCCTTTGCAATTAGCTCTGAAAATGTAGTTCCTATAGAAACAGCAATGATAATGCATTTACCTTTAGCTGCTCGTAAGTAAGTATTACAGTGCCTCTTCTAAACAAATTAAATAATCTTTGAATCACTGATCATTTTGCAAGAAATATTAAATTTATAAAAAAGTACTTCTGCTGTATTTGTTGTAAACATTTCCTCCAATCACCATTCTAGCACTCCAAGGTTTCTTTAGCAAGAATAAAAATTTTAAAGTGCTTTTCCTTTTGTTTCTGGTAATAATCTCATGTACATCAACTTCCGACAAGTCAAAGGCTTTTGTTTGATAAAGTCATAACTGGGTGTCCTCTCCTCATGTTTTGGATGGTTAGGAAAATACCATCATTCTTCCCAAACAGCAGGACTCCTATGCTAAAGAACTTAGTAGCCCTGGGGCCCATTCTGTGGCCCACACAGCAGCTAAAATCATCAGACCGTGCTGCTATCAAACTCTCAAAGTCTTCAAACAGTGGTGTCCACATCCAAATGCTGTGTGGTCCCAGTAATCATATGGGAGGTTATTGGGTGAGTCAGGCCAAAAACAGGGCAATTACCAGTCTCTTCTGCTTAAAGGGGCAGTTGGTGAAGCTCCGGTGCCTGTATCCTTACACCATTATTTTAGTACTTCGTATACATCCTTTTAGCTTCTGTTTACCTTAAAAGTTGTGTGGATGAAATTCTTAAAACCATCAGTTAATTTTGTTGTATGACTGTTGCTTGACTGTGAGGTACCAGATGGTGATAAAGGGAAAATAGGCTTTGTTGCAGTTCCATAATTGAAAGCCAGATGGTGTTACTAGGGCTGATAAATGGAAAACAATAATATATCCCTGCCCTACTCTGCCTCAGATTTCCAGCTATTGCTACAGAGCTGAAAATCCATCTGTTCTGACATTACTCACAGTATATCATGCAGCTTTTTGGACACAATTTTCTGAGACTGCAACAGGTTCAAACATGCAGACTTCTGTAAGTTTCAGAGCACATTGGAATAATACTTAAGGTGCAATTTTAAATCAATTTCTGTCAGAAAATGAAAATATTTGAATCTCCACAACTAATAACAATCATGCATTTTATACAGAGAGAAAGATCCTCAACATTAACTGAATTAAATGCAACTAATCTAATAGGGGACTAGTCACCTAGGAAAAGACAGTTTCACATTTAATGTAATGAAATCTAAACATATATATATATAAATAGCTATAAAAACAGCTATTCTGCTATTTCAAATCTGTCAGCTTTTTGTTAGGAAATTTATCTGAGTTTAATCATTTAGTTTCTTCACAAGAGAAGGTTTTCATCAGTCATCAGTGGTTTCATCACCAAAGTAATACACATTAAACAAAAGTTGAAGTTCGTAGGGAATCTGCAAGACAGGAAAAGCAAAAACTAGTAGGTTACTAAGCAGAAAATATTTTGTTTAATATTTAGGTTGCTGTTAATTTCCATAAATAAATTTGTAACACAAGGATATATAAATAACTACTTTCATAAACTGATTAGTGTTGTTCTTATTAACAAAAAGGGTATCAACACTGCATACACTTACCTACAAACCCAGCAGTAAAAAAAAAAAAATTAGAGATGTCCTAAAAACTTCACCCCATACATTTTAATTTTCTTTTTTATTTGGTGCTGTGGAATTGGCTGGTGTCCAGCTTGTTGTAATCCTACAAATTCCAGGACCTGTGATGAAATTCATCCTTGCTTGAATGTTTTAGGTATACCCAGTGTGAGGCAAGGGTAGCTGCTGGACTTCACTCTCTTCTTTGCAGGGGGGTTTGCTGGTAGTTTCTTGATGTGCTGTTTAAACCTTGGCACCACCAGCAGAGTTGCTGCTTGGATTGTATCACATTCAAGTGTGTTTTGCAATACTCTAATCAAAGAAACAAAGGTGACTGATATACCTCAAAGCATCTTTAGTAATTTGATTTGTGTAGGCACACTCACCTTGCAAAGAATTTATTACCAAAAAAAATTTAGAATATTTTAAAAATAAACTGCTTGATATTGATACACAAAGGGAATGCTGCTGCTGTACACTTACATCTTACTTTCAAATGAACTAGCATTTGTACAATATTCAAATATTTGGATATTTGGGTTCATGGCACAGATTTGAAAGAGAGTACGTGTAATTCATGAATGAGGCAACTGGAGTTGCCCTTAGCTGAGGAAGGGTACCTGTCTCAAAGTTGAGGAATTTATCAAAGCATCCTTGACTTGGAGACACAAACAACAGTTGGCACAGAGAGCTGAAGACAAGTCACACACACAGACCTGAAATACATTTAATAGAAGGGCTTAGTGTTCCACTCCATCCCTTCACAAGTGATACCGTAAGTCTTTTGATTCTTGTATTTTCAGGAGGAGTTAACGACTTTGTCCTCCAGTGTTTTGACTAAGGACTAGTCCTTCAAGGTACACTTATTATTTTAAACGTCAAATCAGGTAGAATATTTGAGGCTTGAAATATTTTGAAATGTTAGCTGCTACTGAAGCATTAGATGACACCTGTGCACAGATGCCTGTGCACTCTGTACCCTATTACATACCACAGCCTAGAATGTGATTCAGAAAAACCCATAGGTTCCCTTATTAAAATGTCATTCTGGTCACAAGTGATAACACTGCCAGCAAAGTACAGGCAGGTACTTTGGGTTCTCAGGTCCAACCAGCAGCGTGGCCAAAGATCTTTTTACAGTAGGTACACACCCATAGAGCACATGCATACAATATTTATGTGTATAAATGCATGAACAAGATACAGAGATCACATCCTGTGCCCCTCTGTGGCTGAGTAAGATGAAGATGCCCTGAGAAGAATATGTGTGTATACATATGTATATTTACACATCAATATACATATACATACAAGGTGTATTTTCCCAGTAGCTGGGCTCAGTCACTCAGTCTGCCCAGTAGCTGCCCTGGGATCCCAGCCTCTCCAGTTGTTAGCACCTGGACACATGGACCCCCAAGACCACAGCCCCATTCCAGCAGCTGTTGTAGACTGTTCATAAAAGCACCTAAAGCCCACCAGGACCCTCCAGGTCCCACAGCCAACTCTACTGCGCTCTTGAGCAGGACACACAGAGACACTCTCACCCCCATAGTTGGCCTCCGGGGATCCACTCACCACACCATTGCCAAGTCACCTCGCCTACTCCCTGGCTTGTCCACCTTGATCCTATGTTTGTGGAGATGAGTTTGTTACGGGCTGGTGACTTCTTTGAAAATTTTAGGAAGAGCCAAGGCATGGTATTGTTTGGGCTTCCCTTCCTGCTAATGTCTCGGCACTCTTGGGGATGTGCAGGCAAGCTTTTCTTGTTTAATCTATCACCTTCATTTCATATATAAATGGTACCTTACCTTTTGTTAGCAAAGCACAGGTGCAGGGCAGAACAGCAAAGCACTGAAAGCTGTCAGTGCATTTTGAGGGGTCCAGAGGGAGCAGTGAGGGATGCAAATGCATACACTGGATTATAAAGGCCAGAACCCCATGAGATTTTTGGGAAATCCAATCTGCAAGAAGCAAGCCTCAGCTCTGTTCTGTGATCTGAGGTTATCTGGGTAGCTTGTGTGCAGAAAAGCATATCCATCTACTCTCAGCACTCTGGAACGTCACAGCTTTCCATGCCCAAGTAACTATATCTTTTGAAAAAGTCCCATTTTATGATTCTAAGATAACCAAGTGCTAACTATTCTTACTAAAGTTGCCTCTATCAAATGCTGACAGAAAACTGATCTTCACCATAACCAACGAACATTCTTCACAGGCCATGTACAGCATAAGAGTGTCTTCCCAAACATGCGACCAAGTTTTGATAGATCTTGTATTCTGCCTTAAAACAGTGTTCTCAGCATGAACCCCACTAAGCAGGGATGAAAGAAAAATATTGAAACTAATAAAAGTAATTGTTGACTGAAAGTAAAGTATTTAAAAACAACAATTGAAACTTATTTTCTAGACATTAATATGCCATAATGTGAGGAAGAATTTTATAGACTATTCCACAGCTTGCAGTAGGTGCCGTAGTTCCCAGCAGGTTAAGCTTTTGTTTTTCTTATATAAGTGAAATGCCAGTTTCTGATCTCCTAGGCATGAGACTATATGCTATATGCCAGAGGACCAGTCTTGTCACAGGAGTTAACCTATATCTTCTTGGACCTAGAGGATTAAAAGACATATTCTAAGACCAAAGTATTCAAAATAGTGGCTGTTGGATATACTGAGGGGTCTCAGAGTAAATTTGGGGGGAAATGGCCAAGTAGGCAAGAGGTAGGTGCTGCGTAAATAGATGATTAATTATGAAAATATGCAAAAACAAATGTATCATAAAATTTTCTTCTCCAACTTGCCATATATGTTTATTATAATTAGCTCTTAAATGTTAAGAGCTAAAGTATCTCTCCTTCTATACATTTTAGGTATGAACCTAAAAAAAGATTTATGAAGTCTTTAATTTAATGCATAACTGCTTACATAAGAATGTTTTGACTTGTCCATGAAGAAAATATTTCAGTCATTTGAAGTACCAAATAAGAAGGTATTTAAAGGCAGCACAGTGCAGATAGCTGAAAATTCTCAGAGTCAAAGACAGAATGTTCCAGTCCATTCTTATGCACAGACCCTGTATTAGTATTTGTTTTAAAATTGAATACAACCAACATAGGCCTTACACCTAATTCCTCCACCCATTATATCTATAGCACAGCATGTACCCTCCATTCTTACCATCCATTTAACAAGATTTTCTTCACAGGCCAGATTTTGAGCAGCATTTACCTTTATGTGCTTCCTCTACTCCAGAGTCATTAAAAAAGGCTATCCCCAAGTAATTCCAGTCTGCAAAGACAAAAGCCCAACAGGTGTGCTGCACATCTCCTTCAGCTCTCACCCAGGCTAAGACCACCATCATCTCTAAAGGGTACCCATCCATGATCAGTCATATGTCCAGCAGTGGTGGCTGCAATCCTGGAAGAATAGAAAAAAGAAGAAAACCAAAACAAAACCAACAACAAAATAATCCACAACAGATCAGATATTTCACCAATCAAAAGAGTCACTGCTGGCAGATTTACAGGGCAGATTGTTCTTTTGGGATACAGGAATATCTTCTACATGATGGCCGAACAAGGATTTTATGGTTTTTGAGTGACCACAATTTATGAACTATGGGAATTTTACAGGAACTTCAGGTTTTGTGGACTGTTGTACTTTGAGTCCCTACCTGTACAGCAAGAAAGCAGGGGCATACACATACCTAGTTTTTGTGGCATGGCCCTTCTGAAAGCTCCATAATCTACCTGGACGCCTCAGTTTCTCTGTTTTCTCTTGAGGATACTTCTCAGCCTAGGTGGTAGCATGGGTAAAGGCACCTGAGATGGTCCCAACCACTGCTGTCATGCAGCAGTTCTCCTCTAAACTGACATTTCTTGTAGTAGATTTAACCACAGGATCTTAAACACAGTTTCTTGAAGCCTGACATCCTCCGCTTTCCCACTCCTTTGTACAGATTGGAACAAAGTGGTCTGGAAAGGGAAGTGAAGCCACTCTTTGTTCCTCAGCCTCAGTTTTGCTATGAGCACCTCACAGGTGATTAAATGCTGCTTTTTCTCTGTTTTCCACAGGGAGTTAAAATATTTCAAGGCTTTCAAGGTAACAGCTCTAAGACTTTCAGGTGTCTTTAATTTAATGATGCGTGCCTGACACCTTTGGAAGTAGCAGCAGAATGTTCTCAGACCAACCCATACGCTGGTTTTTCACCTGCTATGGCTTCTTTTGTGTTGCCACACATCTGGGTTAGACTCTACCTTTTACAGGACAGCTGGGTGGTCACAGGTTTTTCTTCACTCCTTGGTTCCCTGAAGTCAGTAATTGCAACAAGTACTTTGGAGAGAGATTCAACTTTATAAGTTGGTCATGACATGAACAAGTGTGGGGCATACCCAGACATAGGAACACGTACATTTTCTGTAGTGCTTTTCTGAACCTGTGAAGCTTGTCTTTCAGAAGGGTGAAGGACCTATCACTGGAGATCATTTCTGACTCTCCAGTTGATTGTGAGGGTGAATGGCTAGAGGTTAGGCATCACTTCAAGCAGCACTCTGTAGGGCAGGGTGACCTTTTCTGCTGGCTGGATTCAATCTTCCAAATAACCAGAAGCAATACACCACATGGGGGAGGAATGAGCTTTAGGGGACTGAGAATTGTTTGTCCTCATGCAGAGGCTTGAAAAATACCTGTCATTTCTCAGAAACTGCATGAGAAGACAGAAAAGCAGATAGTTTAGGTATTTTTTTATGTAACGTGTATACTTATATTACTCCAAGCATTATCAAGAGAGCCTAAAAAAAAAAATATCAAAAATCAAAAATCAAAGAGCAGTACATGAAATACAAAAATGCAAAGAGAATTTTTCCATCTGTCAAAGAGTTCTTTGTTTTGAATACTTGTGGTTCAGGTACAGCAGGTCAATGTCAAAAGCAAAACCATGTCTGTTTCATATTCAAGGACAACCCCTTAGCCAAGGAAAGCTTTGTTTTGTATTTAAAATCTTTAGAAGAGTGTGTCTAGACATACAGCTGGTATGTTTGGGTATTTAAAGGACTTTGCTTTTTTAGCCATGAATTTTTATTACTCCACTCCGCTGTTCAGAAGGTTGACCTATGAATTTCTTCTACAGAAATAACACTATGAAGTGTACTACAAAGTATTACAAGTTCATTTTGCATAAAAGTTATTTTTTAAAAATCTTTCCTAAGTTTTTGTATCAAATTTATTAAAATAAAATAAAATAAAATAAAATAAAATAAAATAATAAATAAAAAAAAGATGTTCCTGGTCTTTTCAACAGTATCAGACCAGTTTCAACTTCATGACTGTGTAGCAAGGACAGGAACCAGAACAATATCTCATTGAAAGTAAGGATGATATCTGCTCAATTATGTGCACCTAAGGGCAGCCTACATAGCAAGACAGAGCTGACAAAACAAACCTTAGAAATCTATAGCTTATTTAGAGCGTGTGAAAAATCTTAGTAGCCAAGGGGAAAGGCCAGATGCTGATGCTTATACAGATCACAAAAAAACACCTTGATAGATGTGGTTACAAAAAAAAAAAAAAATCAGGTAAATAAAGAATATTTTATTTGTACTTGTGAATGCTCATGCCTGAATCAGACCAGATCTGTATCTAATTCTTAAGTTGACATAGATTTAATCTGTTTTTAGTGAAAATGTACTTTTTGTGGCAACTCTAATTCAATGTGTTCTCTAAATGCACTCTGTAGCATTTCCCTCCCACACCATGCGTGACTACATTTTTCTTAACAAGAAAAAGAACATTGTTTAAAAAAAACAATGGAGCTTTGCTGCTGCTCAGTGAATGGGAATTTTCAGAGTTGCTGGATAGTACTGCATTAATGGTGGGAAATCAGTTTTTTCCACAGGGGCTGAGATGTCTGACTGTCAGCTCTGGCTTAAGGATCACTCAGGAAGTGAGTTAGAAGACAATCCCAGTTATTACTGTGCCACAGATGCTTTTCTGGAGGTATGTAATTCCCTTTGGGCTGTATGAGTGTTTCATGAACACTGGGTGAGATTTAGCCTCCTTCTCTCTTACTGAAAAATGGAAAATGAAGAGAATGCAAAGCAGCAGAATTCCAACTTTTTTCCTTAACTATCCAAAACCAAACTGTCAAGGAACAGGGAAAATTAATGAGACCATGACAGCTGAAAATGTCTTCCTTTTCTTTTAAATAAGTAACCAATTGCAGACAACCTGTCACAAAAAGTAAGATAATACAGAATTGAGGTGTCATAGTTTTTTCACCACACTGTTCCTTTAAGTGTTGTGTAAAACTATCCACATTTCCTGGCAAAAACTAAGATTTTCTTAAGCTGGAATTGTTTTGAGTCATGGCATAATTCTTTGGGAACCAAAGACAGATAAATTGATATTTTACAACTTCCATTCATACTCTTACACAGCCATTAGCTTATGCTTGCAAAACTAGAATCATTAGAAGAAGCTGATTAGAAGGCCATGGTCCAATGTCTTTAGCTAACTGTTCATCAAACTTTGTCAAGACATTTGCCTGAGAAAGCTGTAAAATTTGGCCTGTATAAAATGTGGACTTGTGTTTCAAAGAGAAATTTTTTACCATCCTATGGTCACAGAAATAGTGAGAATTCAATGTAGTGGGGGTCAGAGGAGTAGCAGTTTATTCCTACAGCAATAAGAGTTACAGGGTTTATATACCTTTAGGGTGTACAATTCATTCTTCACCAAACCCTGTCAGATAAGCAGTGCAGCAGTATGTTACACCAAAAAGCAATTGCATTTGGATTAGTTCATTCAGGAAGGCACTGGACAGTCAGACAAGGAAGCTCATGGCAGTAGCTCTTTTTTACCAGTAATTCACTGCATTGTTAATTAATTTGTGCTGACTTGGTTAAGTCATGCTGACATTTATTTCTTAACTAGTGAGGCCTTCAAAGGATTCAAAGTCACTGAAATCTGTGCTAAATTTGAGTGTTAATATTTCTGTTCTTGACGGCTGACTTACATGGAACTTTGTCCTGAAGACTCGTTCTGCTGGGCTGCAGCACAGAAAAAGATCCCTGAGGCACCAGTTTACATATGAAAGGTTTTCTCAGCTATGGGGGAAGAAAATGGAGGTTCATATTTAAACCAGTGCAAACACTGTTCTGTACATCAGTTTAAGTGAGATGTGGAGGGATTCTTCCTGGGTGTCTGTCTCTGCAGTAGTATAAAATACTGGCTATATAAAAAGATGCTTCTGTCTTAAAGACCCCAGCATTTAATTCTTTAGAAAATTTAATTCTTTAGAAAATGGGTGCATCAGCTAAGCATGTGTCCAGGCAACAGCCACTTGCCAACCCACAGATACCGTGTGGTTTTGCAAATGGGACTGCAAGGCATGAATAGAAATTGTTTTGTCAGTTCCTGGACTGAGTGATAGTGACAGATCCTCAGTAAGCAGAACTGAAAAACTCCCGCGTAAATCCAAGTCTCAGCATAAGCAATCTCAAACACTTTGGCTTTATGCTTCCTGTAATATTTAAATGTTGAAATATTCAATCCCAAATTTGTATGGTGAATAAGTCACATGGTGAATAGAATGAGGAACTTTTCAGGAGAAGGCATTATTGATTCTCACTTTTTTCAGTCAAAGGAATAATTAAAAGTCCCGGTTAGCTTTGCTTAGCTGATAAGGCACAGAGCAAATTAATATTCTGTAAATATCCACACTTCTTTTGTCATGAAAGATTCCTTCCACACAGCAGATTCTGACACAGGTCATCAGCCACTCACCCCTTCTATTCCTCAGAATGCTATTTTAATGGTTGGGTTTTCTCTTCCCCTTAAATAGCTTTTATCCAGCCATTATGACTTAAACAGCAACTGAGACATGAAAAACAAAGTAACTGTAGTGTGAAGGTTAGATCAAATGACAAACCATTGGCATCACATTGCTGAATTTCTTCTTTCATCACAAACTGCACTTTTTCCTGTTACTGAACTTTCCGTACATTATTTTCAGTGGAAAAGGAGGTTAATCATGCATTACTGGTAGTGCATGGTCTCTGTAGCAGTCCTGGAATCATGCATTCATTGTGTACAGTGAGCACAGGAAACACCCAGAAAACTACATATATTTGTTAAAAGCTTACTATGTAGGTTTGGAAAAAAAATTCCTTAGTTTTTTCATGATTCCTATAATAAGCTGTGAGGAAACGGTAGAAGTGGATGCATGTTTTCACAGTCAATGATGTTCAGTCATCTTCACCACAAGGAAATGGTCCCTTTTCCATTGCTTCACCATGTCTTTGCAAGATTCCCACTCTTAAAACTAGATTTTCAATTCTCAGAGGAACTATGAGGATCTTACTTGGTCTGCTTGAGCAAGACCAAGTAGTTCTGTTCTAAAAATTTAAGTTAAAAGTGCCTGGATTGATTACTGCTCTTGCCATTGCACTATCTCAGCCAATTAATTGCTTGGAGGAAAAAGAGCATCTCTTCTGGTACCCAGCACAGGAAGGCTATCCTGTCCAGCCTCTCATTTGCAGTCATGGCAGCATCCAAATTTGCATTATTTCTTACTTAAAGGTTACTGATAGGACTGTCAGCTGGAAAAGACTGAGTAGATGTCCAAAGCTCAACAAAGTCAATTACGAATCCAGCATCCTGAAAATAATCAGGCAGTCTGGCAGCTTTCCTGTCTGTGTGACTTGCAAACAGCAATTAGCAAAAAACCAAGCAAACAAACAATAAACCCCAAAAGCAAACCAAAAGAAAAGAAACAAAAAACAAAAAACCTCCCAAAACCCCAAAAACAAAACCAAAAAACCAGGACAGAGCTGAGTAAATTTTATCTTTTGTTAGGAGTCCAGGAAAGACAAAAATAATAGTGATAATCACATGTAATTTCACTCTGAGGCACAGAGGAACATGAAGGTTTTTCTACTCTCCTTTTGGCAGCAGCCAGGGCATCCTCATGTGATACTACAGAGTGCCCATACAGTCAATGCTTCAATGCTTTTCAGAAATGTTCTTCCTTCAGGTCTACTCAAGAATAAAAAAGGGGATTTCTAAATCCTCAACACACAGTTGAAGACATTTCAGGCTACAGAATACAATTTTATTTTTTTGGCATTCAAGTTCAAAATGGCTATTTTTAAGAATTGTAGTTCACTGAAAACACCGTATGAAGCCAGCTGATCTACATGCACATTTTGTCTATGAGAGCTGAAACACACCTGAAAAAGAGTATAAATTATATGTCAAGGTCACAGGCTGTTCAAGCTGACAAATTTATGTCTTTATCATGCAGTGGTTTTGCTGCCAACAGTAGCCTGTACTTCATTTAGCAGATTTCTACACATAAGGAATGATGTACTTATGCTGCAACTGACTTAAAAACACCTCATGTTAACAGAGTAATTATAGACTTACACAAGGAATACAATTTACAAAACAATTGCTTTACTTTTCAGTGCTAAATAGATATATTGTGTTCCAGAAAATAATCCTAAGTTTTCTATTATGCATCTTTGAAATGAAAACTTTGCAGAAAAATGCATAAGTTTCATTCATCATTGAAGGACTGTATAACACTCTTACTGACTCTCTCTGCAGGGGTAAACTGCATCCCAAATGCACATAAAAGAGCATTGTGAGTAAACAGTAGACCTGTATGACTAACCATCTACAGGGCTCAAAAGAATTTTCACTAAATGTAAGCTGAAAAAACAACATTTAAATATAAACCATTTAAGAACATAATGAGCATCTTTTTAAAAGTAGAACTGAAAGAGATTTTTAGGTGAAGTCTTTATAAAATGGTAAAAAATTGTTTTAAAAGTGCATAAGTCAAAGATAAATCTAGTAAATTAGTGTGCACAATCCTGTGTTTCAAGGTATGAAACACAGTATGATCACCATTCAGAATGTGGTCACTGCTCAGAGAACAAGTATGGTTTGTGATTAACAGTAGCTGAGAATGAATGAGCTCCCCTTATTACCTAAACCAACAGACCCCACACTTAAACAAATCCCATCAGGCCAAATGTAGCCAAACTTACTGTCTCTGCATAGACAATCTGTCTCATTTTGGGTATTATACTCAGTAAGGCTTATCTGGACTTGACTTAACTTGAAGTCCTCTTGTGTAAATATGACTTGTGCAACACAGTCATGTAAAGGTAACAGATTGGGATTGCCAAATAATTAATTTAACATCTTAGTTAATATTTGTCTCAGGAATTTAGTTGTTTTCCAGGAATACAGTTTGGGCATGTTTATGTTCAAAATGCTAAAAATCCAAGGTATCTTCTTCCTGTTACTTGTTGTAATACAGTTACCACAAAAGCATCATGAGTATGCAAATACTGATGCCACATTATCAAGTGCATGAAAATTCCTTGGTACAGAGTTTGTACCTGTTTAAGGACAGATGTTTCAAATTTTCTGATGTAAAATACTGAGGGACTTCTGTACATGATGATTTATTTTAACATTCAGGGGAGTTTAGTTCTGAAAAACACTTGCTATGCCAACTGAACACTCCCTGTGTGGAAGTTCTATCTCCACCATGGTAGGCAAAAATTCGGCACTTCAGTTTCCCTGTTCCTTCTTCAGGGTCAGTGTAATAAGCATAGCCCTTCTGCTCTGCTCTCTCTCTTATTGGCCACAAATAATCCTTCTTATCAGGACAGTGAACAGGACCATCTTGGACTATGACATAGTAGGGTTTGCATCCTTACCTTTCTGCAGGCACAAGCTATTTACCTTTCTGGAGCATGGCACCAGAAGGATCTCTGGTGGTTAGTGAGGATAGGTGACTGCATCCTACTGGTCCAAGTGGTGAGCACTCCCTATCTTAAGCTCTGTGTTCCTGCTGATGCCAAAACATATCCTTGCAGAGAATCCCTGCCCCATTTTTTTTGGTTGGTTGGTTTTGGTTTTTGGGGTATTTTTTTTTGTGTGGGTGTGGGTGTTGGGGGGTTGTTCTGTGTTTGGTTTTTTATTTTCTAAGTTTGCAGCTGTTTATGAGACTTCCTAGCATGAGGAGGTGGCACCACTGCAAAAAATTTCCAGCAGCACGTCCAGCTTTTCACCACCATCCTCCAGGTCCCATGTCTGATCCTATGGTGGCATGCTTTTCATTCTCAGCCTTCAGTACAGAATAACAGTCTAGGTCCTTTTCACTCATCAGTCAAGCTACGTATCTCCAGGCAAATTTCAGAAGTCATTACAGTTAGAAGGCCAGTACCATACCCTCTTGTTTTTACAGGACCCACACAAATGCCCTTTTCATTCATGGCTGGGGGAAGGTGAGACAGGATGGTGAACAACCATCATTTCACTGCACTGTGAGTGGTCCATATTGGTCATACATAGAAACAGATGGTCATTTTTCACTCTAGGAGGTAAGTGTCTCTCTTACTGAGGATTTCAATTTGCTAAAAATCCAAGTTTAATATAAATCTGTATTCAAGTAGAAACCTCAGCCTTCCAGGATGATATTAGTAGCAGAATGCATGATACATTCTTTTAAGAAATTACAGCAGCAAGTAAGCCACCAAACATTTAAAAGGCAAAACACCAGTACCTTTTCTTTGCAAGAGTAACCTTCAGATAGTTCATATACTTGTGTGGGACTTAAACATAATTTGTCTTTGAGCTAAATTCAGGTTATGTATTGGTTTTTCTTTATTAGCTAAAATGGTTATACACTTTCAATATTTCCCAGTTTGGGCTAGAACAGAGAAAATTTTTCAGTTTTTATGATTTTACATTTACCTAAGTCACCCATAAGTAGTTGTACTTGCTGAAATTAATAGCAAGGTTCTCAGTAAGTGTCTGCTTCTACAATTGGTAATGCTCAATGTTTATAGTTATAAAACTATAGCTAGAGAGTGGTCTGCAGAACCAAGGCCACTGATCGGTTCTGAGGAACATCTTATGGTCCCCAAAGAGAAAGGGAGTAAAGGGGTCACAACTGCAACCCTCCTTTAGGGAGGAACAGACAAGGGAACAGACAAGACAAGTGACCAGAGTATTTCATCCCAAATGCATCATACTTGTTATAAATTTGGGGGATTGCAGGGGTCAAAACCCTTCACCTTCACCCTTTGCTCTTCCCATGGGCCCTTCTTCACTTGTTCCTGCTTTCTTTAGCATCCTGGGAGGATTCTGTCCATTCATCTGCCTGTGGTCCTGATCCATGCCAGCCTGAATCTGTGTGTTCCTGCCTCCAGCTCCTGACTGCTGCTGACTCCAGGATTCCAGCCTGGACTTTCCCAGTGCTGCCCTGCAGCCTCTGTGGTGACGTGAGTGTTACTGGGGGAGAAGGAATGTGGTATTGTTTTTCTGTATATTTGCATATATTTAATATTTTTCTCTTTTTTATCACTACTATTCCATTAAAGCTGTGTAGTTTATTTTCCAACCCCTAAGTCTCTCTCCCTTATTCTCTCTCCTTTCTTTATCAGGAAGGGAAGGGGGATTAATAGAGAGCATCTGTCATTTGGTTAATTGCTGGCCCAGCATTAAACTGTGACAAATATTTACATATTTATGTCTGTACATATAACATACAAATAAAGATCTTATGTATTAAAACGTGCAGCACAAAAGCTATATAAATCTCTCATTTCCCTAGTGATGCAACTGAACTGCAGTTGAGCAGAGCAGATTTACATTAAATTAAATCATATAAAATTCAACAGCGAATTTCAACTAAAAATTTTAAGGCTAGGGTATTCACCTCTTCAGACAGTCAATGAATTTGTATTAGCTTCATATTGGTTTTCATGAAAATTCAAGCATGTGGATACAGATACCGGGGCGTGGCTGAACTGCAAATATCTTTTCTCATTCTGGGACAAGCTAATGACAGGGTCACCTTTACAACAAGATAACTAGAATCTGAGATGCTCCACATCAGCCTGTCAGGCAATGGTTCAGATGTCTAGAAATAATCTTAACACTTGGACCATTGCAGTAGACTATATCATCACCTTATGCCTGTTCATCATGTATGCCACTATTTTTCAAAGCCCAACATCACACAGTGCAAAATTCCCAAGACTCCCATGAAACTGCCTTTGTTATTGCTTTCTGGTTACAGAAAGGAGACGAGGCTCCATTTAGCTATGTGTACTGTATCGTATTTCCTTTTCATTTTTTTGAAAACTATATCACTACATAAGACTGAACAAATGCCAATGCCATGCCATGCCACATGAAGTTCTGAATTTCTCAATATAAAAGTGCTTTTGTAACTGCACAGCACAGAATAATGGATTTAAATATCATGTGCTGATAATACAATTGCACAGTCCCTCAATACACTGCTGAAAGTTTGCCCTCAAAATAGCTGTCATGATGCTTCTATGTAGCCAGCTGTTGCTCAGAATGTGTCTTTGGGGTGATTAATGTTAAGGAACATATTCTCATGTTCAGAAGGTGCATGACAGACAGAAGTATGGGTTACAGAATCTTGCAAATACAATGAATGTTGCAAATCACTATAACCCAGTAATACCATTTTTTTATCTTTACTCTGTAATGGCAGGGAAAAAAACTATTGTTGCTTTTGACGTCAACTGTTATAGTCTGTGGCATTAAGCATGCCTTCCTATTTATGTCTTCCCCCTTGGGATAAGGAACAGTAGGTTCACTTAACTGTCCTCAAGCTGTGAGATATTTGTTAAAACACCAAGAATAAAACCTGATTCATTTCTCAAGTAGCTGTTGACCCTAACTCACCACACTGTCCTGTGCGTAGCTCTGACATCAGCAGGGGAAATCAGCAAAAACAAACAAATAGACCCAAATAATTGAGGACATTCTATTCAAGTAGAGATTAATCAAACTACTGCTCTGCCTTGTCTGTTTAAATAAATTTCTGTTGAAATAAGCATGCCTCTTGCCAGTTTACTTCTCAAAACTGATGCTGAGGAAAAGGACCACAGTCATTTTGGAAGGAAATCAGCGTCTGCCTGTCCGAGATTGGTGAGTCTGTGCATTTCTGGTTTATGGAAGCTTGTGCAAAGGAAGAAGAAAAACTGAAGAATGAGCCATTTTGGTGATGAACTATTCATTTATGAAGTGGAACAAAACCTGGAGTAGTTTCCCCAGATCTGTTCATTCCTGTAGCATTTCTGCAGGGGTTGGCAGAAACCTTTGTTCTTCTCCTTAGTTTGCTATGTAGCCAAGTTTGGCTGTATACTCTGTCTCTGATGACTATTTTCCTGCTTGTAGCTCTATGAAAAATTAAAGAACTTATTCATCTGTGTACTTCCTACCAACCCTTTTCACATGGCTAGTCCAGTTAATTGGTCCAACAAGAGTGTACTGTCATGCCTGAAGCAGTCCAGGCTTTAACAGATGCCTTGCACCTCAGCTTTTCCTCTGTTGGCCTTGAATTAATTTGTATATTTGCCATAGGAAATATTAAGAGATCCTTTTCTTCCCCAGAACTATGCTAATACACAAAATCATGTGGAAACATTTAGTTCCCTAGAACTTTAAGAGTTCTCAGATCTACAAGAACATATATAAGAAAAACAAAACAAAACAAAGCAAAACAACAGAAACCATTCTAGGAATATTTTTGTAGGTATACTTTATCTCTTTTTTTTTTGAGCTGGGAGTACTCAGGTTATTCCCAGAGGGCCAGAATTGCTGAAGAGCTCAGCAGCCACAACGGCAGACAGACTTCCAAAGCAATTAATTTCTCATTTTAGACATCAAAATAATGGCACCTCATTCATAAAACTATACAGCATGATAGAGTCTAGATCTTTTGAACATGCAGCTATATGTGTTTTTCTCAATGATAAATTAAAGTTGAACTTTGAAGAATTAAATATAAGATAATGGAGCACCTGAGGGAAAAAAAAAAAAAAAAAAGCCACGATCTCTGGAAAATCTTGTCTTCAGTGGTAACCCTGAGCTATTCTAGTAGTAGACCATAAGCAAAATCCTCACTCTTAGGTTATTCTCGTCTCCTACAATTTCAAAAGCACCTTTCATCTTAAATAATATCTGTGTCATATCCATTATTAGCGCCTGATTCTCTGGTCTGCTGATTTCACCCTTTGGAGATGGCTCTCTCTCCGAAATGTCAAAAAAGCTAAACAAAACGTAGACAACTGAACCCAGAGTTTGAGGCAAATAATCATCTGGATAAAAATAGCTGAGTCGTATCCTACTTGTGGAGGCAATAATGACTGAGGAAGGAAAAAGTACTGTCACATGTAGCTATGGTTTTATTCTTTTTTTGAAGCCAGGAGAGTGTACAGTCCCTTAACAGCAGATACACACCTCTGCCTAAATATATAGAGAGCTCTATTCCTGTGCCACAACAGCCCTGTCACATCTTCATTCTTGCTGCTGCAAAACTGTGTATTATTATTTTTACATGGCAGCAGGAAATTCAAATTCTAGAGCTAGTTCAAACTCAGCCACAGAGCTTCTGTTGCAGAAAAAAACAACATTAGAATTTTTAGCAGAACCATGTATTTTGGCCCCATTTTTTTGAGCCTTCAGTGATCCGCTGGATTATTGATCATCATATGTGTGGAGCCAGAGACCTGAAAGTCCTTAACATTTGGCTGAAAATGTATATACTGTTCTTAGCTTGATGAAAAATTTATCTGTAGTTTATTCTTTTGGTAACAATGTCCCAGGATAGTTCCAAAATCTAAATCCATCACCCTGAAGCTGGTTTCTCTTCATCAGAACAGAAATTAAACTGGAGGGAAAAAAATATTTAAAAATTACTTCCAGCTACATCTGTCTATTTGCTACGGTTTTCCCTTTGATGTACGTACACATGTCCAAACTATTTCACCATCGACATGACGAGAAGTATGAGCATGGCAGAATCTTGCTATTGTTAGCTAAAACAAGTACTTCCTTGGAGGAGAAACAGCAACATTACCTAATTTGTAGAATGGTCCTATTATTTCAGGAGTAGCAGAAAAAATTAATCCTTGAGACACATAACTGTCAGGGATCTGAGAGCACTCACAAGCCTAATGGATCTCACCAGCTTCCCATGGGACTTCCCACCAATTTGGAGCCTGACCCAGGAACCCCATTTCAGCACCCCTTGGAACTGCATGCTAGGGTGAACATAGCTGGCTGGGGTGAATCACCCTGTGTCCCAGTTCTCCATCCCTGAGGGAGCAGGCAGCCCCCACTGGTTCTGCACTATAGCTGCCTGTTCATTTCTTTTGAGTTGCTCAATTCAGAATTAATCTGGAATTTTGCTCACTGCGTTATTTAGAAGAAATGTGAAATTATGACATAGAACCTGACATATGTATATATACATATATAGCATATGACATATATACTTTAATAGAGCAATAAATTATCAGGTATTAATTTGATGCACCACACTGGAACTTCTGAATATGTATGTATGTACAAGCACTCACCTGTATTCGTGTTTGTGCATTCCAATAACCTCATCAAGGAACTGAAAGCATGCAAATATTTCATTTCACTCATAATATCAACCTAAAGGTGAATATCATATAGTTTACAAAATATAACCTAAACTGACTCAACAATTTGCTGCCAACAACACTCCTTCACCTGATGCTCCCTGCTTATTAATGAGACCATAATGAGAATGAACACAGGTGTCTTAATCCCACTGGGAGTATGTAAACTCAATAAATAGTAAAAGTTTTATTACATTTATAAAATTCTAACACTGAAGCTGAATATTTTGCTGTTAAAATGCGCACCTGATGGCTACACCTTTTAAAGATGGATTCCATCTTGCATCACAGTAATTTCTACTCCTGAAAGGTAAAACCATACGTGGGTAGACTTTTAAATGAAAACAGCAATTGCATTGGTAAAATAATTAAAATTAAAATAATGATTTATGTAATTCCTATTTATTTTTTTACATAACTAATAATACAAGCCAATTAAAATAGTATGTTATTATATTCTCTTCTTTGAATGTTGGCTAGTTGCTAATAGTTTTTTGGAAAGGGAATTCTTTAGGCATTATACTTGGCAGGAGATAAAGCTTGCGTCTTACTTTCTGGAGAATGGCTGCAAATTCATTTTATATGAAGAAGCAGATAAGAAGTAAAGAAATGTAAATTTACATCCTGCTATTATTCAGAGATTGACTGGTGTTAAAGACTGAATCTTCCTGGATTTTGCAAAGCAAGGAAAAACTGTTCAAAAAAGTCCTCCAAGAACAGTTTCTTCTTGCTCGTAAGATTAAGGAGAAGAGTGTCCACTGAGGAACACTGCTGTATCTGTAATGGAGTAAATGATAGTACATTAATTTATAATAGCCTGTTATTCATTACACTTTGCAAACAAATGAAAGTGCAGCCATTCCACTTATATAAGGCTGTTGATCTGTTGTTCCTTATAGACCTACATTCTCATTCAACAGAGCCACTGAGAACTTGTTTAAACAAGAGGTCAGACAAATTAATGGAAGGGTATGAAAATCTTGTTATTACTTATGCAGTGCCACATGTATTCTCAGAGACTTTCTGTCAGTGAAGAATAAATTATGAAAACAGAAAACAACATCCCTCGGATCAAAGGCCTTCCTGCTTCTGAGAGCTGGAGAAGTAGACACTGGACATGCTACTGATGCAGATTTAGAAGTGCTCTTATGAATACATTATAGAAAGAATATATTTTCATATAGAGAATATATTTTCATATAGTTTGAAGACATCCCAAACCTGAGGTGAAATCACTTGCTTTCTATTTATTGAAATTTCCAAACCAGAATGAAAAACTTAAAAGTCTGAAAGCCATGTTTGACAGAACCTTCACAGAGACAACACACGTGTTGACCAAGCCAGGCAGAGAATTGTTATTCACAATACTTCCTCTGCCCCCTTAACCCTCCCATGAAGGTCTATTCTTGCAGGCTTGATTCAAGATGACCCATTTTCCTGAGAGGCAGCAAACTTAGGTAACCAGTTGTGTCTGGTTGTCAAAAAGGTTTTTTCAGCCTTTTCATCCTGGCTGGCTTCTCCCTGAGGCTTTTCAGTCTTTCTCAAAGAAAGGCTCTTTTCCATGCGGGATCCAGCTCCTTATGATGTGCTCCATAAAACTTCTTAGTGAGGGCAGACCCATGGCACAATCTGGAGAGCTTTCTTGGCCTCATCCTACTACAGCAGTTTAAGCCAAACAATTAACCTGATAGATCAAGCACTGCCATGGTGACAGCATATGGCTGTCACAAATGTATTCACTGGAAACCTTCCTTCCTTACTTTAGTAGTATTTTTCATTGCTGTGTCAGGAAAATTTTGGTATTTTCCTGTTAGTACCAAAAGATTTGTTTGTTGCATGTCATTGAATGAAGAATTAGTTCAAGATACCACCTACTCTTCAACAACACATCTACAGAAGTTCAGAAACAGCAGACCTGAACAGTTCTGCCCTGGCAAATGGACCCAATGAATTCTTGCAGTCCTCTCCCCTCACAGAGATACACTGACAATGATACCACAGCCTTTTGCTATGGGAACAGTGGTTTGACTGTAAGCTTGTGTAGTTCTTAAATACAGCACGAAACATTGCTTTTTGGCTTTATCTTCACATCAATGAAGAAAAAAGAGAGCTAAAAACTTAAGGACTAGATAATCTGCTTTCTGGCTGGGGGAGAGTTAAAATACTGCCGAAAGTACGTCTTTGTTAACATTCAGAGAACACATATGTAAAGTTATGACACTTGTGTAGAAGTAGACATTGATTTTTTGAGAAAATTACTTACCTTACATCAATATTTTAAACTTAGGAATCAAAAATAAATGTAAGGAAATGTGGGGCTTCCTTACCATTATAATGAAATAATGAAACCAAATTAAGTTGCCAGTACACTACTCCTAAGTCACTAACTTCCAACTTGCAAAAACTGGGTACTATGAGATATTATTAAGTTTTGTTCAGAACGACACAACACTTCTAGGAGATGTTAGTAGGTCGGGGGTTTTTTCCTCAGGAAAAAAAATTCTTTTTTTCTCCAAGTATTCCAATTCTAATATTTTTTTATTAACTTGTGACATTTTGTAATCAACTGACACCTGTAGTAGGAGAAAACTCACACATCGAAATTTTGATAATGATTTTTTTTTCCTCCAAATAAAAGGACATTTATACTCACTGATAGTTTCTTTGAATGGCACTAGGCCTAATTTAAACCATTTTCTTTGCTTTTTCCATATTTAATCAAAAGAACTGAAATCACTCTGCTCCATCAAGGGATTACCAGTTTAAAGTGCTGTATGCTCATTTTTATGTATACTTGTCTTAACAGAGTTGTTTCATCTTCTTGCTCTTTTTCCAAGAGACCAGTAATTTACAACCATGAGTTTGAATTAGTGTACTACCTTATTGTTTGCTTTCAGCTCAAGACAATCAAGCAGCAATATTCTTTTGACACACACACATATGTGCACAAGCACACACATTTACAGCATGAACAGAACACTGGGCACAACCAGGTCTCAGGTAAGTGGATTGGCACTTGACCAAGCAGTCAAGTATTTTGCAAATAATGGGTCCTCTGCCTGTCTCACAATAGTTCAGCTGAATACAGGATTTCTTTTAAAAGATAAGAATAGGGCAATTCCATTAAGTAAACAACATGCTAAGTACCACTGAAACTGTAATCAAGGAATTAATCAATACTACTTGACAAATCAACCTCTAACAAGCTTTTGACAGAAATCTCCATTCTTCATACCTCGCAGGCAGACTGAATAAAGTAATACCAGTTTGCACTGGCTAAAAGCGGACTGCACAAGATGAAAAGGAAAGGTTGTGGGGCCAAATCCTCCATCTGAAAATGTTTTTAAAAATGAGCCAGTATCCATAACATCTTGCATTCAAAAGAACCAAAACAAACAAAACAAACAAACAAACTGAAATCAAATTATTATTTTGAGGAGAACTGGAGAAATTAGTATCTAGCAGAACTGACAGGAAATGTCAGAAACTGGCAAAAACAGATACTATCATTAAAAAAAAAAAAAAGCATAGAAATCACTCTTTTACTTCTTTTACTTCAGTTCTGTCATTTTGAGAAAAGGTTCATAAAAATTGCTCTAAAATGATCCTCTCCATTGACTCTAAGAGCCCTAGGGTTGTGCAGCTTCCCCCTTAACAACAGTATAGGATAAGAGGGGATCCTGAACATTTTGCAGTTTTGTTTCTTTCTTTTTTTATTTTTTAGTGAAGCCCTAGGTTGATGAAATGTATAAAGCTGTAACATTATACAAAATTTTCAAAAGAAGAACTAAGATAAAAATACAATTTCAGGCGAGAAAGTAAAACAGTTACTTGCATTTTTAAATAATTTAAACATTTTTTCATACTTGTTCAGGCTGGCTTTTCCTCATATGAGAAAGTAAAAGCTATGAGTAGGAAAAAAGAAAGGAAGAGAAGCCATATAGAGTTTTATGTCAGAAATGCAGTGTAAAGAAGCATTCAGTAAGCAAATTATTTCCAGAAGAGATAAATCTTGAAGCTGTTTTCCATGTAGCGTTTTATTTTGAATCTGTTATATGCAGCATTAAACACAGGAGGCCTTAGAGGGTTAAGAGGCAAGGGAGCACAGCAATAGTTTGTGCTTAGTCATACTTACTTCCCTGACACAAGCAAATTCAAACTACTTCTGTGCAAGATTTTAGGAGCAGAGGCTTGGGAGACATCCTGGACTCCATTGTGGCTACACACTATCAACGTTGCTGCCTTAGTTACAGCCACAAAAATCCTTGGTGTGGATGGCAATGCTTGCAACAGATTAATCCTCCTTTGCTATGGTGGTAGCATAATCATAATTTTACCTTTAGTCTGAAAATTTTCCTGACAGTTTATTTCAAAGCACAATGGATGTAACCAACCATGTCAATATTCAGTAAATATTATTTTTGAGGCTACATTACAGCAAACTGAAAAGACCACTTATCTGTCCATTATCAAACTCAAATAAAAGGAGAAGCTGCCCAAAATGTAGAAATCATAGTTTCACTGTTTTTTGTGGTTCTACGTCAGGTACAAATGAACACTGGGGTCTTTACTCCAGTATACGGTTGAGGTTTCCTCTGAGTCTGAGGACACTGAGGGAAAGAATGAGGTCATGGCTCCATCCCTGCCTGCAAAACTGACCATTGTGGAGCTGGAGAGCATATTTTATCTTTTTCAGAGAAAGATGCAAAAGACATGTTCGTATACATGTAAAGAGTCTAGCTGGTTCAGCTTGCATTTCAGTTACACTAGATGAGTGTTATATGACGCTACAACTTTTCACTCCATTCAGACAAGCATCATCCCTGCTTTTGGTTATGACTTTTAGAAATTGTTACTTGCTATATAAAGCATGAGAGTTATTTTCTTTATGTCTTATACTTATGTCAGTGTGATGTAGGGAAGTGTTTTCAAAAGGGCAGTACCTGAAATCTCTGTCTGCAAAAAAACTTACTTTATGCGTAGTACGGTTGTCACAGCTTATCAGTTTGGGCAGGACAAAAACCAGAGGACACAATTATTCTTTATTACCCCCTATGCCCTCCCAAAGGGTAAGACAAAAGGGAAATAAAGACTAAAGACTTAAAGTTGGAAGTGAAAAAAATTGGTAAAAGGTTTACTAGAAGAGGGGAGGGCTTTAACACATGGCGCTAGGGAACAAAAATACAAATGTATACAAAAGTATATAGCACCCAGTTTCGATGCTGGCAGGGATAGGTGCCTGAGGGCCCCTTGAGCCAGGGCCGACTCCGGTGAGGGCTCCAGGGCTTTTCCCAGCCCCGATGGATGTGGATTCTGAAGGGCAGGTGGCAGCGGGCGGTGAAGGAGCGCAGAGGAACAGCAGCGCGGAGCGGAGGGGGCGGAAGAGAGGAGAGGGGCTGGGGTCTGATGAGCTTGAGAGAGGATGGGCAGGGGATGGGAGGGAATGGACCCCTCTGTGTTCTACCTCTCTCAGTCTGAGGGCCCTCTTTCTTTAGTTCCTCGTACTTGAACTATGACAGTGGTTCTGAATGTTAAGCTTTCACACAGTGCATATAACACTCTGGAGAAAAGAAAAAGCTAATTAATGGTTGGGGCTAAAAAGTTAAACTTGAATTCTTGTGTACGAATAGAATACTAGTAAATAGAATCTGAAGAATTTTTGCATCATTCTACTTTCAGCATACTTTCAGTAAAGAGCATAAGTTGTAGAGGACATTTCCTGACCCTCTGCAGGACTTCAAGCAGATGCTGTCAAGTTTTCATCTTATTAAAGGGCACTTTCACGGGCATTCTAGCTAAATACCTCATGTAATCAATTCAGTCTTACATACCTCTGAAGAGGAGGAGGATTATTTTCTACATCGGTGTTGTGACACCAAGGAATTAATCATGATAGTCAAGGCATCACATGAGATCTGGATTAGTTGGGGTTTTTTTAAATAAAATTTAAAAATTTCCACTCTTCAATGGGACCTGAATTCAGTGGGACCTTGAATTTATAAGCTCATTCTTTTCTTCTGTTCTCTGTCAATACAGACATACTTGTGAATGAAAGATTGATTTGTAGAACACACAGAGCGATATATGTCACATGTAATAGTTTCAAATTTAAAAAAAAAAACAATGCACTCATGATGCATACTAGTGCACTCAGTTTCAGCATTGTTACATAAAATGTCTCACATTCAGACTTGGGAATCCGGGCACTGTTCAGTTTTCCAGCTGAGTTCTCCATTTACAAATTCTGCAGACAAATAGCCACAAACTGATATCAGTAAGATTTCACAAGACATTGTATAGCAAAGATAAAACTAGACAGACTTAGTTAAGTCAGTGTAAGATTCTCTAAAACATAGGTAACATGTATGCATATGCGTGAGGCCACAGTCTTGACTTCAGCAGATTTTTGAGCCTAGAGCCTGTATACAAGAACGAAGATGCTTAAGCAGAAAGCATACCTATGTATTTTAGCATTTTTTACTTTACTTAAAACCTATATAGAAGACAACGCACCTCTAAGGCATTACATGAAAATGTAGTAAACTTACTTTTTATGAAAACAATTTTTCAAAATTAGCATTTCATTTTACTTTACAAAAACCTTCGTCATGTTTGTGCATAAACTTTTAGCTGTCTTTATCTGAGATTTCTTGCCTTCTTCCCTATCTAAAATAAATAAAGATTGAATTGCTGTGAAGTATTGTTGATTCAGAAGCATCTATAGATGTGGATATATCAGCATTCTGTAGATGTTGAATTTTTATTGCCAAGTGTGGGATAAGACATGGCCCAGCTGAGTAACAGTGTGGTAGAAATTAATTCAGACTGAGCCTTTCATAATAGCCTCAGGAGAGTTAGTCTGAGCCAGACATTTTGCCACTCTCTCACGTTTATATCCCATTAAAATTGTCTTAAAGGATATGAGCGCCATAAACATCTTCAACTTACTAGAAATAACAGTCTTAACCAAAGCAAGGATAAAAAAAAATGCTAGGAAAAAATGCAGTAATCATTAACTCCACAGCCCTGATGACATGAAGGCCATAGATCTACATCCTTACTAGTTCAGTATTCATCCCCTTTAATGCACAAAGACTATTAGTCTTCCCTTTTGAATTATGGCTTTGTAAAGACTAATCTCTATGTGTAAGGATGCTAAAATCCCTCCTCTTTAAAAGTTTGGATCTCTGCCAAGGACAGATAATTATTTCTTACTTCTGCCTGCTGACAAGAATTTCTTAATACAATCACAAATGTGGTTCATTTTGAGATTCCAGTTTTAATGCTTGAGTACACCTTTTAATATAAAACATGGATTAAGAAGTATAGGCATAGAATATTTCTGGAAGCTGGTTACTTAAATAGGCTTATGAATACAGCAAATGGAAGTTTTATCATTAATGGTTAACTAATTAGTTATCAATAATTAAGTGTAATACAAGAGTTTCTCTCAAGAAAAAAACCCCTAATGGAAAAATATATGTGCACTTTCTAACATGATCATGTGCTTGATATTGGATATACTTTATGATGGTGAAAGTACTTTTCCATCTCTTTTACTTGAAAGCATAGAAGAGACTGCTGATTCTCAAGGCTACAACAGCTAGCCCTGCATCTTACAATTGTAGGTTTTTTTGCAAGTCTGCAGCATCAGTTGGTCATATGAGGCTTCCCATTATGTGCTCTTATTAGCTACAGCGTTTTGCATGAAGAAGGGGGAGACTGGCATTTTGTAGAAACCACACACAAAAAAATAATACAACATAATGTATACAGCTGAAAATTAATTATACTATGATAATCTATCAGCTACATCCCTAGAGAAGGCAGCATAAAAAACATTCTGTCTTTCTTTTGCAGATGAAAAGAGAAGATGTTCATATCTTCTTTTCTCTTTAAGCTGCAAATTATGGTAGTGCATGTATCTGAGTCCCTGGACTAATTGTATTTTTGATCCATTCTGATTGCCTGAGGGCATGTTTTGAGATCAGTACCAGTTAGCTCATGTGGCCCGACTTACCTTCATTACCTGTATTTCTTTTCTTCTGAGTACAAATGGTCCAATGGACAAATGCAAATTTCTCTTAAAGCACGATGTTACCAAGTCCAAAAAAGTGAAAAACACTATGTAAATTTCTAAAACTACTCCCACTACTCAATATGCAATCTCTCTCCCATGAGAACACCAGTAGATGCATCTTTCCTCCCAGTGGGAACATCACTCTGAAAGTTAACTGTTTAATCACTTCGTTTTTCCATTAACAGTTTTCTTTCAGTTCATTCAGTGAATTTATAATTATACTTACACATGATCTTATCAGCTGTGTCAGGCTGCTGTTCTTAGATAACAGATGACAGCTACACAACTGTTGGCAGGGATACCCATAAGAGATTTGGTTTTGCCAGTTTTCTCAGCTAGGGGCTTAGATGTCTGAAGAAGTGCAATGTATGTCTTTGAGCTTGTAGTGAAAAGCAAAAAGGTATATTTTTAGTAAGACAGTATGTTCACATTGTATTTATATCTTTTAAGGTTTCAGCAATAGTTTAGATTTAAGCCAGAATTTAAGCTTTCAACAAGTACAGTACCCAATATAGACAGCTTGAAATAAAACATTGTACTTCACAGAAAAACAAACAAACAAACCCAAAAAAGCAAAAACAACAAATCATGACCTGATTATCAGATGGAACTGAAACCAAAGAAACAGCCTTCTAAATAAACAATTTTACTTACAGTAGCTAATTAAAAAAATAGTAGTGCTGTTGATGATGAGGAAGAGATTAGCATATAACCATTTCATACAGAATGTCTTTATGCAAAGTATAATTAAATTAGAACTTTCACAGATATTGAGCTTTTGTAGCTTTCTCAAATCAAAAGCCCAAAACGAGCTCTGCACTGAACACATAATAAATATTCTTATCGCCACCAGGTATTTTGTAGCTCCACGAAGATTTTAAGCAGATGTTTTTAAGTCTTCTGTTAGTGTAGAGCAGCATTAGAACTGGTAAAAATGAATGCCATGCAAAAAAAGGTTGCAGTCATGGTAGAACTGCTTGGTATTTTGTGGTTTTCATCTTTCATGAAGTTTGCAGTTTCCAGATCACAAATTCATGTTTGTAGAGAAGCAACACAGGACACCAAATTATGGATTAGCATAGCAGTGTTAAACAGTTGCAGATTCGTCCTTCCATTTTAAAATAATATTTAGGAATTAAATGATAGCTATTCAGACTCCAGATTTGTTATCATCCAGATGCACTTATCTCAGACATTTAAACCAACATGTGTACTTCTGATTTTTAAAAAGCTGTTTCCTTTGTTATGAAGCGCAAAAACTTTTGTTTAAAAGGACAAATTCAAAGAACTGACAGATTATGTAACTCCACTTCACTCCTTGTTTCAAAAAATAGTTTCCTCTCATGAGGATCAAATACCTACCTTCAGCTAGTTAAAAAAGGAATAACCTGACAAACATGTTTGCTTTTATGTCACCACTATTTACCTGGTTTACTGTAAGAAAACTCGTACTTAAAACAGCTGAATAATGTTCTGGTGTTTTTTTAATTTCTTCCTGAAAACTCAAGTACTTCTTCAAAAGGTTGGTGAGCCATTTTCTTGAATCTGCTGCAAAATTAATGGTCCTATTTCTTTTTGTGTTCCTATTATTATGGAAAAAGCCTGTTCTTTACAAGCCAAAAAAAAAAAAAAAAACCAACAAAAACCAAAAAACTCTTTAATTTATAGTCATGAAACTTGTCCAAGAGAAGACTAACCACTCAGCAACAGCACTTCCGCAGCCATTTTACCTATAAAAGTTTGTATTAAAATCTGTAGGACATAATCATGAATGACAATATGGTATTGACAGAATGGCAATGAATAAGATAGTATAAAAATACAGAGTAAGTTATATGTGTCAGACAGGCAGAATTAGAGATTGAATCCATTGCTGCCATTAGAAATGGTCCTTCGCAGACAGCTGACAAAATAATTTCTACTCCTACTATGGGTACACTAAAGCTGTATGGTCTTCTTTAGGGAAAACTTCAGTCTGTTTAGGGCCTTGGTTGACAGAGTCCCTTGTGAGGCAGTCCTGAAGGGCAAAGGAGCCTAAGAAGGCTTAAACTCACTTCAAGAAGAAAATCCTTTATCCTTATGTGTGAAAAATGAGCCAGTGGGGAAGAAGAGTAGCCTGGCTGAACAGACAGCTTTGGCTGGAAGTCAAGGTAAAAAAAAAAAAAAAAAAAAAAAAAAAAAAGAAAAAAAAAATGACTTCTAGAAGAAGGACAAGCAACTCAGGCGGACCACAAAGATATAGATATTACTAAGCTTTGCAGGTAGTAAGCTACAAAGGCCAAAGCTCAATTAGAACTTAATTTGACTATTGCAGTAAAATGAAATTTAAAATGTTTCTCTACTACATTAACACTAGAAGAGAACTAAGGAGGATCTCCATCCTTGATTGGATGCAGAGGGAAGAAGTGAGAAAGGATGAGGAAGAGTCTGAGATAATACCTCCCTTGCCTCAGTGTTTCAGCATAAGAGCAATTTTTCTTGCAGCGTGCTGAGCTGGAGGGACAGATCCAGGGACCAGAATGAAGCCCCCATCCTGTGACTGATGGCTATAAACTTTTTGAAAGGACAAGCAAAGAAGGAGATGTAAAAGACCTGCTCTCTGTGTCACAGACTGGGCTGATGGTGCAGGGCTATCTCTGAAGAACGGCAATGCAGAGGTCCAGAGTTTATGGGGAAAATTAGAGACCCAGCAAACAAAAGAAACTTTGTATCTGGAGTCTACTACGGGCCTCCTGATCAAGGTTGAGGTTGATGAAGAGGTTTTTTTCTGTCTGCAGGATGCACGGTCACAAGTCCAGAGCGTGAGAACAGACTTTAGCTACCTGGACATCTCTTGGGAAAGTGTCACGGAGGCAGTCCAGGAAACTACTGGAGTGTGTTGAAGAAAACTTTATAGTACAGATGATGGAGACCCCAACTGGAAGAGCCACACTGCTGGAACTATTGCTCACTACTGCCAAAGAAGTTATTGGAGAGGTCAAGATTGGAGATAGCCTGGGCTGCAGAGTGAACGGAGATTGTGGCAAGGTGGGTGTCAGTCTCTTTTCTCAAGTAACAATTAGTAGAACAAGAGGAGATGGCCTCAAGTTTTGCCAGGGAAGGTTTAGTTATTAAGGAAAAATTATGCACCAGAAGTGTTGTCAAGCATTGAACTGGACTGCCCAGTCAAATGATTGAAATTACCATCTTTGAAGGTATTTAAAGGACATGGAGCTGAGGCATTTAGGCACATGGTTTAGTGGCGGTATTGGTGGTTTTATGTTTATGGTTGGACTTAATGATTTTAAGGATCTTTTCTGACGTAGATGATTCTATAATTCGATAATCTCAATCGCAGCACAGTTCAGCTGTCCTAATGCTGAATGAGAACAGGCTAAATGTAAAAACTACATTAATAAATCCAAGTTAGGCCTTCACCTATACTATTTACAGCAAAGCCAGTTTTCCACTTGCCTGATAAGCATTGCAGAAGGATCATTGGAAGACACTTTCTATCTGGAAAACTGATTGCAGACAGGGGCTTGTGTTCAGGAGAATCACTCTGCTTTCTTTAGTTATGCCATTCCTCAGACCCTCTCTCATCAGATTAAGTATTTTTATGCACAAGGATTCAGTTTTCTAAAATGCATCAGGTTCTAAACTCCAAATATGGGACACAAATGCTCTCACTGTCCCTGGTTTGAGATTACACCCTTAATTGAAAATAGGATTATGCGTATAGATTTGGAATCAGCAACCCACTGAAATATAACTGTGTTCATCAGTTACGCCTCCTCCCTGTCAAATAAGTAACTCTGAGAGTGACAAGAACTATGGTTTGTACAATCCCTCCACCAATAAGAATGTGCCATCCCCCTGTTTGTCAGAGTTTTATGAGCTGGGTGTGTTAACCTCTTCCAGAAGAAGTACAGCAGTTTCTTTTAATTCCATTTAAAGATTTAAAACTAATGTCTGAACGTTTAAAAAAGCAACCAAAACACTACATTTTAAAATCATTTTACATAGAAAGTAGATGAACTGATTTATAGAAACTTATATTGTGTTTACATAATTCCCAAATTATATAAAATGTATATTGTGTTTCCCCTCTCAAATTAACTGAATAGTTATATATTATCTTAGAAATTCAAGTTTTGATGAATTGTCCTTTATCTCATGGAATGACAGGAATCCTTAAATTCACTATGCAGAAGCCTTACCAGAATGACACACCATTTTAATATTTTCACAAATCCTTGGAATCCATTCTTTGTAACAAAAGACAAACTATTTAAAGGGATATGACAAAATGCAATTTATAATTTTTACACAAGCATAAACCTGTAATATTAACGCATGTTTTACTAACCAACTACGTTATTCATTACAATCAATTATGTTGTAGCCCTGTTCAAAGGGAGAGTAGAAGCTATACTTACATACTTTTTAGTACAACATTTTTAAAAATGGAAAGGCAAGCTACTTAAAGAAAAATCAATTATAAGTGAATATATTTAGAGAAGTCTGTCTCAATGTTCTCGGTCTAAGGAATTGGAGGTATTTTCCCATGCATTTTCAAAGCCTTTATTTCTGGCTATCTGCCCTGAGGACTAGTTACAGTTATTGGTAAAATCATACACTTACTTCCACAATCTTCTATCTGGTATTCTAGTTGAGGCAAAGATACCTGCCTGACTATTCAATACATGTGAGGATCAATAGTTTCTCTCTTCTCTGACATAAATCGTGATTTTGAACTTCATAGAATAAAATGTCAGGTTGGAAGGGACCTCAAGGACTCATTCTGTTCCAGACATAAACCTCATAAACCTTTTCTTGACTGTTTGAAAGCCTCTGATTTATTTATTTTTTTTTTAAGAAAAAGCAATTAGCCTAATTAGTCAGTTGACCAAAGAGATTTAAAACTAGCATTCTCTTGCGACATCACAAACCATGGAAAGACCTGATAACTTTTTCTATAATCTAACAGAAGTTCCTGTCACTGTTGATTTGGCCAATGGCAGTCTATCCAGTAACAAATGAAAGTAAAACAGTTAAGGTCACAGGATAAAACTTAAAATAATTCAGAGAAACTGGTATTTAGAGTCCTAGTCCAACAAAGCAGCCCAGCACTTACTTAAGTGAGAGCACCATTTATTTAATTATGACACATTTCTTTTGTGTTTAAAGCACACATTTTCTGAAATGTTTTTCCTGTCTTGAGTGAGAAGTGTTAGTTCCTTGGAAGAAGTTCTGAAGTCTTTTTAGTTGGTTATATCCTTGTACCCTAAATAAAATCTTTAGACATAGAACAAGTAAAAGTGCAGGAAGGTGCGGTGACAAATCAAGAGTTTATTTAGTTATTGAGAAGGCATACTCTCCAAAACCTTTCCTAATTCCACATAGACATATTCCATTTGATCAATTTTCAATAAACCTAGCTGTTACCAATACAAGATTGTTTGTGGCTACTGCAAAATATTAATAGCTGATTAGTTCCCTTTTGTGTACTGGCAGATGCCCAATTATTTCCTCCACAGTTTTACAAAGACAGGGTTATGTGTTGCCTTTGTTCAGACAGAAAAAAAGTGAAGCTCTTTTTACATTTTCCAGTTTTCATGAATCAAAATATTGCTTTCACTGTAGTTCACACAAACAGCAATCTAGTAAAGCTAAACACTAAAAAGATAACTCTCCAAATATATCTTTTTGAATTCTCAAGTAAAATTTCCTTAAGAAGAGTATGGTGGCAGTAGCTTCAAATAAGTCATGTCAATTTCAGACTGAATTTCGTAGCATAATAATTCATTCAACTTCTAGTATTTATCAGTTTATCCTTTTCTAGTACTTGCACAAATCATCTGTCTTTGTGCTTCTAGAGTTTTCTTACATGTTCCATGAAAACATTAGTACATTCTTCCTGAATGGAAAGATAAATTAAACAGTGGGGCATTTTCCTTCAAGCAGCAGACTAGAAAGTAAAATAGAAGAAAATCATCAGAAGAAAACCATTATGTAAATAGTAAGAGGCAAATGTACTCATAGCTACCCAGGCAAAATGCCTGTGTGTGCCATGAGTGATAATCCAGTCTCTGAAAGCTATTGAAACCCTGGCCTAAGTGGATGCTGTCTCCTGTTCCACTCCAAAGGCAGGTACCTAACAACAGCTAGTTGAGACAAACCAAAGATATTGGTTCTTTGGGAAAAAAAAAAAAAGAAAAAAAAAGAGTAGAGTGCCTGCCCAGGGTGTTTGAGAGATTCCTCTTATTTTTCATACCTGTGCTTGGTCACTAACGCACTAACGTTTCAGAATCATGCAGGACAGTACACATTACTACAGTGTTCTGCCACTTCAAACTCCAAAACAAAATTTTGGTGTTTGATTGGAAGAGAAAGGCTTAGTAAGCCAGCACCACAGGAGATCTGTTGTTCTTCCCTTCAGCTGTAAGATAAATGTTTTCAATGCCTCCAAGAAGCCAAGTGGCAGGAGGCAGTTGTTTTTTGTCTACAATTGCTCTGGTGCAGCAATTAATCTTTGTCACTCTGTGCTCTCCCAGGTGTCAGGGCTGGGCTGAAGAAGCTGGCAAAAAGGCACTGCTTAAGGGGGTGTGTATGGACTGCATGGGGGCACCTCTCATTGCAGGCTATGCAGTTCACACCAGCGAAAATCTTCCAGTTTAACTTTCCTCCCCTCTACATGCACCTGTGCATCTGCACATTCTGGCTGTAGCTTCTGTTGCTTTTTAGGAAAAACAGTGGCTGCACAAGTGACAGGCTGCTGGCTGCAGAAAGCAAAATAACAGATGCCAACTACAGCTGAGGAGGACAATAACACACATTTGAACGTGACGTAGGACATTTGAGCATTCTGAAGGGCCATGGCTTACTAGGCAATTATATATCACCAGCTCCTCCATTCATCACCTGATGATTTATTCTTAATAGTCAGAAGAAGAGGAGGGCTAGTTGACTCTGGTGGGAGAAAAGACCACAAAAAATGCTCATCCAAGCTCAAGACTAAACAGATGAGACAGTTCCAGGAAGAATTAGAAACTTCTGCATAATCATCTTCTGCAGAAGATCCCTATACAACACTGGAGACCTCCTATTTCATAACTGCCCATCTGGCACAGTAGCAGTCAACTAAAGAGCCTCTGAGATCTGGACATGGTGCCTAGGCTAAAGAGTACAATGCAGAAATGTTATTCACAAGAGGCTGTGTGGGACAGCAAGTACGTTTTGGATAAGTCTCACTGTCCCACGTTAGAGCCCAGAGCTACTCACGTTCACAGGAATCACTGAAGTTTGGGAAGCACCAGCTGAAGCTGAGGAATCTCCTCATTCCCCAGTGTCTTTCTGAGGCTTTCACAATGTTTCTATCTGCAAAGGTGAAGGCAGTGTGCGCAGAGTGCTTCACAACCACAACACAGCAACATGACAACCTAAGTGCCACCTCACAAGTACCAGTGATAGTAAGCTGCACACAACCAAAGCATTTCTTAGCTCTGTAGTGCAAAGAAACTTGAAAAGGGCTGTGGAGGTTAGAGGGTGTGTGGGGGGCATAGGTGTGGGGAAAGAAGGGGACCATGCTTCCACACTCCTAGTTTCCCCAAAGTGCCCCACCATACCAAGTGTTACCTGCATATCCACCAGACTCACTCAGATGCTTTCAAACATTGATGCAGGCATCAGACACCATCTCTTTGTTCTAGTCAACTACAGTCAGATGTCCTACAGACACAGCTGACAAGCTGCTGCAATTCCAGACAAAGCAAGTAAGCTGCCCCATAGGACATTTAGAAATACCCAGTATTTCCTACAAAAAAGATATTAAAAGCCTCTTAAAGGACGAGAGCCAAAGTATCTCTCTGGCTAACCTTCTGTGAGGCAGCTATTGAAATATAAATAATATTTTTAAAAGTTAGAAAGAAAACAGCTTGTCTATTAAAAGAGGAAAACAGAAGTTCTGCTTGCCCCAGTACTTCAAATCTAGTAAAAGCTCTTTGGAAGATATGAAATACTGGGGGAAAAAAAAAAAAAAAAAAAAAAAAACCAAACCAAAACCAAACATAAATAAGCAAACAATACAAAACAAACAAAAAATCAAAACAAACAAAAAAACCTAATATCGACCAAAACCACGCAAACTAAATACACCACAGGCATACTTTTATATTTTCTTGCTTTGAAATTGCAGTGTATACAAAACACAGATATATTGAGATCAAATGCCTCATTGTAGACTTCCACTAGCTGAGGAGGTTGAAACCTAATAGGGAATTAAGAGGGGAGCAGGAAATATGGAAGCCATAAGCACATAAGGAGTAGATGTAAATGAGGGTTTTATTTTTGTAGTGATATTCATAAACGTTCTCTGGCATATTTACTTTTTGGCTATCACACTATCACAGGAAGTACAGGGCAGTGGGGATTGAGAAACAGTCTACACTGTCTCTTTGCATTGTGTGGGCTTGACTTTTTATTTTGTACTTATTCACAGTACACCAGTGGAACTTGGATTATTCATCTCTCTTTATCATGCTGGTGACATAAAGATTTCTAAAACCTCAAATTGCATCTGTGTTTAGAGTTATATACTTTATGCATTGACTTAATTTTTCTACCCCCACCAGAATTTTATGTCATGTTAATTATCTGCAGGTTCTGCTCCTGAATCTCAGGAACAATGAGCATCAACAGAAGAAATATTCCTCCTGTAAAACACTGTATGTTAGTGATGGTGACAGATTCTGGTAATAACTATGTAATAACCTATATATTTTTGTAAGCACATTACAGAATGACAAGCTGTTCCAAAACAATAGGAAGCAGACTTCTATACTTCTAGTGGCACATCTATTCCATCATTCTGTTCGCAGGAGGAATTAGATTTGTGACAAAATCTTCCAGTAAAATTTGGTTTCTAGTTTTACAAGTGTTTCTTCACAACTCATGAAATTAACAAAACCAACACAGCCAGATTCCAGAGTCTGTATATAGCCTGAAGACTTAAGAAATTCAGCTGTTTTATCCATTTGGATGACTTGTTCTCTCTAAAAACTAATGAGAGTGATCTCTGATATTTATGCTATTTATTTTTATTTTTTTTCTGGTAGCTTTAGGCTGGAAGATAAATTTTGAAAATCAAAATCTAGAGTCACTCTAAACCAGAAAAAGTCGAAGATCATTTCAAAATTTATATTAATTTTATTAGGACCATTTTAAAGCCACATAATTCATTTTTTTCCATTAGTTTTTTCTGGTGACATATGAGTTATATGATATAAGAATCATAATCTTGGCTGCAGAGCAAAGGTCCAGTCTGTGGCAGACTCTGCAGAAGGTTTTAGATCTTCAGTTTTCAATGGCAAGTGTCTAAACATTTCTTACAGAACCCTTACGCAAGAAGTCTTTTTACATATTTTGTGTTCTTCAGGGCAGAGGCTGCAGTAATAAAAATGAGTGATTTTCTCTCTTTCCCATTAATAACTCACCTTTTGTAATTTGGCTTTTGGGGGGCCTGAAAATGTAGTGTACTGCCAGAGACTAATCCTGATGAATAAGAATATAAAAGTAGATTAGGCTACATGTTAATCCAAAACCATTAATAGTATTAATGTAATGGAAAGTGCTAAATGCCAATGCAACAATACTTACCAGTCTTTGAGTCTGTGTTGTGAATTGTTATCATATCATATATTACACTGTATTTAATCTGCTGCTGCAAGCAGTTGTTCTTGTGAGAGTGTTTGATAGATAATTCATCTCCTTGTAGTTTGGTTGCTCCTTCAACAAACCCAGTTATCCAATTTATCACTGAAACTGTGTCTAAAGCAGCTTATTTCTGGTACTGTCCTCAAGTTTCAAGATTTCCTATTTATTCTGTGCACTGCTAAATCGCATAATTCTGCGATTAAGTGGATAGTGAATTAACTCTGATGAGGTGCTTTTTTGATACTGGGCTTCAAAGCAGCTGTTAACTAGACATTTGCACGATATGGCTCTTCCTGGTGAGATCTTCAATATTTCAGTGCAACTGAATGTGCAGGAGGCAAATTTAAGTTATTTTGGGTCTGATCCTCTTTGAACATAAAAAGTATTTCTTAGATTCTTTTTAACTAGACTGACTTTTAAGTAATTGATGGCCAAAATGCCAAAATTTTCTAGCACGAATTCCTTAATTTCTGAAGAAATTTCCTTGTACAGATGGTACAGATTATAATTTATTCTAAAGATTATTTTAACAATAAGCACATAGCATACAATCACGCATACATCATGATTCTAGTAATTCTGATATTTGTCTTAAAAAGTACTTTTTTTTTTGCTTTGTTTTTATTAATGTTAATATTTTCCAAAGGAGGAAGGAGATTCCTGATCCTGACTGAGATGCAAATAAAAATTGTAACTTAGTGTTAATTCAACTAAAATTTTCACACAGCAAAAATAACAACAAAATCTGCAAATATTTTACAAAAGTTGTGAAAATTACAGCCTTGCTTTGTAATTAATGTTTACTATATTTACATAAAGAAACCTCCAAACTTTACTAAAAAATTTTTAGCATAAATGCCCCAATTTCAAAGGACTTGACACATTATCTAAACAATAAACAATGAATGGTACCGCAATAGTAGAAAAATCAGCTTGAATACACATCTTTCTTATAACTATATCTGCTAACTTTTACGAAAACACATTCTATTCTATCTTTCAATATTAAATTCTAAAAAAAATACAGTTTTATAAGGTTTTCAGCAGAAGACGGACTTAGCAGTATGCAGGCAGCTCTTTTTATATTATGGGGGCATGCCTTACCTGGTCGGTACTCTTATCAAATAAATAAAGCCAATAGAACTTGTCAATATAACTTCAAAATGCCAAGCTTTTTTCCTAAAGGGTAGACCTTTATCATTTTATACTTCTATCCAGTCACCTCTCAGGTATATAATTTTTAGACATGATGCAGATTTCAGTCAGCAGAACAGTCAATAAAATCCTCAATAGTTCTGAAATTTAAATATTTTTATGACTAAGGGAGGCTTTTTAAGATTATTAATACAGACTCAACAGTTTTCATCGTACAATGCCAGGTGTGGAGTTACATCCAAATTTCCTATTTGTTGATTTCTGCACAATCCTGTAAATTGGCTGAAAAATAAGCTTACGCATGCATTTGAATCAGACCTGTTTCATCTGTCACTCTTGACTATAGCAATTTGAATTTTCGCATATTTTTAGCATATAATTCAACAATTCATTTTACCTTTTCCTATTAACTGTGCAGGAAAACATTACTGTCAGAGAAATGCATGGTCAGAGGTTAGGCAGAGCCTGCTTTCTGACAGAATAAATATTAATAAAACATTTCTTAAAAAGTTACGATCTACCAAGACACAGAGCATCAAAGAAGTGCCACAAAGAATGTGATGCCCTTCTCTGCTCAACAATGCACGTGTCATTCAATGATGCTCCTGGTACCCTGAGCTTCTCAGCTGAGCCTTACTTCCTGGAGAGATGAAGCCATATTTTGTATTATCATCTTGTCTGTTGTCACCCATGTCTGCACAAGTTATCAGGCTCTGTGAAGCACCCTCAGATGGCACCTGAAGGATAATATTTGGAACAGAAATTCCCCAGAAAGACACAAGATGCATGTGGCTGGTAGGTGCCATGTGGAAAGCCCCCCCGAGTCTGCAGAGGCAGAGCAGCCATACCAGTGGGAAACTTAGGCACTGGTCATCATCAGAATGATGCTTCAAGGTGCCATCTTCTTCAGCCTCTTGGTCATGCTGCCAGCTTTGCTCAGCTGGGCAGAGATTCTGTCCACAGAGTGATTCAGTGCAACTGAAAAATTCCTTTAGCTGGCTGCACTCAGGTTGGATAATATCACCTGGAGGTGAAAATTTCTTCCCACCAAAATGAACTTCACACTTCTTGTAACATCTCATAGGAGGCATGAAGTACATGGTTAGAGATTCCATAGTTTGAGCCACTCTCTCTACTCTTGACATGCTGCTGTTTCAAAACACAGGTGTTTGAAGCTGATGTTGAAATGTCTGTCACAGACCACGAGGTCTGTGGTCTGCCAATGGCTTATTATTTCCCCTAGCTTTCTGAACTGGCTGGGATAGCAGAGTTCTGGGCAAATCATTGCAGATACCTGGTTGGGCACTGTAAAGGACTTTTGACAAATAAACTGTAAGTTTGCTGGAATACTCCCCACATTCCATGTCTTGAGCTCTATCTGCTCTGAATGGTGTTCTCAAGTTTACAAGACAGTTCAGCTCCAATTCTCATATACAGAAACTGAGAAAACAGTTACTTTTATGATTAGGAGGTGTTCTGCCTAGAACATATCTCTGGTTTATCTAAACAAAGTTGGAGCACCTTACTGCTCATACCCATACTCAACAATATTACCTACTTCAATAAACCAAACTGTTGTTAAAATTATTCTTCGTTGCATCTGATTGTTTTTTTGAAACCTGGTGCTGCTAGCATTTCATGGTTCAATCAGTCCTAACACATACAAACCATAATTCCAATGATTTTACCATGGAAAAAGCCCACTGTGGGATAGCTAATGCTATTCAATACTAGGCAAGTGACACAAAAGTAAGGCTATTATGTTAGGTCAGCTTTCAGAATGCTTTAACTTGGTTATCTGTCTTACAAGAAGACCAGGTGTATAATATGTTACTTCACAGAGGTTTTTGGTTGGGGTTGTTTTTTAATTAATTTTTAATTTTGTTATAGCATGCACCTGAGTGCAACAGGAGAGCTTATGTTGCTTTAAGGAGTTTAACTTCAGATAAATTACTTACTCGTATGCATAGACATTTTTATTTGTATTCCTAAAGAAACCATAAAAATAATCTTCTCTAAACACATGTCAAAAGACTGCACATTGGCAATGGGTCTAAGTAAAGATTATGCAGCATCTTATTATAAAGTATATTTAATTTTTATTTATTCTGGAATGTAGCTATTTAACTTTTAAAAGCAAGTGCTGTTTATGATTTCACATCTCTTAACTTTTTCCAGTAAAATTTACTTTGGAATGTGATGATTAGCTATTAACTGGAAGCTGTAGAGACTCAACACAATGCTCAGTAGCTTCACATTTCAGTCAGTGAACAGCAATATCTGGTGTGGTTTACGCACTTATTTCCTTCAGCTTTTACAAATCACAGAGTTGGTACTTTTTTTTCCCCTATCCCTATAGTTTTGTGATTTTTCTTTTATTCCACTAACATTTTCAAGCCTCTGCCATCATTCTTGGCCTCATTCCATTTGTGTACACAAGGAGCTGCCAAAAACCACTTTCGAAATTACTGGTTTCAGACTAATTCAACTTTGCTAGGTTTTATTTTCTGTGGAAACTTCAAATTTAGAAAAATTAGAAAGAGAGTAATGGGATTCATTGTATGCTGACTGACAGAGTCTGGCCACATTTATGTCAGCAGTCTGAAAAGCCTAATTCTGCTGCCATGTTTGGTTTCCTTCGCAATTGTAATACGGTTTTTCTACATGAAATTCTTCAGAATAGAGTGAAGTTCGTGATTTATTTCACTAGAGGTTAATACCACTGTAAGGCATTCACTGAATTCCTGTGTAGATGCTTTGGGAAGTCACATGCCTTCAGTTCAATAGAGCTAAAATCTTGAAGACGTCAGGCTGTAGTGATGGTTGTCCTTCCAAATGAGAGAGTCCATGAGTCCATGTGGAGCCTGAATAGACTGTTACACATACTGACTTCACTTGTTTGCTTAATTTGACCCATGTCCTCAAAAAAGTGTACAAATTATACTTCACTACCCACATTGTTAGAGTCATAACTTTTTTTTAATTTGGAGTAAGCACATTGATAGCAAGTATTGCAAAAAGTACACAAACCTGCTAAAGAATTGCATGTGTATCAGGGAGGTGAGATATTTGTCTCCTCATAAGTAATACGGATTTTTAATTATGTAGGAGCTTGTGATAGCCTACAAAAACTGTGCATAAGCAAGGTGAGAAATAATCACTATCTGTTTCTTGTAGTAACTTCAAACAACAGCTTCTATCTGTATGTGGTAACCAGCCAGAATTGTATACAGAGATCATTCTGAACCACTGAAAAATAATAGTTTATGAAATGAGGAAAAAAAATACAACATTGCAAGATTTCTCCTAGAACAGACAGACATAGATTACATTTTATTGGTGAGAAAAATATCAGGAATAGTCAGATAAAGTAATGCATCATATATACTAAAACTAAGTTATTAAATTTTTTCATTTCTAGCGTCTGCTTTGACATTTGGGACCTGAGTTGTGTCCAGCCTTACTCTCTTTAGAGGAGTTCAGATGCATCTACAACCTAAAATAAGAGTAAGCCAGTGAAACACAATGGAAAGTGATCCCTGTTGTCATTGCCAACTTCTCTTTTCACAAGAGAAATTCTGTGAACTGTTGCGTTCATCATAATGTTAATCCCTTAGCAAATGCATGAGAAAATTTCTGCATTTGCTCAAGGAGGGTAAGCTTGTGGAAAGTGTCCTACTTGTGAACTTTAAGTGTTAGTTTTGGCAGCTAAAGAAAAGTTCAGAAATAGTGATTCTGATCCCATGATCTCTACTGTAAATTCTGGTAGAACCAAGACATAACCCTGACTGCCTCACCAGCATAAGCTGACCCACAGGAGACACCGTGTCCTTTGCACAGAGCAGGCTGCATTGTGTCAGGCACTTAGTTAAAAACAGACCAACTGGAAATACAAGAACCATCCCTGAGGCCTACTTCATACAATTTGTGTTTATTCATCTGAAACAACAGTATCAGTTTATATAAGTTTTATGTCCCTATTATGGGGAATACCTTTTTGTGTATGTGGAGGAAAAGGTATTCACTGTGCAAGAACCACCTGTATTTGGCCAAATATGTTTCCCTACTTAACTGTACCCAGCTGTGAGTACAATTGAAAACCCTGTAACATGACACCACCATATAAATCTATTTACTTTGAGGCTCCAGAGAGCTGCTTTTTTTCTCTGCTACAAGCATAAAAGTCACTAGGCAACGGTTAACACAAATGCATTGTTTTTTGTCATTGCAGAGCAGGGTCAGTACATATCTCCTGCTAACAGCCACTGACTTCTAGCTATTAGTTTCTTTTTGACATGATCACACAGTCTTCAAAAATAAATAAATAAATGAGCAAAGAGGAAAACAGTAGGCAAAAGAGGACATAACTGTTAGGCGTAATTATTTGTGGCTTTGAATGCACTTCTGGTTGGAATGAAACTCAAGTGGATTAAGAATGAGCCACAACATGAAAGAGAAATAAAAGAACAGAATTAACTCCCCTAAGGGAACACATCACATTAAAATAATAAAAAATATAGCAATACTTGTATTGTTTGAATGATGGGAATGTCTACAGGGCAAATCTAGACCAAGATCTGTTTGTCCTAGGCAATATTGAAACATATGGTTAATGCAAGCCTTTGTCCCAAAGAATTTGAAATTGTGTAGGAGACAACGATACAGGTGGAAAGATACAGAATGTCTTTCTCCACCATAGAAATAAAGTTTGAGCCCAGTGAAATCCATGGTGTGTGAAGGCAGAGTTAGAAAGTAAAACAAGACTCCCAGTCCTCTATTGCCTTCTGTGAAGGGATTTCACACTTGCTGTACCTCTTGCACTTTTTATGCCAACTCTTGAATTCCTCAGTTACACTGAAGGGCTGGCTGTTCTTTACTCAGTTGTGTGTTTTGTTGGTTCACTAACAAAAGGATACATCAGACGACTGTGCAGTGTGTTACCAACTGTCAGTATAATTAACCATCTGAACACCCTTAGGCCAGCAACATATTTCTGCAATGCACACACACTGTACATCCTGACATGAAATCAGATGTGCTTGCTGAAGATTTCAAAGGAACTTTAGGAGGAGTTAGTGAGAGATTTCAACATGACTGCTTTTCAGTGTGCTTACTGGGTTCTCTCAGCATCAGCAGTCCAAATCTCTATATCAAATCTGGACTTGCAGCAACAAATACCAACTACCTTTATCACAGAAAAGCTGGAGTGAAATGACTTTTCCAAACATAAGCACCCTCAGAAGATCCGTAATGGTCCAGATACCCCGCTCCCTATTAAAGGATCACAGAGAGGATAATTCAGGAACCACACTCAGCTCTTTCCAAAAATCAATGAAAGCACAGAATAGGAAGGCTGCTCCTCAGTTCAGATACCTCAAGAAAGAATGGGATTTCCAACTTCTCCCTTGTCAGTGGCTTGGGGATACCTGACGCGTATGTCACTAAGTAACAAGAAAGGATAGGTAGGCATCTTTTTATCTGAAAGAGGGTTTTCTCTGACACTCTAAGAGGGTCTGAAGGCCCTCACTCTTTTACCAAAAAGCTGTCTGGGTCTGGAAACAATACAGTCTGGCTGGAGAAGCAGAAGAGACTGAGGTGGTAGTAAGAAGAGTGAATGAAATTTTTCATGGAAGAGTGAGTGATGATAGAAGCATAGAATTTTCAGGGTTGGAAGGGACCTTTAAGATCACCTTGTTCCAACCCCCCTGCCATGGACAGGGAGACCTCCCACTAGATCAGGTTGCTCAGAGCCCTGTCCAGCCTGGCCTTAAAAACTTTCAGGGATGGGGCTTCCACCACCTCCCTGGGCAACCTGTGTCAGTGTCTCACCACCCTCATGGTGAAGAACTTTTTCCCAACGTCTAATCTGAATCTATTTACCTCTAGCTTTAATCCATTCCCCTATGTCCTACCACTACTCAAGATCCTAAAGAGTTCCTCACCAGTTTTCTTGTAGGTTGCTTTGAAACTGGAAGGGCAAAATAAGGTCTCGTTGGGATCTTCTCTTCTCCAGACTGAATAACCTCAACTCTCTCAGTCTATCTTCACAGGAGAGGTGCTCCAGGCCTCTGATCATCCTCACAGCCCTTCTCTGGACACACTCCAGCACTCCATGCCTTTCTTGTAATAGGGGCTCCAGAACTGGATGCTACAGGTGGGGTCTCAGGAGAGGGGGACAATCACCTCCCTCGACCTGCTGGCCACACTTCTTTTGATGCAGCCAAGGATCTGGTTGGCTTTCTGGGCTGCAACTGATGGTTCACGCTGAGCTTCTCATCCAGCAGCACCCCTGAGTCTTTCTCCTCATGGTGCTCTCAAGCCAGTCCCTTCCCAGCCTATATCAGTGCTTGGGATTGCCTTGACCCTGATGCAGGACCTTGCACTTGGTCTTGTTGAACTTCATGAAGTTGGCATGGGCCCACCTCTCCAGCCTGTCAAGGTCCCTCTGGATGGCAGCCCTTCCCTCCAGTGGGTCAGCCACACCACACAGTTTGGTGTCATCAGAGAACTTGCTGAGGGTGCACTCAATGCCACTGTCCACGTCTCTGAAGTTGTTAAAGAAGATCTTCAAGGGGACCTGGTCATTGTTAAGATCATGTGTCACTAGGCAGCTGTAGTGGTATGGATCCCTAGGCCACCTTTCAAGATCATTGCAGGAATTAAAAAGAGGCTCTGGAAATTTCACATTTATGGACAGTTAAGCAAAATGGTGAGCAATTAATAGGATTTCCCTTCACAATTTTTCCTTCACAAGAATTTTAGTGATGCTGGAAAAAAAAATTGATCTGGGCAAAATTTCTCATTTATACTCTCAAACCTTTACTTTACACCTCAAACCTTTACTTTACTCACACAGAGTGAGGGAGAAGCAATATTTTTTGGTGATACAGCCTTTAATTACACATTATGAGATCCTGAAAGCTCAACTTCAGTGTTGAGTCTTGTAGTGGATATATTCAGTATCTCTACAATTTCCCTATGTTAACAACTATTAAAGTGGGAGTAGGGATGGTGCTGTGATTTAGGCATTTTCAGAGTATTTCAATAACAGAGATAAAAGAACTGAATAGAAAACCTAATCAGATTAAAACCATCAGAGTCACACTGGAAAAATATATTGTGGAAAAAGAAGTCTTGTGAAAATTTTTCTGAGATTTTTTAGCTTTTTTCTTCTTCCTTCCATTTTGTTCTTATTTCAGTTTATTATTCATTCAGCTCAGTTTGCTTCTGGTTCACTTAGTTTTGACATATGACTAAACAAAATTGCCAAGGGCACATAGGTGATGAATGATACAATGATGGCAGACTTATTTTCCTTCTAGTTTTAAATTCTTCTAAAAAGGACATTTTTCTTCCTAAGTTCAACCTACTGCATGCATTAAAGCAGAGAATTCACTTGATGTGACTGAGGGGGAAAGAAAAAGGAAGAGAAAGCTGGACTGCAGTTTTGCAGACATATTAATTTCATTTGGATTCTTCATCTCTAGGAGTCAACATCCCCTCACAATATTGCAAAGAGACACTAGAAAGTGCGTTTACATTCTGATGTGTTGCATAACAGTCTTAAAGAGTTTCTTTCTCCCTCCTGGTCAGGGAGCAAAGAAGACCACTTGCATTTCAACTGGCAGCAAGAGTGTGGAGGGTGCAGCTTGGCAGAGCCAGCTCTTCTCAGTGAATATGAGAGAGTGACTGAGGAACAAAAAGCCTTGTGATTCACACCAAAAGGCTTTTAAGGAAACTTTGTGTGTTCCTAGTGTGTGTGCTACCTCTACATGTAGCTGGTGTCACAGCTGCTACGAAAAGAAAGGAAGAAAAATACACAATAGAGAATGAATTGGACAAATTGTATTTTCTTCTTCATTTCAGTGACTTCCCCTTACCAGGTCATGGAGAATCAGTTTCTCTGTTATGCCTTGCTGCTTGCTAGAAAGGACTTTCTGGCTTAACACTGGTAACAATAAAACTAGTCCTTGGGGTTTTCTAAAGGAATTTCTTAGCTGTATGCTCCTATGACTGAAAATATTGGAGAAAGAACAGGTTCAAAGAACTCAGAAAGGGATAAGATGCTGCAAGTATCCTGCAAAGGAAACTGGGCAGGGCAGGTATCTGATTTGTGTGGCAACCTACAGCATTTGGGATTATGATGTTAGAACTCTGCATGAACTTTTGCCAGACTCATAATTTTATGGTTGAACTGAGGTCAGAGGGATATTAGGGGGAAGACAGGATTATTGATTTGGACTATGCCTTGGTCTGCAGGATGAGATTATTTTTGCTGTTTTTTTTTATTTATTACTAGTCTATTTATTCTGGGAAAGAAGAATATATATAAAAAAGGTTTAGTTATGAAATGCTAGAGTGAAAAAATTGGATCTATTTTTCAACACATATTTGTGAATCTTTAACAAAGATGTTAATTGTTACTTAGAAGTGCATACTACTGAAAGGAAAAACCTACTTGGTATGCATCCAAGGTATGCAATGTTTAGACAAGATAAGACCATTAATTGAAGAAGGCATGAAGCTGAAAAAATAAATTGCAGAAATGTATGATTTTTGGCTGCTTGATTGCACAGAGCACTTAAGACATACTTTTGAGGATAAATGGTTTAAAAAGCCTGTTTTGTTTGTTTGTTTGCCCATATTACATGTAAAACAATGGTAACATAATAGCAAAGGAAGATTTGAATGATATTTAGTGAGATTCAGACCTCCAGCTTGAAAAAATACAGATTTTTTATAATGGTTCTAATTCCTCTGTTTTCCAAGTAGCTGGTAAATCAAACAGTACAATAATGCTGCAATTTCAAGACATATGCAGGCTGAAAAATGTATTTGTTGAGTGGAAATAAGAAGCTGTTTCAAGAAGGACTGGTACTTCTAGAGTGTCTTTTCATGCAGTTCTCATTGTTTCACAGCAGCAGTTCCATTTTTGCAGGCTTCAGACTGAAAACCACAGACTTTGGGGAAATCTTTTATATATTGTTTCTAAAGCAGCCCAAGTAATCAGTTCCTGTAGTGCAGCATAGTGTTGTCTTGATCAACTCCTTACAGATATTTCAGGATAACTGTGTAAACTAAAAGGCAGAGATGGAAAATCACCTCACAATCAAGTCTGGTCTCAGTAGATAAATTCTACGTAACAGAGGCTATGGTAAAACATGCAATGAAGTACAGTCTTAAAGACATCCAGGCTAGTTCAGAATGTGTGCTAAATAAAGATATTAGTTTGTATCCAAGAAGTGTATATTTCTTACAGTGCAGAGTAAATGTGGCTTGAGTTTCACAGAAGAAATATTGCTCTTTGTAAGCAATTTATTGAATGACCTCAACAACATGACTTCTTACTCACTTCTCTTGGATCTAATTGTTTTCTTACTGTAGCTGCACAAGGAAGATTCTTTCTTCAACTCTTACAAGAAGTCTAGACTAAATCTTTCCCTGCAGTCCCCTAAAGATCACGTTTCCTGAGCAGAACAGAGAAAGGTCCTTCAGAGCTGTTTTTTTTCTACTCTCTTTGACTGTTTTGATGGGTTGGTCTGATATATTGCAAAAACCTATAAAGGTATTTTCTGTAATATCTTTTGTTGACTGTAAAATCTCTGAGAGAAACAAAGAAAATACCTACTACTATTGGTAGAATAAATTGTGCCGCTACCTTTTGCTTAATAAAAATTTAGTACATGGCATTCTTAGGACAAAAAGCATAATCAAAATTTGAACAGAATACATTCGGAAAGCAAAATTTGATGAGAATCTATAAAGCTCAGTATTGCTGCCACATTTGGTAATAAATTTGTGTTTTGTGGACAGCTGCTGCTTATTTGACTTATTTGTCTGTGAATAAAGGACCTTTACCAACCTACCAAGAAGTTTTGATTGATTAATTGATTTCAGTGGGGTCCCATACAGTGTCATCATGACCACAAATGCTAATTCTTAAAATAAATAGCAAGAACTGGGACACAATGACTCGCTGTAATCATCTGTAATCAGAAGTCTTATTTATTATTTAACATTGGTAGGTATTGGTACAGTGTTTTTAGTTTAAATTACAGATTTGACATCTTGTCTCAGTCAATTTTACGGCTCAAAAATGTCCTGTTCAACTTGATCTGTCAGGATCTACTTTGAGCTGAAGGTTGAACTATGTGAACTCCAGAAGTCCTTCACAACTTACACTATTCTATTTTATTATATTCTCATTGCACATCCATGGGTCAGACAACAGTAACCTAGAATATTATCCCCTGTTATATATTTTTTCTACTAAAACCAATCTACTCCCTCTACTCCTCACACTACAAATTTCTTGAATCTTAGAATCAGAGGAGCCTCTTGATTAAAGGGTCAGCATTGAAAATTCAGGCCATGGTACTCAGGGCACCAAGTGTCATCCATTCCTGAAAATCCTCAAGGACAATCTGTCACCCACCTTGAAACTCTACTTCAAGCTTATTTATTTATGTTTAGAGTGAAATTTCCCATATGTCTACTTGATATCTTGCCCATTTTTTTTTTTTTTTTTTTTTTTTTTTGATTTCTGCTGTCTATTCCTTCCTGTAGGCAGTGGAAATTAATAAAAAAGGGAAGATCTCATCCTTGTCCCCATGATCCCTTCCACATGGGCACTGGCTTGCTATCAGCTGCTCTGAAGCCATCTGTGTTCTACACTTAATCAGTCCTGGCTACACAGCCTCTCCTTACAGGGTGAATGCTCCAGGACCTGTGCCCTGTGGCCACCTCTGAGCTTCTCTAGTTTCTAAATGTCTTTCCCATGCTGGGAAAGCAAAAACTTAATTTTGTAATGGGGTAGGATCTAGCAAATTCTTCCAATGGGGTGTAATTCTTTCCTCAGTCTCTTTGTTGTGCTCCCGTTCATACAGCTCAAGATGACAGATAGAGCTGCTGTCTGGAGACACTGCTGGCAGGTATTTTCTCACCCCCAGAACTTTGGATCTGTCCTTTGGTTTGTGAGCCCCTAGTCTGTATTGTTTGAGGTGGTTAATCCATCTCAAGTGAATGATTTTGTATTCATCATCAGTTCATCAGAAATAACACTCCAAGAGGACTTGCTCCATGATTTCCCCAGGTACTCAGGTGAGGCTGGCTGGTCTGCACTTCCCAGCATTATCTTTTTTGACTTTTTTGGGTATGGATGTGATATTTCCCTTTCTCCAGTTGTTGCAAATTGCCCCCAGTCTCCATGACTTTTCGGACATGATGCAGAGTGTGTCCCTGCCAGGACACTGATCAGTTGTCTGTTCACACTCAGATGTGAGCCCTATGTGTCCCATGAAATTGCATGGGTTGAGTTTTCTCAAATGATTCCTAACCAGTATCTCTCAAGTTATCAGTAATTTCTCTTCTTGAACCTTTCATCTAGAAAAAAGGCGTAGCAGACCTTGCTGATGAAGGGAAAATAGTGAAAGATATACTGTCTGCAGGCAAGAGAAAAATAAAATTGGACCAAAATGTCTATCTGTAAGCAGTAAATAAGAAAGTAGCCAACACTGATCTTCAGAGCATGGAGGCATGCAAATTAACATATCACAATGAGACATCATTCTCTTACCTGTTTTATAAGTTGCAATTGTGAGTGCACGATTTCTGCATAGGGAAAAAATACACTATTTTATCACCAATAATAAAAAGTAGGATTTGCGGGATTAGTTTGGGTGTTTGAAGCATAGGTCATCCATAATACATCACTTGCATTGGCAAATTTACCAGAAAGTAATTTTACTTTGAAATCATAATTAGAGACTATTGTGCTGAATCAGTAACCAGCAAGCAAAATAAATACAGAATTTCAGAACAATTTAGAAATTTAACACCTCCTTTAAAAATAAGGGCAGAAAAAATAACCTCTGTATAGGCTCACTATTATCCCATTTCTGCCAGCAGCAGGTGCCTAAGAAAAAAAGCATACACATATAAGAAGCATTTTTTTGTGAAACAAGAGTGATAATAGTCATAGGTTTTGTTATGTTTTACAATGTGGAACCACTTATATAGTAAGCTAAGAACTCCTGAGATCAAAACAAAACAAAACAAAACAAAACATTGTTCTGTCATACTGATTATAAAGGCTTATGAAAATCGGCACAGAAAAAGGGAAAGTAATGACATGAGCATAGGCATATACCAAGTATATTAGACTTGGATCTTTAAAGCTACTCAAAGGACTTGGTTGCTTTTTCTCAGTAACATGTATGTCTAACAACTAGGAATGAACAAATCCAGGGGAAAATGAACTGCTTGAACAGGTTCTGAAATCACAGAAACAGAATATAGTCTAAATCAAAAAACACCTAATACAAGCAACTTTTCTCTTGTTAACTTGTTAACTCAATGGGACTGCTGACATGAATATAATTGCCTCATACATACATAAGCATTTTCAGGTTTCCACATATCAGAAACAATACCTCTCAGCACAAAAAAATTAGAGCTTTAATAATGAAATCTCATTACTTGCAAGTATCTCTTTACAAATGTTTGACTGTAAGCTTACTGGCAGAACAAGTATGGTGTCAATGAAATATTGCCTGGTTGTACTTAGAAGATGATGAAGTACCTTTGTTATAAATTAAGAGAAACAAGTGAAATTTTTTTTGTTTTTTTTTAAAGCTAGGTGTCTAGCATTCCAAACAGTTATGCAGGTGTGTTTTACACTAGGGATGAAAGTCAGTTTGATGGAAGTATACCTTTAAAATATCAGAATCTCAGAATAACAACAGTCAGTGGGAAATAGTGTTCTAGCAACAATTGTGTTTTGGAGACTTAGAAACATAAATCTAATTCTTTAAGCAATTTCTCATCAAACAATGACTTCAATATTATCTGGACACCCAACAGCCAAGTATTTTCAGTCTTCTGAGGAAAGCAAAATCTGTCTAGGTAAAATGACAAAATACATTATAAAATTAATTCAGTAAAGAGACAGTTTATATTATCCAAAGAGTTAAAAAAAAACAGTTTCTGAAATACTTGCTGTAGCTGGTTTTAAGCAATCAAAAAGCAAGATGACTCCATTTAAAATTGCCATCAGTTGTAATTTACATTGCAGTTTAATCACTGGATTTCTTAAAGTATGTCATTTCCACCTATTGATCAATAGGACTTAATCCACACACAGAGGACACAAAGCAAGCACTCCAAAAGCAACATATTTGCATGTCAAGAAAGGATTAAAATCCACAAAACTCAGGAGTAGCAGAACACGATGTCTTTTGAATGACAGATTTATCTGAGTGAAACCAGCAGATTAATGGATTTGTCTCTTTCTGCTGGCACTGAGAACAGACCCTCAAGTTGTGCAGGAGCACACACAAATGCAGTGGAATACTCAAAGCATCCACACAGGACTTTAGAACCAGGAGATTATAAAGTTTAAAAAAGAAAATGAAATGTAACAAAAGCCTACATATGCTGTAATTTCAGAAGAGATATGTTTCTTTCTTTTCTAGAAAGAAAAAAGGAGAATAGCACAAATGCAATTTGAATCTTGATTTAATGTTTATATTAATTCAGATGTGTATTTTTAAGACTGTGCTGCTTCTGCTATGAGATTCTCAAAGATGAAGCACAGCTTTTTAAATTAATCTTAGCCCCAAGTCAGTAACTGGTCAGACACAATTTACATTCAATTCAGTTTTTGTGAAGTGCAACAGGTCAAAATGTAATAGAGAAATGTACAGAACTCACATGGAAAACATGTGCTCCTTGGCACTTGGCTGTCCAGGTCAAGATATATTTGGAAATGTGAAGTTAAAGTAGTTTATATCAGTGCTGTGCAGTCTTATTTAAGTCTTATTGCTGTCCAATATTTAAGTCTGCCCTTGAGTCAATCTGCAGCACTCTAGGAGTACCTAGAGCTTTCCTTTAGCGGAGGAGAAAGAATGAAAGCGTACCACTCGAAACTATACATGTCTCTATTATCAGTGATTTGATAAAAAAATACTGGTTACAGGGATTACCATGAAAATATAGCCTAAGCAGTAGACAGAGAAAGAAGTTAACTGTGGTAAGGATGGCATGAAGATAGAACAGTTAATTTACAGAAGAGAGTTTGAAAAGCTTACATGTCTTAAAGGAATTTGTCTTAAAAAAAATTAATGAAATCAGAAATAGAACACTTATCTGGTTATATTACTCGTTATTAGTACAAATTATCATTCTAGAATGATATTTCGTTTGATTGTATCTTAGGAAGATTTATTCTTCTCTTCATTTTTATATAAGATGCATGAAAATTAGAAGACAGAAATCTGACATAAACTGAAAAAAGAAACTCTAGTAACATTTTCTCTAGAACTTAGAACTTATTTCAGGATTAATTTTCAGAAAAGAAAGAGAGAGTAGAACAGTTCTTTACTTCTCTAGTCTGTGTATCTTGCATAACTCAACTGCCATCACTAAAGTTCTTCCCTTGCAGATGATAAATTTCTTGTAAAAAAGAATCCATATCTCTATGCTTGTATCTGACTACATATGTGTGTATGTATGTGTACATACATGTGTATGATGTGGACAGGTTGTTTTTTTTTCCCAAAGACTTAAATTCTCATTCAGGCGGCTAAAGTGAATTCAACATCCCAGTTCTCTAATTATGATGTATGTGCAATATTGAACATTGAGTGAATTATTCTTTTATGAAGAATAAAAACAAAGTACTATACAATCAAATTTTGGTGACTGTTAACGAGCTTTTAGTTAGTGTCAGGGCCAACCTGAGGTGGCTTCCATCAAGAATTTAAAGATTTCTTCCTTGTCTGTGCTTCTCCAGGCCCTTAGCTGCTTAATGTTTGGATTGCCCTGAAGTTTGTAAGTTAATGTAAATTTACAGTATACTCATCCATCTGATTGTGTTTAAGATAAAAGCTAATATATATGTGTTTGAATATGATTCCTTTTATCTCTTTTTACTCTGGACTGTAGAAGACCACTGAGGTATTAACAGCTACATGAGTGAGAAGACAAACTCATTTTCACAATCAAAACAACTGTTGAGGTAGATGTAGAAAAACGAAGGAATTGAAGGAATTGGTAAGCTGAGAAATGATAATAAAAGCTTGATTAAAATACTGAAAAATACATATTTATAATACCTGACATTTCTCAGGCATTCATTATCTTCCTTTGGTGAGAGGGCTTGCAGCTACCTTTTTTTTTTCCTTCTTCAGGTATTGCTACTTATAGCAATTGTGAAGGCAGTGTCCTACCTCTGAATCAAGTATCTGCTACTTGATAGTAGCAGAGACAACCAAGGAGACAACATACTTGCATTTTGCATAATTTTTTACATCTTTGCCTTTTCTATCACCACCCTCACCATACTGGTTATTCATTTCCTAACAGACAGAAAAAACTGGAGGAAATCCTTCAGTAATAACTTAATGTAGTTTTAGTGGAGAGTAAAAATATCAAAATATATTTTATGTGACATTGTACATTCTTAAAAAACCAACCAAAAAAACCAACCGAAAATATTTAAAAAAAGCACAAAAACTAAACAAAAAAACATCCTAAAAACCAAAACCCAAAGGACATTTCCATTAGAAAGTATATTAGCAATGTGATTTTTCTCAAGCATCTGCTCATACTGCAGAACTGAATCAGTGAACATGACTGATGCCTACAGTAATATAAATAGGTTTGCAGCCCCAGATTTGCAGTAGTGAATTCATACTGAGTACTTGTGCATGAGAAGCATATACAAAATTAATATAGCTGAAAAAGACTTGCTAGTAACCACACTAGTTCTGTAAAACATAGAATCATAGAATATGCTGAGTTGGAAGGCTCTGAATGATGAAGTCCAACTCTTGTCCCTGTATAGTGCACCCCCAGGATCCCATAATGTGCCTGAGAGTGTCATCCAAATGCTTCTCAAGCTCAGGCAGGCTTGGTGCTGTGTGCTCTTTGGTTGCCTGGGGAGCCTGTTCCACTGCTCCACTACCTTCTCAGTGAAAAAACTTTTCCTGATATCTAACTTAAACCTCCCATGATTCAGCTCCTACCATTTCCTGTAGTCCTGTCTTTAGTCACAGGAGTGAAGAAATTTGTGCCAGTCCCATCACTTCCCCTCATGAGGAAGCTGTATCCTGCACTGAGGTCACCCCTCAGCCCTCTTTTCTCCAGGCTGAACAGTCCAAATGACCTCAGCCACTCCTCATAAGTCATCCCTTCCAGAACCTTCGCCATCCTCGTGGCTCTCCTTTGGATGCTCTCCAATACTCTGATGTCTTTTTTATACTGTGATGCCCCAAACTGCACACAGTACTCAAGGTGAGGCTGCCAGGGCACAATGCTGGTTCATGTTCAGATTGCCGTCCAGACACGATTCTCAGGTCCCTCTCCACTGTGCTTCTCTCCAGCCACTCCTTCTCCAGTCTGTGATTGCCACCAGGGGTGCCCAGTCCCAGGTGCAGAATCTGGCACGTGTTCTTGTTAAACTTCATTTAACTCCATTCCCTATCTCTCTAACCTGTCAAGGTCTCTCTGCAGTGCTTGTCGGCCCTTGAGGGAGTCAGCTGCTCCTCCCAGTTTTGGGTCATCCACAAACTTGCTTAAAATTCCTTCCAGTCCTGTGTCCTAGTCATTGATAAAGATGTTGAAGAGTACTGGGCCAAGGATGGTGACCTACAGGACCCCATAGTGCCCGGCCACCAGCCTGATTGTTACCCCATTCACTGTCACTCTTTGTGAGATAGCAGTTTTCCAGCTCGTTATTGTGACCTATGACTGCATTGTCTTCCAGGTGTTTTTCAGTACCTCTCAGAATAATCTTTTCTGTAATTTTACCAGGCACTGAAGTTAGACTGACTGGCCTGTAGTTTCCAGGGTCCTCCTTGCCCTTCTTGAATACTTGAACAACACTAGGCAGGTTCCAGTCAACTGGGATCTCTCCAGAGTGCCAGGACCTCCCATAAATAATGGAGAGAGGCCTAGTGACAGCATCAGCCAGCTCTTTGTGGATTCTTGGATGAATGCTATCAGGTCCCATGGACTTGTAGGGATCTAACTGTAGCAGCACATCCAGTACAAGGTCATGGTCAGCTAGAGTTGATTCTTGTTGCAGTCATGGTCCTCCAATTCTGGGCTTTGGGGCCCCCTTGATTTGTCATCACTGTTGAAGACAGAGGCAAAGACTGCATGATATACCTTGCTTTGTCTGCATCCCTGTTGGTGAGGTGACTGTCCTTGTCCTGTAAAAGATCAATGTTGTTTCTACACTGCCTTTTACTGTTAATGTATTTGAAAAAACTCCCTGTTATTTTCCCCCACAGTTCTGGCCAGCTTCAGCTCCAGTTGAGGTATGGTGGCTCCAATTTTCTCCCTGCAGTATCTAGCAGCATCTCTGTATTCTTACCATGACACCTGACCCAGCTTCCACTGGGCACACACCTTCCCTTTTTGCCTTATTTGTAGGAGAAAATCCTTGTTCAGCCAAGCTGTTTTTCTGCCTTGTCCAGTTGACTTTCAACATTTTGGTATTGGAACAACTGTAAAACAACATGGAAAAACTGAAACATATTTTTTTCAATGCTGTGTGAAAATCTGAATGTGAATACTCTCTTTCAAATCTACCTAAATGTTAGAAACTAGCCACAAGAAGTAAAGCAGACCTACCTTGTATCCATTGCCTCCTGCTCTGCTTTAGAGAGTCTCAATTAATGTCTTTGTCACTGTCAGCAGTAATGACTTCCAGTTTCTCCCTTTGACTAATATTGGGGAAGAATCATCTGTTGCCTTTAACAATTACACTTGCATAGGTAGAGGTATCTCCACTCTCTGAGAGGATCTTCACTCACACTCCACTGAAGAATTAATATTCTTTAGCTTGTGTCTAACAGACTTCCAGTGAGATGTAGTTCAGCAGCCTACCTGGAAACAAGTGCAATACCACTGAGACATCACAAAACAGAGTTTTTAAATCATGAAAGTAGTGAATATGTATTTGTTATTAATCAATTTCTACAAAACTAGAATAATGCAGCACTTATGTACACAGAATCCTGTTAAAGCAGGAAAAAGATACTATTACTTTTACAGGGTATAGTAAACTTGTAAATTTTTAGACTGGACTCAGGGGACAGAGAGAGAGTGTCAGAAACTTTAGAAAGGACTAGGAAAATTCATACAATAGATAAAAAATGCTAAAAGGAATATATAGAAACCTACTTCTAATATCACTTGTCAAAGATAACAAATGGTGGAAGCCACATAGCACAGATTGAGTTGAAGAGCCACCAAGCATACAGTTTACCTTACATGGAATATGGGAAGTAGTTGTCATTCAAGGTGCACAGAGGAGCTATTTTAGCTCCACTCTTGTTTCAGTTACAAAGCTGATGAAACTCACAAACTTTCTTAAAAATTTTTCTCTTAAAATATGATGTTCACATTCAGGGAATGTTGCAATTAATCACTTAATTAATATTATTTTTCACTATATTTCAAATTTCCTTCCAGGTCTTTGACACAAAGATCATAAATATTCCTTCTTAAGCAAGTCATGGTCCATGCTGAAATGAAACCTCTTCTAATTTACTTGGCTAGCCAGTGAGAGGTGATAGCAAATGCCATGACTGAATTTGTTGAGAAACTATGCTGCTAATTATTAATTACTGAAAGACAAACAAGAGTCAAAAGTTCTTTGCTAATTGGCTTCCCTGCATGCACATGCACATACATATATGGCATCAGCCAGAATTTCTTGATGCATGCATTTCCTCATATGCAAAAGAGAAATATCTATACCTCTCATTGAAAGTATTGCTCTAATAATTCCACCTTGTCTATATATATATTTAGTATCTCTGTTAATTCTTTTCAAATTATTTTTTTTTACAAAAACAAAAAAAAAGCAAACAAACAAAAAAACACCAAGACAAGTAAACAAACAAACTTGATTAATGCCTGGTGTTCTTTAGGATACTTTTATCCATTGGTAAAGAGACTTTCATCCAAACACTCAGAAATAATTTGATCTTTCAAGAGAAACTTTAATAAAATTAGGCAGCAAAAAGCTGGCAGTAAATAAACTGGAATACAGTTAGGCCTTGTACACAGCCCAGTAGATTCACTCAGAAACATCCACAACAGTCTCAGAAGCCTGTACTGTTCACTGTCCAGTAGGGATTCATCAAGAGCGAAAGGCTGTCCTAGAGATGGAAGGATTTGATGTGGCCATAGTGTTCACAGCTTGTGTGCTCATTCTTGTCTTTTCTAGCTGAAGACAAAATAATAAACTACTTGTTCAGGCAGAGAGGCTATCAGTCTTTTAGGATAAAGCTATTGAAAAAAGGTTAATCAAAAGATATTGAACAAACAAACAAAAAAATTCCTATTAATCTAAAACAGTGTATCCTTTTGCTACTTCTGTTCACAGGAAAATCTACATATTCAATTTGTATTGAAGTCTCCTACTAGGTAATTTCAACTAACTGGGATTCATGTGTTCCCAGTTCTTTGTGTAGGACTTTTACTTTTGTCTTAACTTACAGCTCCTGTTTACTGCTTTTCTACAAAGCAAATCTCTTTAATTTTCTGAATTCCTAAAAGAGCTTTAGTATCTGGAGATAAGACTTCAGTTGACAGGTTAAAAAGGAAATCAGCATATTTATATCACAGCAATAGAACAATATATTCTCAGAGTATCCCAGAAGGGTATTATAAAACTTGTGAGCAATTAGGAAAAGTGGGATTTGTAGAATTTCACAGCATATAAGTTACCAATAGTATGTTCTGTAAAACAGTTTATGAATATTTAGAAAAACCTAAAAAACCCAAACAAAACTGACAAAGCTTTGGAAAATGGAAGGAGATAGGTGCTATTGCAGCCCATGGGCATTATTGGAGTATGGACACAATCATTTTATATGGATTTTATGTACTAAGTGTATTAGTTTTAATAGTCAATAAAAACATGTTTACCATAGCAGATGCTACATCACACATCGTACCTTCTTAAAGAAGCATACTTTGTAATTCATTTCCACTACAGCAAAAAAAATTATTGCGATTGACAGATCTTAAGAACTGAATAAAAACCTGATTTTTTCTTTTATTGACTTAGAAACCTCATTGGCTCTTTGCTGCTATATTGCTTTTTCTCCAAGTAATCCTGCAAAATGGCACCTGATTGGCAAAAAGAAATAGAACTTTGGCAAGTACAGTAACAGAAAAATACCTGTTCTTCACACATACTTCCTAAGTAGAAAAGTTTTCTATAGTTAGTGCTGCCTGATAAAATAAAAATGTATTAAAATGCAAGTAGAACTTTAAATATTTCTATTAAACAATCATTATTCCTGCAAAACAAATAAATATTTAAAAGTGGAAGTGTAATCTTGTTTTATCAGCATATTCTGCCAAGAGTAAAGTAAATAGGCCATGATTCATGGATAAATCTGGCTAACATCAGTTATGAGTCTAACTGATAACCAAGAGGAGGTACTGCTGTGCTGTCTGCACATTTCATTAGCAATATTTTGGTATTTTGAGTATGCTGTAAGTATGGGGTGTTGAAAAAGATGTCATAAAATCAGTACTTCCTCATATAGGAAGCCAAAAAGCATTGCTACAAAACTGAGGACTTCAATGCACCAGCCAAATGATTGGTAAGGCTGAAACTGTAATGGTATATAGAAGGAGAAGCAAAGATACTTATTATTCCAAAATTTGAGATTTTTCTTCTGTACTTGGAATCTGCTATGTTTCTGCTTTCTACTTCCCTGTCTATTGCCAGATGACAGTATTTCTGGATACTGATATCTTACTGCTTTAGTTCACCAGACTGTAGCAAATACCTCACCATGCCATGTGTCCACTAGAAAACAGACTTGAAAATATGCATTTCCCACCCACAGAACCTTTCCATCCCCACACAAAGAATGATAGAAAAAAGAGGCTTTCGTGTATATCTTGGATAGGAGAAGCTGGGAGGGGAATTGAGGAATTAACTAAAATTATTGCAAGAAGAAAGGCGGTGCTGGAACAGAGAAATCAAGAGTTATCTCCAAAGCCACACTTGGGCAAATTAGCAAAAAATGCCATCTACTTTTTCTCAGAGGAGGATGATATGAGCAGCAGTCACAAAATATTTAAGTGATTTTTTTTTTTAATCTAAAAGACATTTGCTTTCAAAGTTTAGGTTGATCAAATCCCTGTGGGAGTGAGAATGTGTATTTCATCACGATTCAAAGGAACTCTGTGGAAGAAATTCTTAAAAACTTTTAAGGACTTAAATGAAACTAATTTTTCTTCCCAAGCAAGAACATGCATAGCATGAGGGAAAAGTGGATCCAACATCTCTGTCTCAGGCTTATATAGGTCTCAAATAATGTATATTTTTTTCTCTTATAGTCTGGATCCAATTCCACTCCCATCCTCTAGAGAAGAGTGATAAATTGAATTTTTCACAGTTTTGCATAGATGATGGGGCTTATGCAGCATTTCTTTTATAGCTGCTAGTGTTCCTCTCACCTTCTTCCAGAGTGAATTGTTCTAACTGCTTTGGAGTCCCTAAATAAAACTTTATCTGCTTAATTTTTTGAATGTTGTTGGTGATTTGGAGTGCATGGTGTCATAATAGAGGGAAAGAAATTCCAACAGAAAGGAAGGAAGACCCAATGTAGTTCTTAATTTTTAATTCTTATGTGAAATTAAATGGGTTACCCTGCCCCCATCAGATGTTTTTCTTTGCATGGCCAGTTCCCAATGAATGATTTCTGAACAACACAGATCCTGATCTTGATGATGAATGAATGTCATGAAAGAAGCATGACAATACTGGTGGCTGTTACGGAATCAGGGGACTGAGGGGATATATGAATTGTCATGTAAGGTAAATTGGATAAAATCAAGTTAGTCAGGAATATGGAAGCATCAGCTTATGTTATCTCTTGGGAATTTCATCTATTTTTCAAATGTCTGTCTGACCAAATTTTTTTTAATTAAAAATACACCTCCCACATCTACAACTTCTGACTTTCATACAGAGCTTTTCTGGCATTTGGCACTACCAAGCCTCCACTTGCACTAAGAAGCATTTCTTAGCAAAACCGCATATTAATGTTTACCTATTCATTCGAGTGGCTGTAAGATAGAATTAGTTTTACCATGGCACATTTCCACTGTCTGCTGGATTCTTGTTGCTGATTTTAAATTAGGGGAATAGCAGGTTAATCTGATTTTCACAGTAGAAAATTAACTTTGTTTATTTGAAGATATATTTTCTGCTAAGTGAAGGAAGAAAGTATTCTAGTATAAATTATGTTCTAACAGAAAAGTAAGTAAAGATTGAAAATCAGCTGGAGTTGGGAATGTACTAATATATTCTTCCACAGTAAGGCTGATGCAAACTTTTCCATATACTTGCATATAGATTCTAGAAAAAATTACTTAATTTTTTACATAATACTTAATCTACACGTCAGACACAAATATTTTATAAGTGTATAATTTTTCATGATTGATAGTGATGACCAATAAAAAATCTGACTTGATCATTCCTAGTTGCATAATTTTCTTCTGTGTGTACTGCTATTATTACACAGATGCTTAAGGAAGGTTTTTCAGCAGCCTTCCAATACCTGTAGGGTATTAGAACAGCTAGGGAGGGAATTTTACAAGGGCATGTGGTGATAAGACAAGTGCTAATGGACTTAAACTGGAAGAGGGTAGATTTAGATTAGATATTTGAAAGAAGTTCCTTAGAGTGATGGTGATGAGACACTGGCACAGGTTGCCCAAGGAAGTTGTGGGTATCTCATACCTGGAAATGTTCAAGGCTGGGTTGGATGGGGCATTGAGTAGTCTGGTTTCGTGGGAGTTGTCCCTGCCCAAGCAGGGGGATTGTAAGGTTCCTTCCATCAAAAAACATTCTGTGATTCGATGGTAGTGTAGCATATTCACATATCTCTATATATGTAGAAGCCTATACTCAAATCAGTCAAGAATTATGTTTGGGGGCAGAAGTATTCTAAGTGCATCAACATCAGGTGTTTGAGTTTTTTTTAAATAATCATAGCACTGTTCAATAAGCAAGGTAATTTAAATGCCATTCATAAATCCCCATGCTATCTAATTGATGGAACCATTATTGTTTCAGCTGTAGAATCTGGCCTTTTTCTCCTTTTTCTCTCCTCACAAAATAAATTCAAGATCTTTTAGTCTTATCTTACTGGAGAAAAGTAGGTTAATTACTAAATCTGTAATGATTTTCAGCATCATTTTCACATTATTTTGTGCCCAGCTGTAGTTATGATGTGTGAAGTACATTTTGTTTTATCAGTAAAAGAAATTGATGTCAGTTGAATACATACAGAGCCTAATACTGACATAAATCAATATAACTCAATTTAAGTCAACTACATAAATTTACCCCAGAGGAAGTTCTAACCTGGAGAGTCAATCCATTCTGCACGGAAGTGTCACTGTTTCTTTTCTGACCACAGTAACCATGTCATTCTGCCCTTTAAGAAATACCCAATGCCATGAAAAACTATCCCTTCTGGATGTAAACAACTCACGCTTATATTGCATTCTATATGTCTGACAGATGGTTTGACATTATACTTGGAAAAGAAAAAAAATTCCCCAGAAATCTGACTCTGACTTTTATCTTCAGTCAATTGTGGATACATATTTTAAAGGAATATTTTTCTTTTTTGTCTCCCTTCAAAAGCAAATTATTTTCTGTCTGCCTTCTTACTATTAAATACAAAATTTAAAAAGAACATACATATCTGTTTTACCCTTTTTATGCTAGAAGAGAGTTTTTTTCCAAAATGTTTGAAAAGCTATGATTGAGCAGTCACTAATAGTAGGTTAGGTTGCCTTTTTTCATCAGCAGTGTTTGGATGAAAAATTGCTTTTTCTAATGACAGGCTGTAGACTGTTTCTACAATGTATTTATTTTGTATGGACAACTTCTAGTATACCGCTGAATAACTAAAATCTCAGTCTAAATATTACCTCTTAAGCCCATTTATTTTTCTTCAAAACAGTGCTGCAGGCACACATGGATTTTAGTCAACTGTTTACTGCTTTCTGGGCTGTCTGTGGAAATGCATATTGTAATTGAGGAAACAGTCCTTGCTACACTGACAAGGAAGAATGCCTTTCATTGTGGCAAACAAAGTCTAGAAAGAGATCTCAGTAAGAATAAATCAATGGGAAGATGAACCTCAGTCGTCATAAAACACTGAAGCCTGAATGCAAATAAGATTTTATATTTTTTCTTAGTGAATTGAATGAACTATCTAACCAATGAATAAATAAATGAATATGAAGATATAAGGGACTCCTGTCCTATACAAGGGATTTGTCAATATTCCAGCTACTGCTATATCTGCGATGTAGTGCAGAGATATCCATTTCCCTGAGATAATTAATTAGGCTGGATATAGCAATCTGGAAAGTGGCATAGATTTACTTACTCTGCCTCTCTTTTACATCTGTCATCCTTGCGAATGTGATAGTAATGTCCAGTACGAAAAGATGAACTTTTTTCTCCTCTGCAGAAAAAAGACTGAATCCTTCTCTCTCTCATTGAGACAGTGGTCTTCTTTGCCTCAAGAAAAAGCAAAAGAAACACTTTCACCTGAAACTACCCATCTTAACTAGAGTGAAACAAAAAGGTTTCAACTACAGGCCTCTAGATTTGCGCTGGCTATGCCTTGTCTGACAGAGGTGAAAAGACTTTTTAGTAACTTGAAATGTCAACTGTAATCTGCTTAGTTTTGTAGGTTATGGAAGCAAGTTTTTATTTATATAATACTTCATTTACACTTGTCTTACACAAAACTCAGGATTATATTCCTTTCCTTCTTTTCCCAGCAGTATTCACACAATGGTCTTTACTCTTAACTGCCTTCTGTCATCATTTACAGCTGAGCAAAGAGTGTGAAAATTCTGCTGCTCCAAATTTCTATTTGCTGTTCCAAACTGTCTTTGCAACTGCAAATTATATACGAATGTGAAAATGCAGAAAAAGTGCTAGATTGCCACTCTGGGGAAAAACGTAGTACATAGAGTAAAGTATTACAAGATTTTCTGCAGTGTTTAATGGCCACTTATAGCTTCAGCCTGTAAGGTCCACTTTTAAGTGTGTGAGGGCTACTTCAGTTTCAGGAGGAGCAGGGGCAGACATTAAATTTTTTACCAAGACATACTGAGACAACAGCAGTCTAACCCAAAATTGGTTAAGAATAATTATTTTTTCTGTATACTTCAACAGTCTTTGGCTTCAACACTGTCATCTTGTCAGGATTTTGAATGCTATCTATCTATCTATCTATCTATCTATCTATCTATCTATCATCTTTGTCTACTTCTAAACCAACAAGCTTATATTGCAGCATTTTCTCACTCTTCCATTAGCATTTCTCAATAATTTTCCAGGATTAAAATTTTAAAGCCTCAATTAAATAAGTTATTGTTCTCAGCTGCCATTTTTATATGACAATAATATTGATAGCTCATTGTTAAATACAGTTTTAGATCTACATGAAGACCATGTTTGTCTACATATCTAAGATCTCTTTTGAAGATTCTGAATCACTGCAATATATTTACTTGATGATAACTGCTGGTGTCCTGTGTTCTTTCATCCTAATATTATTCTTTACTAACAGCATCCCAGATCCTTACACCTGAAAGTTTTATCCATCTACCAGTTAATCACAGTACAGTTCTACTTTGTTGATATTCATGTCTCAATGGCTGTCCTGCTTGTATTCTTCTTCTGCCTTCTTGGTATGATATTCCATGCAATGAAGAATATATACATATTAGTTTCTTTTGAGAGCAGGCAGAAAATTATTTTGAAAAGCAGTGAAGAGATAGATAAAATACAGCAGTTTCAACCAGCACTTTCCAAGCCAAAGGGTACTAGTAGATGGAAAGAAGGGAATATCAGAAAGATATGCTGCTATTATCCACAAAAACTTTGTTATAAATCTGTGAGAAATACATAGCAGAGAAGTGATGTAATAATGTGATGCTTCCAAGACCTTTTATTAAGACTGAAAAAAATAACATGAAATTGATTCTTCTGGGGTCAATTATAAATATCATTATAGACTAAAAGAGCTGGAACTGGTATCCATAGAATCAAAGAATCAGGGAATAGCTGAGGATGGAAGGGACCTCTGGAGGTCATCTGGTCCAAAGCCACTGCTCAAGGAGCACCATCAAGAGATGGATGCCCAGGACCCTGCCCAGAAGGCTTTTGAATATCTTCAGGGATGGAGACTCTACAGCCTCTCTGGCAAAACTGTGCATGCCAGTGCTCAGTCACCCTCACAGTACTGCTTTATATTTGAGGGTAACCTCCCGTTTTTCAGGAACGTAATGCCTTTTCCTTTGTTCAATTATAGTAAAAGCAAAAAGATTTTTTTAAGAAATTTTTTTCAGTTAAAGAATTACCTTTACTTGTTTTCTTGTCCACTATTATGTGCTTACTATGTATATGTATATCCTATCAGATATATATGCATACGCATGAATACAGGTGAAGTCTGTTGTAGGGTAAAAAGCTAAAAATGTACTTCTTTCTCTTCAGTGATAATCTGTGTTTTTTGATTTCTTGTTTTTGACGTGTGACAGTTTCATTAATCCAAGCTTCATATTGAATCAGAACATAGAAAAACAAGATGAGTCGAGAGGCCTGGAACAATCCAATGGTAATATAATGTAACAATCCACCTGGGGGAGATGATGAGCTGCTCATATGATAATGGTGTGTAATACTGCACAGTTATTAATTAAGATGACATAATTTGCTGGTAGTATGTCTCACAAAAGAAAACAAGTTCCATATCCGTAAGTCTATGACCTTTTTTCAGTGTACATGTATGTGTGTGTACCACAAATGAAAGGGAAGAGATAAATTTATTTGGAACTTCTTTGAAATCCATTTGGAATTTATTTAGGAAAAATCTCAGCTCATAAAAGTTACAAGTTTCCTTGATTACAGTACCACTGGGATTTTCCATGATACAAATACCTCAGTGGCTGTCCCTCAACGGCTTACGACAGAATAAATTTCTGGTCAGATGCTTTAGTGGTGTGAATGGCATAGTTCAATGAACTTTCATAGGTCCTTTGTCAGTGTACAGCAAATAATGCTTTAAGAAGCCTTGCCATTTCATATTTATGCCTTTGAAAACCTTCGCATTTCAGCAGAATCCCTAAACTGCAAATGCTTACCAGTAACCTTTCTGGATCTTTAGTTTTCCAGCTTTAAAAATGAGAATTGTGGAAACTCAGTCTCTATGAGTCCATGGTTTTTAAGGCTCTATGACATTGTCATTATGACTTTTCACATCAGTCTGAAGTCTGTAAGTTGCTTTGGAGGTACTAAGGAAATGGAAACAGTGGTGTTTTAGAACCATCCATTTGGGACTGCCCTCCACCTATATGAGGAAAAACACTTCTGTGGCTCTGCAAGAACTGTGATGCCATTGGAAGCACATGACGAAACCCAAAAACATATTGAATCAGGAGGAAAAAGTCACAAGTTTCTGCTAGAAGATGCACCCAAAATGCATTTTCTTATGCTGGTACTAAAGAAGAAAACATGCAGGTATATTTTAAACTGGAATCCAAAGGACTGATTCCAGCATTTAAAATATATATCCACATATAATAAAAAACACAGTAGTAAAGTGTTTTTTCATATGAGGGTAGCACTTATTCTGCCTGAGAAGGCTCAAATTTAAAGTCTCTGTGATCAGATTTACTTCTCCTAATTTATTCTAGCAATATATTTGCCACAAAAGTTCACTCCTTCGAGGAAAGTGTAAAATGCAGACAGGCATGTTTGTCATCAAACTACACGAGAAAGCATTTGTTAACTATGAATTGCTAAAGTAATATATGTACTTCCTGGCAGCATAATTCTTAAAAATATTAACCAAGAAAATAAAGAAAAGCGTCCCACCTTCTGCTTTTACACTGTGCCTATAAGACTATATAACAGACAGGCATGTATATACATATATATGCATGAAGCTCCACAAAATTGTGGTATAAATTCCAGTTTGTGGTTTCCAGCAGATTCATACACCTCTCTTTGCTCCAAGTTTTGGTATGTATTCTGCTACACTATTTTCAATTCCTTTTGCTTTTTCTGTTTAATAGTAAAGCCTATAATATACACTTGCTATATAAAACATAATGTATTCCTAATTGATAAAGTAACAGATACTTTGTTTCAAAGTTTACAGCTTTTCAAATTTATTTGTATCTGTGTTCTTTCGTAAATAAAAATATACACACCTACACAGAACCCAGGTGTATGCTACGCTACCCCACATACACTGTTATAGTTAGAACAAAGATTGTTAAAAATGGGGCCATGCAAGAAGGTACTGTGATGACCTGACTGAAGTCATCCTCCCAAATCAGGCTTTACCCCAGTTCTGTGAGTTTAAAGCAATTACTATTTCCCCAATTCCTGATTTTTCAGAGTGTTCAGTACTTACGGTGATGGATAGTTTCCTGGTGCAAAGCTGTCTGCTAAAGTAAGAGGGTGGTTAAAAAAGGGCTTTCTGATGTTAAGCTGGACCAGAACAGAACTGGAAGTGTTAAATACACTGAATGAAATATCCTGAAGGATGAGGAAATGTAACCTATTCACAGGTATGAAGTAGTGCATTTCTCTCCTTTTGTTAACAAAAGACTTGCTGGGGAACTGGAGCCAATAATTTTCTGATCTCAGAATGCTAGGGTCAATTTAACTTCTTCCCAGAAAACCATGGGGGTGAAATGTCAAAATAAAACTGATGCCACACAGAAATTGGTGTATTATGCTCTTGGCCTGTGGGTCCACAGATATGTGAAGGGGCTTGCTGTAGGATTGGATTGCCTTAGGGACACTGAAGAGGAGTAGGGAAATCCACTTCCACTGTGGCCGGCTCACAGGCAGCGATTCTCTCTTTGCAGTTTCTTTTTTCCTTTCAGACAGAATGAAGCTTTAGTTCACAAAGTAACAACAGGAGTGAAATTAGCCTGTTCTTCTGGTGACCCTAATGAGGAATTCTGCAAGCATTATTATCTCTTGATCCACTGGTTAAAAAGAAAGCAAAATTTTAGAACAAAACAAACAACAACAAGAAAAAAATTGTTCACTGAAAAAGAGAACATATACACTCATAATCTTTGCACTAAGGCTTACTGCATTAACATGTATTTATATATTATAAATATAAATATAAATATGTATAAACAAAATGTTATCAACTATATATATATTACATGTACTGTACCAAATCAAATAACTCAAATTCTATTTATACACATGCAAAGACTTATGCATGCCTGAACTGAAAATACAGAGGTTTCAAGGAGTTCATAATCCTAATTATTGAATATTTCCACTGAAATTTATCTTTATGGAAATATGAAGTCAAATCATGCACATGTATAAGTCCCTGCAAAACTTGTAGTGACCATATGTGCTTCTAATCATTTGATCTTTCATGTCTGTATTGTCTTCCCTTCTAGTTCAATGAAGCTTGACTTACCTTGTGATTTGTGATGATAATGAAGAGGACCACTGATATTTTCATAATAAATACTAAAACAACTAATGAAAATGTCATCACAGGTGAATCAATATTAACAGTGAGTTTGTGTAAGCATGCTACCCAAATCTTAACATTGTTGTGCTCTCTATAAAAGACAGTCCATGCAGACACATTCTGCAAAAGGTTTCTATTGGAAGCCTCTCTCTACTTTTTCTTTTGATCCCCGTCCCCTCTTCCAGATCAGTGTGACGGGCAGACCACTTCTGATTCCTATTTATACCCCAGAAGAGGGGAGCCTTCTGTCTGTTCTCCATGACTGTATGTTAACATGCACTTTGCTTTCAATGTCACCAAGGATGATTACTTGAGGTACAAAGTGATGGAGAACGAGGACTGAGAGTGTGGAAGATTTGTAGACTATGGTGCAATCAGCCTGCATTTGTGAGATTACACAATTTTTTTTCAAGGGAATATTAGGAATGATAATTCTTGACTAGATATGGGATTCATAAAAATGTTAGAGTGAAACGTCTTGTCTTTCCTAAACAATATGACTTAGATACAGAAATGCAAAAGAATCTGCAGGAAATTAGTACTATTGTTCACATTTGATTAAAGATAAAAAGAAGAGAGGACAAGGGAAAAGGAAATTATTTGATTTTTTTTTAATCTGTCAGTGTCTTGATTAAGAGATAAAAAAAATAGCAATAAACAGTAAAGCACTAAATTTAAAATTAAAGAAAAGTGAGTTTCACAAGATATGCTTAATCTATATCAGTAGTTCGACTCTTTCTTTTACAGAAGATAGCCTTAGTGAAAAAGATATCTAGTCAGGGTATAGCTTAACTACAAGTCAGGCTAAAAGGTGGTAAATGAATAAGAAATGGGCATAAGCAAATATGTTTTTCACAGATAGCCCAGGAGCATTGTTTTTGTTTTTTCAACAGGACATAAAGTTAAAATTCTTATTCCAGGCATACTATGAAGGAAGGCTTTGGACAAAATATATTTTTTAATGTGGAAACTGCTGGGGCAAATAGAGATAGTCAATGTTAAACACTTAAACAGTACTGGTCTGAGTACTGACCCTTGAGAAACACCACTTGTCACACATCTCCACTTGGACACTTAGCCATTGATCACAACTGTGACCATCCAGCCACCTCCTCATCCAAAGAGTGTTCCATCCATTGAATTCATATCATTCCAGTTTAGAGATCAGAATGTCAAGTGGGACATGCTTTGCACAGGTCTGTGTAAATGACATCTCTTGTTCAGCCTTTTCCTACTGAGGCTCTGACCCTACTGTAAAAGGCCACCAAATTAGTTAGGGAGGACTTGCCCTAGTGAAGTCATGTTGGTTGTCACCAATCATCCCTTTGTTATATTCTTGCCTTAGCAGAGCCTTCAGGAGGATCTTCTCCATGGTCTTGCCAGGGACAGAGGTAAAACCATCTGGCCTGTAGTTCCCTTCTTTTTTGACATTTTTGAAAATGGGGGCTGTATTTCATGACCATACAGGGGAAAATGGATGAAAACAAAGGCAGTCTTCTGGATCACCTAATTCCAAACAAAAGACATGAAAACCTGGAGGTAAGTTGCCACACACATAAAAAGAAAAGCTTAGAAAATAATTGATGCAGCAGGTCAGTACAGTTCCTCTGCTCCCAAGCTCATATACGACATATGGTTGTGTTAACAGAGTTTTCCTTTGCCATTAAGTGATGGTGTAGCTGTGTTGTTGAAATATTTTCTGCTGCACTGTATAAAAACATCCTTGGTCAAAAGACAGAAGGGAAGATCCTTGCCTTAGCAATAGCCATGACTACATATGTGACTTCCGCACTCATGCAGCTGCTTTCCAGGGCTGCCTGGTTTGCACAACTATGCACAAGAGAGGCACAAGCACTTTGAGAAGCAGCATGGGTAATGGATCAGACTCCATGACCATGTTTCACTGCTCAGTCAGTTGTTGGCCACATACAGTCACAGCAGCTACCCCACAGGCATTTTTAATACTCCCACCAGGTTCCCAGCCTCAGCCACTCTCCTGTCAGAGGCTTCTGTCCACCCACAAGCTCCTGATCTTGCTGTGTCAGCCTCCCCTACCTGCCCAAGAAGGGAGAGAAAAACAGCAGGAACTCTCTGATGATTGACAGCTGGCTGGACATGAGCTAACAGTATGCCCAGGTGGCCAAGAATGCCAACACCATTCTGGCCTGCATCAGGAATAGTGTTGCCAGCAGGACCAGGGAGGTGATCTTGCCCCTATACTTGTGAGGCCACACCGTGAGTACTGTGTGCAGTTTTGGGTTGGGCACCGCAGAATAAGGATATCGAGGTGCTAGAGAGGGTGCAGAGAAAGCCAGCCAGGCTGATTAAGGGTCTGATGAACAGGCCTTATGAGGGCAGGCTGAGAGAACTGGGGCTGTTCATCTTGGAGAAGAGGAGGCTGAGGGGAGACCTTATTGCCCTCTACAATTACATGAAAGGAGGTTGCAGTGAGACAGATGTTGGCCTCTTCTCCCTGGTGACAAGTGATAGGACAAGATGAAATGGGGTCCAGCTCCAGCAGGGGAGGTTTAGGTTGGATATTAGAAAAAATTTCTTCACAGAAAGGTAGTTAAATATTGGAACAAGCTGATCAGGGAGGTGTTGGAGACACTATCGCTGGAGGTGTTCAAAAGATGGGTAGATGAGGTGCTACAGGTGATGGTTTAGTGGTTAGGGATTGCAGGGTGGACAGTTGGACTTGATGATCTTAGAGATCTTTTCCAACCTTGGTGATTCTATGATTCAAGTTTGAGAGTGTAAGCAGTGTTAGAAAGGCATTGTGGGCAGTTTAACTTCATGCTACATTAGTTTATGGGTTTGCCTGTGAGTGGTCAAGTACAGGCTAATGTTGAAAACAGGCTGCTGAAATCAGAAGGATGCTCAGCTAATGGAACTGTTACACTGATGAAGCCTGGAAATCTCATCTTGTGCTGTCACTGGAGGGATGTGTCCCGCTGGTCAGCTGCAGTCATAGAGCTCTCAATAATTTCTTCACTCGGGTGGAGGAGAGACTCAATTCCACTTTTAATTTTTCTCTAATGCACTTTAAAAAAAGTCTCTGTGTTGGGATCATTCTTTATCTGAGCTCATAGTCATTAGATGGTCTCCAAGCTTGTGGTAGTTCTGCGGTTTTGTGGTTCTGCAGGTAATTAAAAAAAAAAAATCTAATCTGTTAATTGACTAGAAAAATCCTTTTTTTCCATCACAGAGCTTTGAAATTACTCAGCCTGCCTGTAAAAACCTTGCACTACTTGCCTTCAGAGAAAAATAAAATTTCTGCCTTTTTTTCTTTTACAAGCAAACTAAAAAGAAAATAGCAACAGTCCTAATTCAGCAGCAAGAGCTCATATTGCTCTTTCTTCATAGCAGTACCAAACAATGTTCACATTGGCAAGGGCACTTTCACCTTTGATCCAACTCAGAGCCTCAGCTTTCTAAAGAAGTTCTCATACCACAGCCATAAATACAGAAGCAACAGTAAAATATCCACCTGTGCCTTTTGGAAATGCTATTTGAAGATCCTTAATAAGTCCACCTAAGTATCAAAGCAGCTTTTGTATCCTATATGGGGCCTTTATTGTCTAACACTCATTAACCAAAGACAACTATCTTCTCATAAATATTGGTCTAATAAAAATAGTTACTGCTGATATCTTGAAAACAGTATATAAAATGGACATGCACGGTTTTCCTTTATTTTGGTAGATACTCTCTCTCTTGAAAACTCAATTCATATTGTCAATTGTCTCCCAAAATGACTTCAACAAATTCAAATTGCTGTGAAATGCAATGTTAATTTATAAACCATATATCAGACACAGACAAGGGATATATGTTTGTCCTCTTTAATAAGTCTTTAGGAAAGTGATTCAAGGCAAGCAAAGGTTTATTATACTAATCCATAAACACGGGGGAAAATAAATTTGTGCCAGCTGAAGCTGGATTGTTAAATATATTTGATACCCAAATTACATGGTTACTGGGAGCAATTTTATAACCACTTAATGAAAAAAAAACTTCCAAGCCCGGTGAACTTTCATACTTAACTAAACTCTCATGCTCACTAGGGAATGAGAGATTTGTTGTGCTAATAAATTTATCAAATATAGCCAGCCAACAGAAAAACCCTCTAAAATTTCCATAAAGGAAATCTACAATCTATCAAGAGACATATAAAACTCCAGACAATTTTTTGAAATTCCAAGACAGAAGTAACTGAGCCATGCGTATTTAAATGGATATTTCCTGAAAAACTGTTATCACAGTAAGCCAGCAGAGCAGGTCTTTTGACTTCTCTCTGAAATTACCAGTTGTATAGGATGAAGGATTATTTGTTTGTTTTGAAAAATATAGGAATATAGGAAGCCCTAAAGTAAACAGTCTTGGTCAGATCCCAGGCAGGCGTGTGAATTACTCACTAGTTGCATTAGTTATAGTGGCAACTTTGCTCAGGTCACGTATTTTATATATAACTGCAGTTGGTTAGGTAACCAGCAGAGAGAGTGGAAGAGAGAAAAACAAGGGGTAAACCCAGGGGCTAACTAAGATCAAGCAGTACCGGGGGGTTCCTGAGCTCAGGACGCTCCATACAGCTGCCCAGAACCTCAGGAAGAAACCTGGGAGCTCTCTGGCTCAGCCAATCAGGTGTGGTGGGGGGCGTGGCCAGGCAAGGGGTGGGGGATTTAAATGCCTTCCGGGAGCGCGGCAAACAAGGAGTGCTTCAAGGCAGCTCAGATGGGCAGGGAGCAGGGCAGGGAGCTGCAACTTACTCCCGGAGTGATGGTAAGTACTTGAAGAAAGAAGCCTTTACTCCCAACACCCACAAAAATGGTTATCAGTATCCAGGGCACAGGCTGTGAAGAATGCCACAACCTCTCGATGGCAGCTGGAGGCATCTCTGGGTATGGCTGTGTGAGGTGTGAACAGGTTGATGACCTGCTCAGCATGGTGGCACAGCTCCAAGATGATGTGATGGAGCTCAGGGAAGAGGTGAGCAGGCTAAGAAACATCAGGGAGAGTGAGAAGGAAATAGATTAGCTTCTTCAGATAATCTCCCCTAAATTACAACAGAAAATAATTCTCAGGGGAACAGAGGATCCCATACCCTCTGATAACAAGGCCCCTGAGCCCTCCCACAGTATCCCACAGGAGGAGGGTCAATGGGAACAAGCCAGTGACCGAAGGAAAAAAAAATGGAGTAAGCATGTTCCCCTGAGAAGTTCCCCTCCTGTAGTGCCCTTGTATGGGGCTGTGCAGGAGGATTTGGATACAAGCAAAGTCAAGGGCTCACAAAGGCCAGCAATACTACAAAGGCCAACTTGCCTCGGGACAACCATCAAACCTGACCCAGAAATGAAAACCCGAGGGCTCATTGTAGTAGGTGACTCCCTGCTGAGGGGAGCAGAGGGCCCCATATGCAGACCAAACCCGCTTCACAAGGTGGTCTGCTGTCTTCCTGGTGCCCAGGCTAAGGATGTTGAAAGTAAGCTTTCCAACCTTGTGAGTCCTTCAGTTTATTACCCACTTTTGGTCTTTCAGGTGGGTAGTGATGATGTAATAACAAGAAGCACCCATTCAGTCAAGAGAGACTTAAGGGCTTGGGGCAACTGCTGAAGGGATCAGAAGCCCAAGTTGTGTTCTCCTCCATCCATCTAATGACAGCAATGGATGAGGGAATGAGCAGGAAGATCCAGCAGGTTAACTCATGGCTTAGGGACTGGTGTCAATGGCAGGATTTAGTGTCCTCAATTCAGATGGACTTCATCTGTCTAGCAGGGGCATAAGGACTATAGCCTGTGAGCTGGTGGGGCTGATCAGGAGGGCTTTAAACTAGGTTTGAATGGGGAGGGCATTGGAACCGGGCTCTCCAAAGATGAGCCCAAGGAGAGAAAGCCTGAGTTAAGAGTAAAATCAACAGCGCAGCTGAAGTGCATGTACACCAATGGATGTAGTATGGGAAACAAACAAGAGGAGCTGGAAGTCACTGTGCAACGGGAAAGCTCTGATGTGGTTGCAGTCACAGAAATGTGGTGGGATGACTCTTGTGATTGGAGTGCTGCCATGGATGGCTACAAGCTCTTCAGAAGGGACAGACAACATAGGAGAGGTGGAGGGGTGGCTCTGTATGTTAGTCTCTTGACTCTGTACAACACAAGGACAGTAACTAAGGTTCTTACTGAGAACCAAAAAATGTACAAGTCCATGGGACCTGATGACATACATCCAGGTGTCCTGGAGGAACTGTCTGCTAACGTTTCTAGGCCACTAACCATCATATTTGAGAATTCTGAAGAAGTGCCCATCAATTGGAAAAGGGGAAACATAGCCCCCATTTTTAAAAAAGTGAGCAAAGAAAACCCAGGGAACTAGAGACTAGTCTGTCTCACATCTGTGCCAGGTAAAATAATGGGACAGGTCCTCCTGGCATCTGTATTAAGATGTATGAAATACAATGAGGTGATCAATAACAGCCAACATGGCTTTACTAGGGGCAAATTGTGACTGAGAAATATGGTGGCCCTCTATGTCAAAATTACAGTTCTGGTAGATATGGATACAAGGTAGACTGGTTATAAGGAAGAAGTTCTTTAGAACAAGGGTGGTGAGACTCTGGAACAGATTTCCCAAAGAAGTTGTGGATGATCCTCCCTAGAAGTGTTCAAGGCCAGGCTGAACGAGGCCTTGATCAAGCTTATCTAGATGAGAGGCTTCCTGAGAATGGCAGCAAGGTTAAAGTAGGTTTGATAATGATTCTATGATGATGATTCAAGCTGAATGATTTTTAGAAAAGCAACTGAGTAGCAACTATGGCTTTAAAGACTATTGACTGCACACCTTGTACATTTAAGCCCTTCTTCCTCTGGTTTGCATGTTGTGGCTGGACTGTAGGCTGAAAAGTAAGTAAGGAGGATTAGAGCCCCACTATTGGCCTGGGCTTTAATTCACTGAGCTGGCATTATAAAATAAAAGTAATTATTAATCACAATGGTCTGAAACTAATTCTTTTCACATCATTTTAGCTTGTCAACGCTAGCCAAAAATTTTTTTTCAATACATTAATATTTAAAATTAAATGTTAAAATGTATCAAAATGGCTTAGGTTTTGCATGTAGTTCTTCAAATAATTATGGATTTAATGTAAAACTGTAATATGTTAGATGCTTTCAAGGCAATAGCAGAAATAAAATGAATATGAAATTGATGAACAAATAAAAACAAGACAAACTATTTTATCCCATTAGACATTTAGTTGAAATAATGACTATATTAATTTTCAAGCTGATATATCTGGTGAGATTTACAAATGTTTCCTTCATTCTGTCAAAAGAAAAAGTTATTGTCATCAACACTGGACCAGTTTATATATTAAAAACATAATGAATGTAAGCTCCAAAGTAAATTCTATGTAAGTTATTGACATCTAAAAACTTTGCCAAATTAAAAAATGTGAATAATTTGAGGATTATTTTATTTCTGCAGTGAATTCATACTTACAGCATCTCAAACTGTGACTCTATTCACCTGGTTTGGAATAAAACACATATGAATATAATTAGACACAGGTATCAAATCATACACATCAATAATAAAAGAGGTGAATATGTTTAACGAAATGTTCTTCCAGAGTAAAATAACCAGGATAGAAAATTACTTTGTTTCAAAGAATGCCTTTCTAAAATCAATGCCTTGGCTAATGTCACCAGAGAAAGGTGGAGCTACTCACTCCTCTCTCAAATTTCAACAGTAGTCTTTCAAGATTGATTTTTATGGTGCATTTTTGCATACACATACACATTAGCATTATGTATTAAATTATATGCATACAGTTAGTAGTAATAACCATAACTTCTATATTTTTTCAAAATTATTTCTTGAAAATAGTCTTTTCTCTACCCATGCAAAAGGAATGAGCATATTTTAAGTACAAATATAAGTTGCAAAGAAAGTCTGGGAAAGGCGGAGATCTACACATGGATAAAAGGAACTACAAGTTGATTGAGCAATTATTTTGGATCACCAAAGAGAGCTATTTTTTTATCAATAATAATCATAAACTCTGTTGGAAAGCAACTTTTCCTCTTGTCATACTGCTGTGATGCATGTGAATGGTTTGGGGAACAAGCAATTACCTGAAACATACACAAGGTTATATTTTAGATTTGGACTTAAATATTGCCCATTCTAATAACTCTGATAGCATATACTTATCAAACACACTCTAGTTCAGATCTAACTAATTTTAACTCTGTGTCAAAGTGTTTGCCATATTAGGGCTTAGGAAATTCCTTCAGAATATAAACATTTCTACTTTTCTTTTCTTATTTTTAATAATTCTCTTGTAAACAAGCAATATGACCCATAGCAATAGACATAACATGCAAATTATGACTAATTTTCACATACGGGGTGATTTTTCTTATTCACAGTTAATTATCTTTTTCCTTTTACTTAGGAAAAGACATTTATATAGAATATGGTGGTGAATTACAATTTTGAGAGATCTTTAAGAGGTATTTTATAAATATTATATTTAATTTAAGTTAATAATCATTCTTTCTGCAGATGTTTAGTTCACATGTTAAAACCTTTAAAGAAGGATGGATATTTATATTGTGGCTTTTTGAAAAAAATTCAGTTATACAGTAGCTCTAGAACTTGTATGCCAGAAACCAGTATAGAAGTAATGATATTTTTTAGGAATCTTGAAGGTGTTTCATAGTTATCCAAGGAAACTATGCTTCAAGATTTAGCGAGTTAAATAAGAAAGAAAACTGCATAATTGGATCTTATGTTACCTTTTGGTTCTTAAGACTGTAGGCATTAAACTGCATATTGGGCTAGCATTTAGTAAAGGATAATATAAATGTTTTTTCATAACTTCTACACAAAAATCCTTTAGAAATTTAAGAATCTTTCATAACTTGCAGAAAATACTGTTTGTTATAGATCTTTTTCGATCTCTTCCTTCTGTGAGAGAAGGAATATGATATGTAGTTGAAGTACCAATATGGTCTGTAAAAAGACCTCAGGAATGTTTAACTGATAATCAGAAAACAGAACAAGATTAATGTTTTATATAAGTCCAGGGATTTCCCATCTGGCACTTCTATGCTGCACTATAATGCACAATTAACAGTTACTGTTGTGCTGGTATTTGTAGTGTAATACAGCTACCTATAAAACTGTCCAAAAACTCTTAGCCACTGCTAGCAGAGGTAGTCAGCTGCCAGAACACAAATCCAGATCCTCAGGAAGGGAAACTGGGGGGACACAAAAGGATTAGTATGCTAATTAGTACTCTAATTAGCATCATGTGCAGGCACACATCTTCTTCATGAGGACTACTTGTGCTAAAGCTTGCTTCACTTCCCTCACAGAAGAACGAGTCAGGGAAGCAAATGTCATTGTATGTCTTCATTTTAAGTAGTCTAGATGGCAGCTAATACTGGAGTAGGCAAATCAAGATATTTTCTCATGCATTTCCTCAACAGATCCTGAACAGATTCATCAGCATGTGCCTGTCCTAAAGCATGCTGAGCTAGCCTTGTTGTAGAGGTCTCCTATGGTTCAGAGCTGACGTATCCATCGGGTTCAGGAATTTCTTTCTGCTTTCTACAAGAAGGAGCTAAAATAAAATATGCAATGTTCTAGGGTGCTAGCTGCTTCACCAGCTGCCTTGCCCCACAAAAACTAGTGCAAGAAACCACTGAATGAAACTGACAAGAGCTATCTCATGATCTCACCAGCTGCACGTCTGACTTTTCATCAGTATGTTTCCCAGGGGCTTAGGAGATAATCTGCATGTATTGGCATGGGACCAAACACACACATGCAGAACACACTTCAATTGATACTGCAAGAAAACATGAAAATTATTATTCTATATGCTGCTACTGCACCTTCAGGGATACATCAAAAAAGAATAGGACTCTTTCAAGTTTTTTACTATATTTCTTTTTCCAGCAATTTGAGAATTGAAACCCTGAGTTATAGGAGCAGCCTTTGTTGATACAGTATTTATAGTGAAACGAGTTATACCTGCTGCCTGGTTAAAATTTCTGTCTGATTAACTCAATAGAAGTTGCAACCAGCATTGCCTATTCTTAGGCATATTTTTAAGACTTTCACATTTTTCAACAAGTATGCATTGTGAAAATTGGACTGAAAAAGTCTCCTTTTGCAAAATTATATTCCTTTTTTTTATTGAAGAATATTGGAGTCAAGAACCTGTATAAACTAATCAGCTTCTGACACAAAAATCTAAAAAAAAATTTAAAAATACTCATTCTCATGTTTTCAAATGCCAAAACTTAAAAATAAATCATCATGATATACTTAAGAGAGGTTGACATTCATATTTCAGCATGCTTTTGCTGTTAGTCTTTGTCAAACTTTCTCTAGAAATATAGTTCTTAATGAACTGGTCAGTATTTTAAAACACATACCTCTATTTGTCTAAGAAAATTTTTTCTAAGAGGGTTTGGTTGAACTAGAACAGGCCTTGGAAGATACCTATTAAGACCATTGTCTTGTAATAGATGAATAACATTCTAACAGTAACATACAGATCTTTCTCCAATCCTCATAACATTTTTCTTCTAATACTCATATTCTCTTATTCTTCATATACTCGTGTATAAACTCATATTCAGAGTCAGAAACAGCAATGACAGCCTGGCGTCACTGTTGCAGCCATGTTCAGGGATTCCAGTCTTTGCTGATTTACTCTGCTCACTAATTCAGTAAAAATAAACTTACAGAATTAAATCACTGCAAGACTTGCCATGCTGCTTGCTGATACCTAATATATGCGTACGTACAAGCAGTCAGTACCTTCTGTATTAGATACCATGTCAGTTGTCACAACTGATTTCCAAGACCAGCACTTCTGTTTTAGATGCACAATACTTATGTAAATGTTTCCTTCAATGTGGTGTAACTACCAAATTTCTTTTTATACTCAGAAAGTTTGCTGTAGCATACAGCAATGAAGTCTGAACAGCTATCTAAAGCACAGCCCCTCCACAGCTTTGAGACTCTTGATAACCAGAAAACTACAGGTGTCCACAGAGCCAACTCTGTAGGAACTGTGTGGAATGATTGTCATGATAATATTTCAGTCTTTGTAATTTTACAAAGCATTCCTTGTATTAAAGTTATTTTTCATAAACTGACAAGCCATTAAATTGTATCAAGTAATATCACCCTTTAAAATGTTATCATTACTTCTGAATCACTTCTGTAAGTGAACAGTATGACAAATTGCACTGCGGTGACCTAACACAAAATATGTAGGAGTCTCTGGGGTGTATTTCCATTTGCTGTAAATGATATTAACCATATGTTGCTTGAACTTAAGACAGTTGATCTTAATACAAACGATATTTTGTAACAGAAAATAAGAATGATATACATTCTTGCTAATATATAAGCACATTCCCAACTCCATTGTGTCTTGAAAAGTGGAGTAAAAAGCAATCCAGACTTTTACAAGTCTAATGCGTAAGAAGTTATCATCTTGCTTAGTGTAGCAGTACACCTGTTCTTGGTCAGACAGGTAGTCATTTACAGTAAAGTACTGTAGGAGGTTCAAAAGCTGCAGAAGCTAAAATACCACTTACAGATGTGGAAACTCAAAAGCTATATTGCACTGAAAGAAAATCCTAGTTTTATTTAAAGGCAAACAAGTCCCATGTTTCTTGAAGCATATTGGTGGTAAGTATACCTCATATTTCTATTCAAAATACTATAATAATATTTGTGCAAATCTGTTTTCAATAAACATAAGTAATATAAATGCCAAACTAGACACATCTCAAAACAAAAGCACTGATGGTTATAATTTAATCACATTTTGTAGAGCCAAATATAATATGAATTTCAAGCCATATTTTCTGTTATGTATTTGAATTTCTTCTACAGATTTTGTCACACTATCATTACTTTTGTCTTTCATTTATTAATCTCAAAAAGAGATCGTATTTCTTAAACCAATGATGCAATAAAGTCAGCATTTATTGAACACATTCCATGACAGACTGAGTCATATATTCTCCATGATGTTTTATAAGACAAAAAAATGACCAAAGGAAATTTATATCTGATCCTAATTCTAATTATTTTATACAGACTTCAGCTAAGCTCTTAATATCAAAATGACTTTCTACGCAAATGTCAGGGTTTGGAGATTTCCTGATGCAAAGTTTTTGAAGATTCAGAAGCACTTGGATTATTCAAGATTACTAAAATGGCATATAAAGACCTCTGCTGGGAACACTTATACTGTTGGCATGCTCAAATTGGATTCTTCCACTTCCTGTAGTGTGAGATTTACCAGATCACAAAATACAATAAAATTAAAAAACATATGGAAATGTTTGTTGTTGTTTTTTTTTTCCGGGGCATTAAATATTTGCAGTGGTAAAGTAAGATAATAGGGAAAAAAAAAAAAAAAAAAAAAAAAAAAAGAACCTTCTCTCAAATAAAAAGATAAGGAAGAAATCCACAGAAAAAAAAAGCTGTCAGCTATTTTTAAAGGCAGGATTAGTCAACTAACCAGTTTCAGCTAGTGCTGAAAATTATTTTTGTGAAATATTTGTAACATTTGGAAACTTCACCTCTTGCAACAATGTATAACAATGCAACTTTGTTTTTCAAGTGTGTCATATTATTGTTATGAACTACCTTTTTTGGTACACTTTTAAACAGGACTTTGTAAAGGAATTTATGATGCAGTTATTCCCATTCTTCCCCCTTCCCATCCTCCCTATTTTACAATAAGCCAATCAATTTACTCTGATCCTTTTAAATTTCCCTATTACAAATAAAGAAAACATCTTTATTTCTAGTAATTTCTTACCAAGAAGCTGTGGTGGGATGCTTGAATAGACATCCCTGTCATTTCTGGTCTCTTTTTCCCCTTTCTAAGCAAACATAGTAAGGGGTAAAGAAAGACAACCTTCAAAAAGGTTAATTCTTCACAAGCAGAAGTTGCCAAAATACACTATTGGTCTTCACTATCAAGAGCAAGATTTCTTCACATTTCCTGCCTGAAACAAATCTCTCTTACACACTGATCATCTTCCTGGCACATCATTATGGCCCTTGGAGCAAAAACCAGAGCAGCTCTAAATACTCTTTCTGAAAAGGGAAGAATTTGTCGAAAGCCATTATAAGTAAGTTTTGGGAGGCATTCAGGATATTTCTACCCTGCAGCCCAGAAGAATCTCTGTGGTTTATGTGAACCTATTTCACCTAAGTTTAAATTAACTTATTCTGTTTCTGATAATAGCTCTGGAGTATGTGATGACATAGGCTACAATATTCATTTGAGGGTCTGCTGCTGCATAGTCTGTTTTAAGGTTCTGTGTTGGCTCTGCTGGTATCAGAACCATAGATAGGTAAGGTGCACTTCTGCTAGAACAGCAAGCTTTTCTCTAAACTGCTGTAGAGATGTATATTGTATCAACTGCTGCTTAAGAGTGCAGAAAAAACATATAGATCATATGGGCAGAACTGTTTGTTAATAACCAATGTCTATAAATCTGTCTCCCAACTCCTAATGTCTTTCAGCAACATTCTCTAAACTATTTTCATTACATATTGTGTTATCACAAAGTTGATGTTAGCTGACACTTAGCTGGTAACTGGTGCATGATGAATCTTTGTGTGACAGCTCAAACTTCCATGACTAAACTGTTTTTTTGTAACCTAATTTATATTTTATTACTCCTCTCTACCATGTATTTGTATGTGAACGTATTGACACAGGTTCAAAGAAATGACAGCTGAAGAGGTAACAAAAGGAAATTCCACAGACAGAGGTACAACTGAGTGGTAAAGGAGTATGGCTTTCTGATCGTATCATCCACATAGTCAGAAGACTGTACTAACTTTTTTACTGTTCCCCAGTAGTTTGTGGCTAAAGTCTCAAGTTGCTGGGGCACATGCCGAAGGAATTCAGGCTGAAAAAGTTACATAGTAGTGGTTAGTTAAGACTGGGTGGACAAAACAGGTCAAGAAACACAGCTCAGAATCACTAGCACTTTATTGCTTATAACCTTTACCTAGGGACATGTGAAACTCTTCTGAAAAATCGGTGATGCACAATGATGGTGGAAGACTCTTGGCTTTTCCATCAGGAGTATCTTCTGCATATGGGACAGAGGGGCTTTCCCCCAGTCCCAATTTCTTCTAACCCTTCTATGATATTGTCACACAAAAAAGCCCCCACAAAAAACAACTAACTGTGCTGACTTTATGTACATTAATGCTCAGTTTAGAGTGACATGTAACTGCAACAGAAGCAAAATGGATGGTGAGATAAATGTGACTCTTCTGCAGGGCTCAAGCTCTCCCTTGGGGTTTCCTTTTGATGTGGGCTGGTTTGTTCCAGACTTCAGGGTCCCCCTTCTATTTCCCTTTTGCACGGATAAGTTTTCTGAAAGCATGCTAATTGTACAGTCTTTTTTTTGAACTCTGTCACTGTGTCACTCTGTCAAGGGCCTCTTAGATTAAAAGCTTTTTTTTTCCTCCCCATTTTAATTTTAATTTCTGCACCACAAAAGTTGAAGGCTTCCCTTCTCCCAGTAATAACTCATTAGCCTCAATCTTGGATTCTTTCCAAGTGCTTATAACTTATTTTTGTTTCTCCCCAGTATTTCTTAAAGCCTTCTGGTGCAGTTAGCACTTTGCCATCTGTTGCCTTTGTGCTATTGCAATAGGGAACCACCGGTCTGAGTGGTTTTTTCTGAACCGTGATGAAAAGTCTGTCTGTGTTCTCATTTCTTGCTGTATTACTCTAACATACTATATTCTTCTGGCTGATCTATTACTGCCTGTCTTCAGTCACTAAAGGTGGTATCTTTCAGACTAGACACTTGCAGTTTAAGCATACTCATCTCATTGTCCTTTCTCCACTAATTTCCTCATCTCTCCTTTTTCCTCTTACCTCTGGGTAATAACTTACTTCACCTCTACCTGCTACTTCATCTCTCCAGGGTTTATTTATCATGCTTGTCATGGTGTCTAGGATGACGTATTTTACTTCAGACCATTTTTTATTGACATGTTGTAAGAAAGCAATTATCTTTACACACACTTCTCAACTTAACACTGCCTTACAGTTGTGGAAGAAGGGGGTCTGCAACCCAGCAGCTGTGAAGGGGTATTGACTGTCTCTGTCTCAGCACAAAAATAGTCTCTGTAACAATTTTGGCTAGGTAATTTAGAGAAAAATGGTGGAAAGGGGTGAAAATTATAAATATATTGTATTAAAGCCTGTAGTTTTGAAACCATTGTGTCTTCCTTGGTGATCTAAACCTGTGATTTTTTATGTCTCAAGGAGAAGGAGGTAAGGTTGATACTGAGACATTGCCTCCTACACTCTGGATGAAAACACCAAGCCAATGTCTTATGTACTGAGCAGTCCACTAATCAAATGTATATCTTTCCAAATTGGAGAGAAGGATGTGGTAGGGTACCATGTCAAAGGCCTTACAAAAGTCCAGACATCCACTGCATTTTCCATGTCCATAGACATAATCCCTCCATTGAAGAAAGCCACTAGGATGTTTAGCAGCACTTTCCCTTAGTAAAGTCATGATGGCTGTCTGGAGTCACCTCCCTGTCCTCCATGTGCCTTAGTATATCTTCTAGTGGGATTTGTTCCATGATTATATAATCAGGAAATCACAGAATGTTAAGGGGTTGGAAGGGACGTCTGGAGATCATCTAGTTCAACTCCTCTGCTAAAGCAGTCCACACAAGAAGGCATCCACGCAGGTTTTGAAAGTCTCCAGAGGAGGAGACTCCACAAACACTGTGGGCAATTTCTTACAGTGCTCCATCATCCTTACAAGTAAAGAAGTTTCTCCTCATGCTAATATGGAACTTCCTATGCTCTAGTTTAAACCCATTATTCCTTATCTTATTACTGGGCACCACTGAAAAGAGATTGAGCTCATCCTCTTGACACCCCTGCTCTCTCAGCCTTCTTTTCTAAAGGCTAAGCAGCCCCAGTCCTCTAACTCTTTCTTCATGGAAGAGACGTTCAGGTCCCCTAATCATCCTTGTAGCTCTGCTTTGGAGTCTTTCCAGTAGATCCCTATCTGTCTTGAACCAGGGAGCTTAAAACTGGGTACAGTACTCCAGGGGTGGTCTCACTAGGGCAGAGTAGAGGAGGAGGAGAACCTCCCTTTATCTGCTGGACACACTGTTCCTGATGCACCCTAGGATAAAGTTGACTGTCTTGGTCACAAGGGCACATTGTTGACCCATGGAAAATTTACGTCCCACTAGGACTTCAAGGTCTTTTTCCATGGAGCTGCTTTCTAGCAGGCAGTCCCCTAATCTGTGCTGGTGGTTGGTGTTATTCCTTCCCAGGTGCAGGACTCTATGCTTGACCTCATTGAACTTCATGAAGTTGACTTTTGCCCAGCTCTCCAGCCTATCCAGATCAGAACAGCCTTCTGTTGTGTCACCTACCCCTCCCAACTTCCTATCATCAGCAAACTTGCTGAGGTTACACTCAATCTCCTCATCCAGGTTGCTGATGAAATATTGAACAAAACCAGAACCAGTACTTATCCCTGGGGAACATCACTGGCCATAGGCCTCCAGATTGACTCTGTGTCATTGATCACAACCACCTGAACTTTGTTGTTAAATTATCAATCAGCCTCACAGTCCAATCATCTATCTCATATTTCTTGAGTTTTGTTTGAGGATATTATGGGAGACTGGGTCAATATCTTTCCAGGTACAGAGGTGAGGATAAGAGGTCAGTATTTCTTAAAAATGGCTGTAATGTTTCCCTTTTTCCAGCCATCAGGGACTTCCAGACATCAGACAACCTGCCATCACTCTTCAAATATCATGGAGAGTGTCCTGGGAACTACATGAGCCAATGAGCTAACCCAGTCAGGAATCTGGGATACATCCTGTCATGTTCCATAGACTTACATATATTCAGGTTCCTTAGGTATTGCTTTAATTTTGTTTTAAATGTAATGCAAATGCATTGTGGGACTAACGTGAAACTATGAAATCTGAGAGTATATTGTTACAAGCAGTCACAGTATACAACTGTACACAATAACATTTGTTAGCTGTCCTGCGTTGTAACAAGATTGACAGATTTTGTTAGCACCTCATGTTCAAAGTAGATCCAAGTCAGATGTCATTCAGAAGCAGCTTCAGACTGGGGTAAGATTATAATCAGAAAGTTCTTTCTTTTTTTTTTTTCAAGGAATGGTTATAATAAAAGATCCATACAAGTCATATTGCTTATGAAGTCTATTAAGATTTTCACACACACACAAAAAAAATTAAAATTCCTTTTGATCAAATCTGCTGACTTGTGCTACAGAAGTCTAAAACATCTGACTCTAACAATGGTTTTAGATATTTGAGAAATTTTGTAATGGTCATCCTATTGTGGATTATACATTTTTGAAAATTAAGTCTCTTGAACATTACAAATATTTGGTCTTAAGCACTTTTTTAAAGCAGTGACAGATTCTCTCCTAATACTCTACTACAGTACTTCACTATTGTAAAAGTCATGACTGTGTCAGAAGCTCTTCTAGGAGATTTTACTTGTCCACTGTTAAGAGATGCACATGACAAGCTAAAACTGAAATTTTCTTCCACAAAGAGGTAATAATCTAGGCAACTTCAGACAGTATTACTGTGGTTAACAATTCTTGAAGAATTGTTGTCTTACAGGATGCAATCACTTCAGTTAGACACACCATCGATCTGAGCACCATAAAATTTACTGTGGGTCTGTTTGCCATGAGAAGGCAAATTTAAAGCCATAATTTTGAAATTTGAGTCACTTAAAGTAGACTTGGTGCTATAGTTTTCCTGAAAATTGCCAAGCCTGAAACAAAAAGCCCTTCAGTATCACACTTACTGTCTAAGTGGAAGGGAGTTTCTGTTGGTCACCACTACTGTTTGCTGTCTAAAATCATATTGAAGTGGACCCTTCAAGCAGATGACAGTTTGGCTCTGAGGTACAGAAGTGGTCTTTGGTACAGAAATGATGGTAACTGGTGATCACTTTATCACAGCAGCATGGCCTGTAGCCTTAGGCATGCTATACTTCCAGTTATGTCTGTGTGTTTGATCAAGGTACTGTACCAGGGAAAAGTTAACAACTACCACCAAGGACTCTACAGAATGACTAATATCTAGGTCTGGATTTTTTTTTTTTCTGAGAATGAGGAATTATGTTTTTGCTCATCTTATTTCATCAGCATCTAACTATGAGATTTAGTAGTTTATTTTATCAATAACCTGATAATCCATGGCACAGAAAGACTGCGACCAAACACTTTCATTATGAAGACCCTGAATGCCATGAAGCATTAAATCCTTTGTTTAGTTACTGCTATGAAAACTTTTTTAATGCTTCAAATAAAAGTGCCCAAATTTGAACTGTAAACCAGTTTTTCCTCTAAAACACACTGTTGATTTTTTTATATGACTACATTTTTGTTTGAAATTTTACTTTGTCCTGAAGTAATCCTGCTTTTGCCACTATTTTAACAGTACCTTCTAATAGTGGTAGTAATAGTTGAAGTGGTAGTAATGGTGTTATCACTCCAGAAGAAGAAAGGCTTAAAATCCAAAGTAGAGAGAGTAGAGAGTAAATTTAACTATATTAAAAATATAAGATATGAATCATACATATTTTGGATACTGCACTTATATATACCTAACCTGAAGATAAAAAAGCCCAAATTAATGTATTAACAATTAAGAACAAATTAAAATATTTACTATTTTAGTATTGCTATTTAAAATAATAGTAAAGAAAGGTAAAATTCCACAAAACCACACCATTGTTTTTTTCTTACTGTTGTCTCAACTTTATGAAAGACTTAACAGTGCTATGAAAGGCAAGAGTATTTGGTTTATACTTGGTAGAGAAAAAAATTGGTTTAGCTAGGTGCTGTTGACGTATAAATCCAACCCTTATGAAGAAGAAACAATGTTTAATTTCAGTCAGAACTGAATAGTCTTGTTTTGTTACTGTCAATTGTAGTCTCAGTTTCCCTTTTCTTCTTCCTCAGGAGTGGTCTCTGTTGTCTGATAATATGATTGACCTCATGTGTCACTTTTGTCTTCAATGGACATTAATTTTTTTCTGTTTTGTTTTTCAGATGCTCAATTAAGAAGAATCACCTTTGAGATCTCTGGCTTTCATTTGTATAATATAAATGTATGTATATATACAACATATATTGTTTATATAAGATAATGAAAAATAAGGTAGTTGTAAGAGAAAGAAAAATACCCCCCAAGAAGACAAAATTTTCACGTCATAGTCTGGAAATTTCTGTTATGTTTGTTTTGCTGGACATTGCCAAATTTTTCAAATCTATTCATCTATAGGAACAGAGCTGTTTCTCACAAAATAGTAATAGTAATATTGACAACAATAACTAACAACAGAATTTCTGTTGTGACAATTACTATCCTATTGTTATAATCATAACTTGAATTAAACATTCCCATATTTTTGCTTCAAATGCGTAAAGTGAAAATATTGTGATAAAAAATATCTCATTTTTTGGATGATGATGATGATGTATGTATTGTCAATCTATGATTAAAATCATAGTTTAATAGGATGGTTGGTTTGGAAGTTCATATAGTTCCAACTCCATATCCATGGGAAGGGACACCTACTAGACCAGGTTGCTCGAAGCCCCATCTAAGTTGCCCTTAAGCACTTCCAGAAAGGAGGCAGCCATGACTTCCCTGGGAAACATCTTCCAGTGCCTCACTGCCCTCACACTAAACAATTTCTTCCTAATATCTAATCTAAATCTACCCTCTGCCATTTTAAAGCAATTGCCCTTTGTCCTATAACATGCTTATAAAAAGTCCCTCTTCAGCTTTCCTGTAGTGTCCTGAAATGTCACTATAAGGTCTCCTCAGAGCTTTCTCTTCTCTTCTCTTCTCTAGGCTGAACAAACCCAAGTTCACCAGCCTGTCTTCACAGGAGAATTTCTCCAGCCTTCTGATCATCTTCTTGGTTGTCCTCTGGATTAGTTCAAACACATTCATGTCCTTATTTTGTTATCATACTATAATTTTGAACATCAGTATTAGATGATATAGCATCATCTTATAATTTTAAACTTAACACTTCCATTGTTCTGTAGCAATTAATTACCTTAAAATAATAGTAGGGTTGGAAGATTGAACATGAATTTTGACAAGCTCTGCACTTCATCATTGAAACACTAGCAGTTTTTGTAGAATAGTATGACAAACTCATCTCCTTCTTCTCTCACTATTTTCAATATTTCTTCCAAATACAGATAAAATTACAAAAAAGCCACAAAACCTTTCTCATCACCAGCTTCTTAGTTAATAACATCTTGAGAAAACAGCTCTCAAAAAGTCCCCTATTTTAAAAGATGGTCACAAAAAAACCTCCTTGTGTGGCTTTAGAAACCAAAGATTACATGGAAGGGGAAATAAAAGTAAATAAATTTGTAATTATTAAATAATTATTCATGTAAATAAGCTACAGTTAAGCCCCTTAGTACCAGTTAGCTAAGCCACTTTATGAAGTATATTCTCATCAAATTTTTAGTGTACTTTTTTGAAGTAAAGTTCTTAAAGTGTAAAAGTATACATGTCAACATGATTGGGTTATGCTAAAACATATATAGATACATATGTTCAGTTGTATGTTTTTTTGATTTACACAATTGGCAGAAAAAATGTTTTAATATCAACTAGTCTAAACTGAAAATACCACCAAATGTTAAGTAATTTGAATATCTATTTATAATACAGCAAAAAACACTGGAAAATGCCATACAATTATATTTATTCATTAAATAATATAAATTTATTCTACACTTAAGATTAAAATGATTAAAATGATGAATTTCTCTGTAGAAAGTCAATTCAACAACAAAGTTTTCTTGCTGTAAATAGATACAAAGAAAAGAAATCACAGATTTTTCAGTGGTTTAGTAACCTCCTACACTGCATCTCATCTGGGTAGTTTGAGAGACTGGGAAGGAGACTTTTCTCTACAATAATGTGGTAAAGAAGTTGGAAAGGTTTGTGAGTTCTTTTAGAATTAAGGCAACTTAAGTGCATCTTTCTCAGGAAAAGGTCCTTCCTGGCAGAAGCCGCTTACAAGAGTCTAGATAGAGGAAGGGTTACACTGAGATCTAATCAAAGATGATACTATTAGAAAAAGAAAAAAAAAAAACAACCATGGCCTTTTTTAATTTCCTTAAAATAATTTTTATAGATATACAATTTTAGAGATTAAAACATTTTCCATTTCATTAAGTCAAGTTGCTCAGATACTCTGTGACTGAATTTATTTCTTTCCTTACATGTCTTTTTACATTACTGTGAGCTTTAAAACCTGGTAATGTGGCTGTTCCCTTCCTATACAACCTCTGTTACAGCCAGAGACTGGGGATCTTTATCTCACTGCAGCAGTTGAGGTGGAACTGTGAACAGGGAGATTTGATGGGTCCTTACCAACTGCAATGCAGCTACACTTTTCTGTCTCCATGTGCAGGCACTAATACAGTCAAAGAGACTGTAGAGGAAGACCTAGTGTTGTTTAACATCCTCAACTCTCCAATTTTGTCTTCACTGACTAGTAAGTCATGGTTCAACTGGCTTTATTTACTGCTTGTCAAAGGTTGGATTCCTGTAGTGGAACTATATCAGACTATCAGCTATACTGAATCAATCATATGTTACAGAAATCACTGTCCAGATGTTTAAGCTGATTTAGATCAAAATTCTGTCTTTAGTGTTCTTATAGTCAAAAAAGCATTGATGCAGATACAGTACTTGGCTAAATATATTTTTGTATCTTGTTCATCCATTACTCTCTAGGCTGTTTTCTTATTGCCAGTAATATTATAGGTGCCACCTAGGAATGACAAATGGGTTTATAGCTGGATATTTTGCATATACCAACAAAAAGATAGTCACTAATGCTATTATTCTAAAATAAATCATGCAGCTGGTGGTTAAAATGAGTTTTAAAAAGGCTAGGTACAACTGTAAATTTCCTATCTGTTAGAGCAGTTGTCTGACTCTATCTTCTTTGTCATTAGTTATAAAACCTGTGGAAGGTCCTTGAAAGGTGAAACACACATTTTTTTTTTTTTTTTTTTAATTTTACTGGTGCATTTGCCACTTACGTGATCTTTGTCAAGCCTGGCAGTGCTAAACACAGATTTTTTTCCAAAAAAAGCGATGGAAAGCAAAACCAAATTCTTTCTGCAGTCATTATTAAGATAGGCCACATCACAAGTAAATTTTTATTACCTGCATCTCTTTATATTTTGTAACCTTCATACTAAATTTCATATTTTGCTGACTTGGCTTATTTCCAGGTGTAATTATTATTGACCAGTGCTGAAGCCACAGTTTTGTATGGCTGGAGAAATCAAACATTTCAATAGGTCTCAGGAGACCTATAATTAATTTATTAGTAGTTCTATTTCTGTTTCTTCTCTGATATCTTTAACTGCTCTTTTCTTTGAAAGCAAATCAACATATCTGCAACCAATTTGTTTTCTCTGTGCACTGTGACAGGACTCTCTGACCACAATAAGATTGCCATAATGTTTTGAACAATTTGAATTAGTGACATTTGCTTCCATTAGTGTGCATTAAAAACTGGTAGTAACAACTTGCTGACTGCAAGCATCCATATATGTTTTGCCTATATCTGTTCCACACTAAAACAAATATCAGTCAGGAGGAGACCAAATTTTAAACCTCTGTATAATGACAAATTTTCACATTTTGGGAGGTCCTTTACAGTTAAATTGTGTCATGGAATTTTCTTTATTAAAATTAAATGTGTAATAATGTACATTTGAAAACTATCAAGTTAAAACCAGAACAATAGCTTAAAAAAACAAAAACAACAACACTAAAAGACAACTTCAATTTCACAGTCTTCTGACTGAAGTCACTAGTCTGTGGAGCCATGTTATTCTTTTTTAAACTTGCTTTTTCCTGTATTTTCATTTTACCTAATCTTTCAATATAGTGTTTCAATAAAGTCAGCTTCCTGGTACTGAAATCAGACTTACAGACCTGTGATTTCCAGGATTGTTCTTCCATCCCTTCTTATATACAGGGATTACAATGGCAGTTTTCAGTCTTCTGGTATCGCTCCAGTGAGACAGGACTGCTGATAAATTGTGGAAAGTGGCTGGTGAGCATCCCTGCCACCTCTCTCAGCACTCTTGTGTGCATCCCATCTGACCCCATGGATTTGTGCACATCTATATCGTACAGCAGGTCACTAACCATCTCTTCCTGGATTATGGGAGTGATTGTTCTGCTCTTGGTCCCTGTCTCCTAGCCCAGGAAGTTGGATTCCCTCAGTATAATTGGTCCTACTACTAAAGACTAAGGAAAAGAGGTAATTAAGCACCTCAGTCTTCTCCTCATCTTTTGTGACCATGTTCCATCCTGTATCTATTAGATGATGGAGGGTCTTTCTTTTGGTGTTAGTATATTTATAAAATCTTTTCTTTTTATCTTTAAATGTGCAGGCCTGAATAATTTCCAGCTGGGCTTTGGACTTTATAATTCCCTTCCTGCATAGTGTCATAGCATTTTTGTAGTCTTCAGAAGTGCCCTGCACCTTCCTCCAAAGGAATATATTCTCTCCAAAGAAATAAATTCTCTTTTTCTCCTTGGCAGCCAGCCAAAGCTGTTTGAAGAGCATCCAACTTTCCTGGACTCCTGTACCCTTCAGAACAAATGCCCAAGGAATTCTGGCCATTAGGCTGCTGAAGAGGGAAAATTTTTGCCATCAGTTTTGCTACCCCTCCTCTTGGCATCTCTAAGAATGGAGAATTCTAACAATTCATTGTCGCTGTGCCCAAGACAGCCTCCAATCATCAGATCTCCTACCAACCCTTCCCTGTTCACAAAGAGCAGGTCTAGCAGGGCAGCTTGCTTGGTTCACCCACCAATTATCTTAGTAAGCTATCTTTAATGCATTATAGGAACCTTCAGGACTATTTCGTCTTTGCTGTGTTGTAATTCCAGCAGATGTTAGGGAAGTTGAAGTACCTCCCAAGAATAAGGGCAAACAACCATGAGATTTCACTCAGGCATTTATGGAAGAGTTCATCCACCTCACTGCCCTGGCTGGCAGACGACCACAGCAGTATCAGCCTTGTTGGCCCTAGTCCTGACCCAAATAGACTCTTCTTTGTCATCATTATAGTCTATTTCTAGACATTCATAATAATTCCTAATATACAGGGCCACCTCACCCCCTCTCCTTCCTTCTCTATCCCTCCTGAAGATCTGGTAGCCATCAACTGCAGCACTCCAGTTCTGTGACAGCCTCTATGTCATAGCTTTCCTGTTTCATCATAGCTCTCAGCTCCCTTTTTTTATTACCCATGTTGCATGCATTGGTATGAATGCACTTCAGATGGGTTAACGATTTGGACAACTTTCTGTTGACATGGGCCCTAATTCCCATCTGGACCTCCTCAGGCATTTTGATGGTTTCCAAACCGTCAACAACCTTTGCCTTTTCATTTCCTGCTATACCACTATCTCCTGTTGCAGCTAAGATGGCTAGAGAGTCTTCTGTAGCACACCATGCTAGAAATTTCAGCATGAATTCCCCAGGCTTATTTTTGACAGGCTCAAACTTACCCCATTCCCCCTTTGAATCAAGTTTAAAGCCCTGTCAATAAGCCCTGCTAGTTCCTGCCCCAGGATCTTTTTCCCCTTCTGGGAGAGTTGCATTCTGTTTGATGCCAGTAGACCTGGTAGTCCATGACTGATGAACCCAAGGCCCTGCCAATGACACTGGCCCTTGAGCCATGAATTAACCAGCTGAATATTCCTGTTAGTACTCACATCCATTGCTGTCATTAGAGGAATGGACGAGAACACAGCCTGTGCTCCTGACCCAAAACCCTGGAATCCCTCTTTATTTCTTTGGATGATCTTGTTACCAGCTCATCACTACCCACCCAAAAGACCTAAAGTGAATAGTAGTATGAGGTCATTACCAGGGTAGGAAGTTTCCTAACAGTATCCCTTATCCAGGCCCCAGGGAGGCAGCAGATGACCCTGTGAAGCAGGTCTGATCTGTACATTGGGCCCTCTGCCATTTAACTGTGAACTCTAAGTTTTAATACCAAACACAGCTCTGAAAAAAGAGGTGTCTGGATGCCTAAAAAATGATATTTTCATCTACAAAGCTATGTCTTCGTCTGCAAACTCCTATCTGAATTTAATATTGCAAAACAGCATTTTGAAGTGAATTGGGATTGTCTTCAGGGCAATATACCCTTTGGTGAATATTTTGTATAAAATATACTGAAATCAAAACTGAAACATGGTTATCTATCACTTACACAGAGAAGCAGCAACAGACAAAATGACATCATAATTGAAAGTTTTTCGGTCACAGCCAAGTGAGTACTGATGGTGACAGTCATTAAAATTCTATGTAATCTGTCAAAGTTATATCAATCAACAAAGACTGAACATTTACTTTATTTGTTTTGGGAAGAGTGTTTTGCAATTCAGTAATCTGTCATTGTTTTTCCAGATTACTCAGCAGCATAATTATAAACACTTACCATGAATCAAACAAATCAGCTTCTTTAAACACCAATAGCTTGTACATTATAAAGCACATTACATCTGCATTGTTGACATTTAGGATAGAATTGTCAGATGAAATATACTATTATGTTTTCTTGCTTACAAGGAAATAGAAAACTTGTCACGAGATATTGGTTTACACCATTAATATTTAACCATAACAATGGGTTAAAATTTATCTTGGCAATTCCTACTCTTCCAAAATTTAATAAATTATTAATTTCAAATTAATGTTGGAAATTATAAGAAGATTTTATTTAAATTTTAATTTTAGTTTATAATGAAAATTTAGTGTTACAACTGCAACAGTATTTGTGAAGAACTTACATATACATCCAATTATACTGATTTAGCTTGAAGAACAGTAACTGTATGTCACTAGCTGTATCTTTTGTATTAGAACAGGCTAGAATGTAGTGAATTCCCTGATCTGAGGTAATTTATATGTGTTGGATGTTTTCACATCATATTCATTGTGAAGAGATGTTTTCTGTTCACTAAGAGTGCTCTATATCTTAAATTTCACACTTAATTTAGACTACAAGATTGCTAAACTAGAAATGAACTGGATAACTGGGAAAATTTACCTGCTTTTTCTTGTAGTGTGACAGCAAGGAAAAAGAAAAAAAAAGGGTTTTATGGCTGTAGGCCCACACAGTGTAGTGAAAATTATTTCAGAATAAAACCTTTGGCTAAAAGTGTCCCAAGTTATAGGACTATTTTTTTTTTTTTAACTTTGTATTTTCCTTCTCTATTTAACCATTATGTTGATTGATATGAAGACTGAATTTTACTAATAACAATTGTAAAACTGGAAAAACTGAAATCTCAGGGTTATGTGGAGAAAACTGCAAGGCACAAAAAGCTGTCTAGGTCATCAACAGAACAATTAATATCAAGATTGCCCTAAGGTAAAGAAACATAAGAAAAAAGTGATTTTGCTCTGGAGTGTCAGGTTTGGGTTTTTTTGTTCTTTTCTACAAGTGGATCTTTGTGAGATTACCATGGTATTATTCCATATGAAATTCCTATACAAATAAATCACTGCTGTCTAAACTGGATTGAACTGATTTGTAACTTGCATCGATATTTTTTCTGATTAAAAACCATGGCTAACATGGCTAACATATACTTTGAGGTTCTGAAATGTCAGGATAGCAAAGTTGAACTGTAAGTTAAAATATTATGTTTTCTGCAGAAGTGGCTTGTTCTCCACATATAGATGATACCATACTTCTTGCCTCATATCTATCAAAGATACACAAACCCCAGGTAAAATACAGCTCTTAACAGTTTTTTTGTGTAGTATACCAAATATGAAGAACTGCACAGAATACTCAGATCCACAGTGCTGCTTGCATAGTGCAAAGCTTTAGCAACAGATTTCTGAAAAGGTTGTGAAAGAATGACTGCTAAGTCATTTAAAAGCATATATGAGCAACCGCTTTCTTATTTTCTCAGAACATTATCACTGCACAGAACAGACCCTTTAAGTAAGAAAAGGCACACAGAAATAAATCTTACTGTCAGTATCTATATGCAAAGTACCTGCTGTGAAGGTAGCGGTGTTTCATGCAAGTCATTTCATTTGCATTTTGCAGAGTAGAAATTCATGCACACAGAGGAAGAGGGAAAAGAAATTTATTAGTTTAACTACAGTAACAATGTTCAGAGAGTGCCAGAAAGCTAAAATGTAATTGTTTGTGTGCTTCAAGACTCCAGGACTCCAGGACTTGAGAACTTTCAAGTGTGATTTTGGGGAGTGTTGATTGTTGAAAGAGAACACAGAAGGAGAAGTCATTTCTGCTGTCAGCTTCCATAGCCAACATGGCAGCAGAAGAAAGGTAAAAACAGAATGGGGATATAATTTCTACAAGAGGAGAAGCTGCAACATCTATCTTCAGATACAGTTCTAAATGTCCATTTAATATCTTCCCACACCAAGTTGAGAAGCCAGCTGCTCAAGGGAATGTCGAGAAAGAGATTAAATTTTCACTCTTGAGCATTATTACAGATAAAATACCAGAATGAAAGATGCTCTCAGTAAAAGGGGTTGTAGTAAGAAGCGGATATGAACTAACTTAGTGGCAGCCCCAAGGGATCTTTAATTGCAGTCCAGTTTCCCGTTTCTTATGTTATGAATAAAGAGCTTTATTTATACAATATAGCAGCTCGGTTGTTTGGTAGCTGTCACTGGGAGGCTGGACAGTACTCCATATTCTGGGGAGCCAGACTGTAAAGTCAAATAATGAACCATTTAGCTGCTTTTTAATTGCCTTTTGCTTCATTATTATAACCACGTCTTAAAAATCAGCACGCAAGTTCTTCAGAATTGTGTACTGCAAAGAAACTTATTGATTCTAGGTAAGTGTGGCGGCAACAAGCTTCTGTGAATCATGTTCTCTGATATTTTTATCCTGTATTTTTGTTATGCAGAGCTTTTTACGCTGAGGGGGTGAAAGAATGTCAGGGTAAAAAATCTCAGGGTAAAGCAAATTTTTTTAACTTTTCCTTTAAAACTTATCTTTTCCTTCAAAATTCATACATGAAATTACATTAAGCTGACAAAATAAATTTAAGATTCAACTTTGTGATTCAGTTCCTTCACTCTTTGCTTTTTTGGGGGTATAGTTCTTAATAAGAAATTAGCATTTGAAAGGATCAAAACTTACTTATCATTGACACCATCTTCTGCAATGTTAATAATCCTCAGGCATGATCAAGTTGCTGCTATGGTCAGTTCTTTATGGTACCTGGGTTCATTGGTTCATTTTCTTTTTCCCTCTAAGTTTCTCGGGCTGATTTTATTGCTTATGTTGTATTCTGTATATAAATCAGGAGTTAAGTGTCAAGATGTGGATAGGGCACCCATGGAGACACAGATCAGACCGCCGTACTTTCTAAACTCCTTCTCAGAGAGGAGCCTAGTTGCAGCTGGATTATAGTATGAGACTTGGCTCTCCCAGGGGGAGTGACTAAAACACCATGGGCCAAGGAAATGTGTGACTGTTGTATACCCCTTGACTGGATTAAGGAGAAGTGACACTCTAGGTCTGTATTTGAACATAAAATTTAATTAGAACTATGGAAAGAATAACTCATAAATGCTGATAACGCATAAATGCTGATACTTACTATATGTGCTCAGACTCCACAATCATAAAGGCTGTGCTGTCACAATACATGTACGTTCAAGATGCACAAGCTGGGAAAAAATTGTGGCAAGCATTGTGTTACTTAATGATTTTGGAAAGAGAAAGCAAGAGAATAGGAGAAGAAAAGTTAGAGACATAGAAAATGGAAAATCACCAACCTTGGCTCTAGCCTTGGGCCAGCCAGTGGGTTGGGTTGGTGTCAATGAAACTTTCCAAAGCCCACTGATGAATTCCCTCAAAGATAGGCCTATCTTTGTTTTGCAGCAGTAAGTAAGAGTTTTGCAAAAATAAGTGTGATCGAGTCATCACGGCTGAGCAGCTGGAATGGGCTTCCAACTCTTCTGCTCCTCAGCCATTCTAGTTATCTCAGTCATTATTTTTATCTCATTATCCAGGCCCTAGGCCATATGCAGACTCCTCTAGTTGTCTCCATCCTCTCTGGCACCACTTCTCTGATTGTGTGGCACTACTTCCTGAGAGCCAGTCCCTCACAGTAAGTTTTCCGCAACAGAGCTGCACAGATAAGAAGTTCTATTAAGCTGGACACAGCCATAACTAGCAAATTGTCAGAGAAGATGAATCAGCTAGCATTCAAGTAGCCTTGTTTTCAAACAAAACAAATATCAAGGAAAAATGCAAAAGGGAATGAGTTAAATTGTGGTTAATACTCTTGTTCCTCAGTTTTAGAGAAGTTATAGTCTGCTGCCTATTTTCTGTTTTAAACTGTTACACACAGAGTGTTCAGATCCCACCAGTGATGTTTCTACATGTTCGGATAGGTCACTTCCACCACTAAGGGATAAATCAAGATTTGGGGGAGCCCAGGAAGGAAATCTGCTTGTAACAATATTACAGGGATTATATTCCACTAGCTAAGCATTCTGGTGCTTTTCAGTGAGAAGTATTGGAAAAATAAAATTTCTGTGCTCACACAACTGCCCTTTCAGCTCAGCCCCCCAGGTGTCAGCATCACATTTTTCCCTCACTTTTTCAGTACCTGTCATCAGCCTATGCCTGTCTTTATAACAGGATTATGTCATAGCAGGTAGAGAGCTCAGTAGTCCTCTCTTGTCTAAATCACTACAGCAGAGCCTCACCTGAGCTGCAACTAAGACCCAGATCTTGAATTACCATAAACTGAAAAAAAATCTCCAGATAAAAAAAAAACTAAAGTCCTTCCAGTTCACCAGTGACAGATCTCTCATATCATGCAGAAAGGATACAAAGAAATATTTTAATCATTATTATTACTATTTTAATTTTTATGTCATTAGGTTTCATTCTGTCTTTGTCAAAAATAGTCTTGTCTAAGTGTCCTGACAAGTGCATAGAAATCTGCTTGTAGATTTTGACATTAACATCAGAATTTTTCTTTAGGAGATGCAGATAATTCTCCACAAGTTGACATTATACAATATTTAACACTTCTCAGCAGGTCCCCGTTGAGAATAAAATCTATCTTACATTTCAATGGACAGCTAAATAAGGAAGTGGAAATATCTTTTAATGTTTCAAGACCATTTTCAGCATCATGGAATGGTGGCATTAATCAAGTATGACCATAGGAATATACCTTTGGTACAGACTGAATTCTGTATTTGCCTTCCAATTCCTGAATAATACTGCATAACAAACCATCTAGGTTTCCAAAAGGAATCAGAAAATAACTTATAACTGGTGTCAATTCTGCGATTCTGACCACTTTCCCTCCTGTTTCTATGTTTTATATATACAACACTTACGTGATTTTTGCTCATGGCCTCAAAAAGTATGAGAGATAAAATGTTAAATGAGTATTTTAAATTAAATCCTTAGAATTAAAAAGAAAAACTACCGTTTAGAGCTTTATCATAGAATGTGAGTTCAGATTGCATGAAGTAATAATTTGCTAGGTCCTTGTGAGAAACTACTTCTCATGGTCTCCAACTCTGTCAGAGTGATGAAGTCATGTTTTGGATCTAGAGGAAGGAGAACACTACTTACCTAGTCTACTACCCCATAAGCTGCATCCTTTTGACAACTTCTGCACAAACTCAGCCTTATCAGTATTCTGTCCTTCTCTTCACTGTGGTTCACCACACTATATGAATGCCAGTTCTATTGAGAAGACAGAACTTGTCTTGAGAGCTCATCCCTCTCCCCAAAGGATTAGATACGTCTATATGCTCAGGGTTTAAGCAAGACCAAAGTCTCTTTGTATTGTAAGATCATGGAATCAAAGAATGGGTTAGGCTGGAAGGGACCTTAAAGTTCATCTAGTTCCAGTGCCACATCCATGGAAAGGGATACATTCTATTATACCAGGTTACTCGAAGTCCCATCTACCCTGGCCTTGAACACCTTCAAGGATGGCACATCCACAAACTTCCTTGGCCACCTGTTCCAGTCAATTGCTACTCTCATAGTAAAGCATTTGCTTCTAATATCTACTCTAAATCTACTCTTTCCTAGTTTAAAACTGTTGAGGATTGAGTGCTTGCTCAGCACGTTTGCATAAAACACCAAGCTGTGTGGGAGTGTTGATCTTTTTGAGGTTAGGGACACCCTGCAGAGGCATCTGGACAGGTTAAATAGATGGGCTGAGGCCAATTTTATGGGGTTCAACAAGGCCAAGTGCTGGCTTCTGCACTAGGGTCCCAACAACCCCATTCAATGCTGTAGACTTGGGAAAGAGTGGCTTGAAAGATTCCCAGAGAACTTGGGGGTGCTGGTCAACACCTGGCTGAACATGAGCCAGCAGTGTGCCCCAGTGGCTAAGACCAACAGCATCCTGATCACTGTCAGGAAAAAGTATGGCCAGCAGGACTAGGGAAGTGATCATGTCCCTGTATTCACCGCTGGTGAAGCTGCACCCTGATTACTGTGTTTGGTTATGAGCTCCTTATTATAAGAATGACACCAAGTTGCTGGAGTGTCTCCAAAGAAGGGCAACAAAGCCAGTGAAGGGTCTAGAAAACAAGTTCTATGAGGAGAGGCTGAAGGAACTGGGATTGTTTAGTTTGGAGAAGAGGAGGCTGAAGGGAGATCTTATTTTCTCTAACTACTTCAAAGGAGGTTGTAGTGAGGTAGCTGTTGGCCTGTTCTCTAAAGTGAATAATGATGGGATTAGAGGAAATGGCCTAAAGTTGCACCAGGGGAGGTTTAGATTAGATATTAGGAATAATTTCTTTACTGCAAGACTAGTCAGGTGCTCGAAATGACTGCTCAGGGAGTTGGTGAAGTCACTATTCCTGGAGGTAATCAAAAACCATGTGGATGAGGCACTTCAGGACATGCTCTAGTGGGGATAAAGTCATAGAAAGCTAGATGTTGTGAGGGACCTCAAAGGATCATCTTGTCCAACCTCCCCTTGCCAGAGCAGGGTCACCTACAGCAGGTCACACAGGAATGCATCCAGATGGGCTTTGAATGTCTCCAGGGAAGGAGACTTCACAACCTCCCTGGGCAGCCTGTTCCAGTGCTCTGTCACCTTCACAGTGAAAAAATTCTTCCTTACATTTATACAGAACCACCTAACTCCTATACATACTGTTGCCCCTTGTCCTGTTGTTACTCATCCCTGAGAAAAGCTTGACTCTGTCCTCCTGGAACTGACTTTACAAATTTATAAACATTGATGAGGTCACCCTTCATTCTCCTCTTTTCCAAGCTGAAGAGACCCAGCTCCCTCAGCCTTTCCTCGTAAGGGAGATGTTCTGGTTCCTTAATCATCTTGCTTGCTTTGTGTTGGACTCTTTCAAGCAGTTCCCTGTCCTTGAACTGAGGCACCCAAAACTGGACACAATATCCCAGATGCAGCCTCACCAAGGCAGAGTAGAGGGGGAGGAAAACCTCTCTCAACCTACTAACCAGCCCCCTTCTAATGCACCCCAGGATGACATTGGTCTTCTTGCCACAAGAACACATTGCTGGCTCATGGCCATCCTTCCATCCACCAGCACCCCCAGGTCCCTTTCCCATATGCTGCTCTCCAGCAGCTCAGTCCCCAGACTATACTGGTACCTGGGGTTGTTCTTTCCCACATGCAAGACTTTACACTTGCCCTTGTTGTAATTCATTATATTTCTCTCTGCCCAACTCTCAAGTCTGCCCAGGTTCCTCTGAATGCTAGCACAGCCTTCTGGGGTGTCAACCAGGCCTCCCAGCATTGTGTCATCAGCAAACTTGCTGATGGTACATTCTATTCCCTCATCCAGGTCATTAATAAATAGTCAATAAATGCCCATTCAGTGGGTCTACATTGCACTAGTGATAGTTTTATCTGCAATGTATTTGAAGAAGCCCTTCCTGTTATCCTTAACCTCTCTCACAAAGATTTAATCCCAAGGAGGCTTTAGCTTTCCTAGTTGCCTCTCTGCATTCTCAGACAACAGTCTTTTATTACTCCCAAATGGTGATCTCTTCCTTCCACGATTTATAGGTTCTCTTCTTACATTTGAGTTTACCTAGCACTTCCCTGTTCAACCATACTGGTCTCCTTGTTCCTTTTCTTGATTTCTTTCCCACTGAGCTGCACCAGTCTTGAACTTGGAAGAAGTGGTCCTTGAATATCAACCAACTGTCTTGGACCCCTGTACCTTCTAGTACCCTGTTCCATAGGATTTCCCCCAACAATTGTTTAAAGAGGGCAAAGTTGGCTTTTCTGAAGTTCAGGGTTGTGATTCTACTTGGAATCCTGTTTCTACCACATAAGATCCTTAAATCCACCATCTGCTGGTCACTGCACCCAAGGTTGCCCTCAACCTTCACTGCTTCAACCAGGCCCTCCTTGTTGGTTAGGACAAGATCCAGCAATGCTCCACTGCTATTTGGCTCCTCCACCAATTGCACCCAGAAGTTACCATCAATGCCCTGGAGGATCATCCTAGACTGTGAATAGTTGAGTAGGCCTTGCAGCAAATATCTGGGTAGTTAAGGTCTCCCATAAGAACCAGGAGCTGTGATCATAAGGCTGCTACCAGCTGCCTGTAGAAGGCCTCACTGACTTCCTTATCTGATCAGGTGGCCTGTAATAGACACCCACCACAGTATCCCCCACTTTAGCCTGCCCCTCAATTCTAACACACAAACTCTCAACTTGCTCCGCATCTACTCATGGGCAGAACTCAATACATGTATAATGGTTTGTGGTTTTTTGGAGGGGGTTGAGGGTTTGAGTCAGTGGTCTCAGAGTTCTTTCCCAACCTTGACCATTCTGTGATTCTTCACCCAACCTTTTATTGTGCTTGACATTTCCCTGATCCAGGTGCAGGACGTTGCACATGGCCTCATTGAACTACATGAAGTTGGTGTTAGCCCACAGTCAGGACTGCGAAAGTGCCTCTGGTGGCATCCCTTCCCTGCATTGTGTTGATTACTCCACACAGCTTAATGTTACCAGCAAATTTGCTGGGCATGTGCTCAATTCCACTGTGCACATCACCTACAAAGATGTTAAACAGCACCTGTCCCAGCACAGACCCCTGAAGAATTCCACCTGTCACTAATTTCCACTTGGATATTGAGCCATTGGCAACACCTCTTTGAGTGTGACTGGCTAGCCAATTCCTTATCCACTGAACAGTCCATCCACCAACTCTGTATCTCTCCAGTTTAGAGGTAAGGATGTCATATGGAACAGTGTCAAATGCTTTGCACAAGTCCAGATAGATGATGTCAGTTGCTCTTCCTTTATCCTAAAGGGAGAAGGAATGAAGAGGATATGAAGAACAGTGGCTTGGCAACTTCATCTGTCAGTTCCCTCGGGTCCTGTGGATGCATGTCGTCAGGTCCCGTGGACTCGTACACTTTCAGGTTCTTAGATGATCTCAAACCTGGTCTTCTCTTGCTGTGAGAGGTTCATTCTCCTAGTTCCCAACTTTGCCCTCTGTGACTTAGGTGTTGTTGCTTGAGAAGTTGCTGGTGAAGACTGAAGCAAAAAAGTGATTAAATAGTGAAACAGAGAAAGACCCTGACAGGGTTAACTCCTGACAGGGTTAATTCCTGTAACTTTTCACTAAAGCAGTGTGAACATCTTCTGTCTTGTAAGTAGAGATCTTGCTTTTAAAAACAAGGCACCGCCAAGGCCAACCGGGCAGCGAGGGGATTAACTTCTGTAAAAGTGTAGGTCTTGTTCTCAAAACAAGGCACTGCCAAGGCTAGCTAGGCACCGGGGGAGTGCGAACACCTGTACAGAGACAGGATGAGGCAGCCACAACCAGCAGATAAGGGAGAAATTATCGCAAGGATCCAATTTTGCTCTGTAACAAGAGGATGAAGTCATCGAAAACAGGAGAGAGAAAGATTTCTTACTTCATCCAAAGACCCCCCTGACATCTCTGCCCAGACTCCTCCCAGACTCTGCCCAGACTCTGCCCAGACTCCGCCTGTCATGAATATTATAATTATATGTTGCAAACTTATGAATATGTATGTAACCTCCCCTATAAATACCCTAACCCTTTCCTTCGGGGCAGGAACGATTTGTCCAGCACGAGCTGGGAGTTCCCCAGATCCGAAAATAAATACCTTTGCTGTTTAAAGGGTCAAAACTCTGTCTCTAAACCGTTTTGCTTGGCCTTTTTGGGCTTCAATACCTCGGCCTTCACTGTATCCCATGTGATCCAGTCTCCCTTTTCCCCCATGAGAGGGCCCACAATTTCTCTCATCCTCCTTCTATCACTGACATACCTACAGAAGCTGTTCTTGTTGCTCTTGATGTCACTGGCCAGACTTTATATTATCAAATTATCAGTCAAGTTATATTATTTTGACTGTACAGGTGACAGATTGTAATTTTTGATTTGCAAAGGAATGGTAAAAATGTGTTTTGTAATTTTCTATATATCCTTTTTAATTTAAAAAGCAAACAAATCCACAAAGAATTGTACCAGTTAGTACAACCTTACAGAAGTTGTTTAGAGAGGGAAATCAGTGACAGATGGCTGACTGTCTAGTGTGTGTGAGAAGCTATCAAAAATGGAGCTTCATGGACTGAAAGGATGTGCTTTAAGCACTTGCTGTTTAACTGCCATGTAAATTTGGGAATGAAGAGAGGGAATCTGACTCTACACATTTGATTTGAAAGGGTGTTATAGTAAAAAAGAAGAGAAAAATAACAAAGACCTTAGCAGAATTGAGTAAATATTTTCAGGAGTAAAAGCTGGAATAAAAGTACATAAACATTGTTGACATTCTATCTGATTTCTTCTTCTCTCTTCTCCATAACTGTGCACATAATCCTGGCTGTTCCACAGATGGGAAGAAGGCCACAGGATATGAAAGCAGCTCCAAAACTTCAAGTTCTTGCGACATTCCATATACAATCAAGGCAAAGCACATACTTGCTGCAAGTGGGAGACTCTGCTCCATTTCTTAGCATAATGATAGGACACCACCTTTTGCAAGATCTTGTTTTTGTCTATAAACCCACATTCATCTATTTCAACAACATTTCAGGACATATGTCCATCTGCTTCCCAGTTTGTCTAAAACAGAAACTATCAAAATTTTTCTCTTCCCTGTTGTTGGCTTGCTTACAAATATTTTGACATAAGATGGTCTTTGCAGTTAGTGGGTAATTCTGTCCTTCTATCGTCTCTTCTTAAATGTCATCTCAGTAAATATTTCACACTTGAAAGCTGTGCAGCCTCCATCATTTTTTTAGTCAATTTATTAAATTTTGTGATTAATCTTAACTCCAGATATTATTTTTTTTTCTGGTGTGTGTGTGGTGTGGGAATATGGGAGAAAAAGAACAATAGACTGTCATAATCACAGGATCACAAAATCACAGAATGTCAGGGGTTGGAAGGGACCTCTGACAATCCTCAAGTCCACCCTTCTGCCAAAGCAGGAACAAACAACACTTGGGAGGGTCACTCAGAAGCAGGAATCTTTTCTGTCTTGTCTCCTTCTGCAACAGATTCACTTGTAGTTTTGCTTTTGAACTTCAGTTTACAGAAGCAGTCTCTCCATAGTCCAAGGCCAATGATGTTCTGGTTTTATTTAATTAAATCAGCTGTTAAACCACAAAGTAAATTTTGCCGTCTCTGAGGTTCTTCTCAAGAATCACTAAGAGAACCAATAAATTGTACATCAAAGAGAAACACTAGGAATAAAGAGCCCTTGCAGATTCTCTGAAAAAAAGGTAAAAGTTTAAAACTCATAAAAGTGTCTGACATATCAAGAGTAAGAAAGAAGAAAATGTAATTCATTAACTTAATTATTGAAGTTAAAAGAATCACAGAATCATCATAGTTGGAAGTGATCTCTAGAGATCATCTAGCCCAACCTTCCTGCTAAAGCAGGATCACCTAGAGCACATTACACAGGATCACATCCAGGTGGGTTATGAATATCTCCAGTGAAGGGGACTCCACAACCTCCCTGGAAAGCCTGTTCCACTGCTTTGTTACCTTCACTGTAAGGAAAGTATGAGGAAAATCCTTGTGTCTGTTGCCCATTGTCCTGTCACTCGGTATTATTGAGAGTCCGTCTCCGCTTTTCTTACACTCACTAGTTATATATTTATAGATATTGTTAAGATATCCTCTTAGCCTTCTCCTCTCTGGGATAAACAGTGCCAGCTCTCTCAACCTGTCCTTGTATGAGTGTTGCTCCAGTCTGCCAATTATCTCTGTTGCCTTCTGCTGGACTCCAACAGTTTCCTGTCTCTCTTGAACTGGGAAGCTCAGAATTGGGCACAGCATTCCAAATGTGGTCTCAATAGGGCAGAATAGAAGGGAAGGGTGATCTCCCTTGGCCTACTGGCTTCACTCTGCTTAATGTATCACATAATAACAAGTTACAGGAAAAGGCACTACTGTGGAAGTTTGGAGTAGGGAGAATTTTTTTTTAAGAAAATCACTAAACAAAAAGTTGCACCTGTGTAGAAAAAAGTGGATTCTTCACCAGTTTTCCTCTGGAATGAAAAGAGAAATTTCCTTTCTAAAGATAAGCTCAGAACATGAGATTCAAGCACAATTTTATGTACCTAAAGAACTTTTAAAAAAACCTATAAAAATAAGATAATAGATAGAACCAAGAGAACCAAGAGATCCTCTAGTTTACTGGAGTATTAATACATTCTTCAGGAAGATTCTTAGGATTCATGTTGATGGTCACGAATCTTATTCACGAATACCTCTTAACTGTAAATACATTTAATGTGAACCAAAGCTGTCCTGTGCATAACCAGAGCAGGATACAGCTGTAGACCTTGAAAAATTTTTCACTCCCACTATCTGTGGTATCACTACCACTGAGAATGAGATTATTTTTAAAAAAATGCTTTTTTAATATATATATATATATATATATATATATAATTTTTTTAATATAATACACAATGTTTTTTATTCTTTGAGGTAGTAAACCAATTTTATTAAATGAAGCCTAGCCAATCTTCTTCAGGAAAACCTGATGTTTATACATTGAAATATAGCCCTTAAAAACTATTAAATTTTAAGACATGCAAAATTAATTGGTTCCCGAGATTAACATGCAACTTCTCAAAGTTTTCAAGAACTTATTGTTAATTGTCTTGTGGGGTTTTTTTGTTTGTTTTTTTTTTGCATTTTTTTTTAAATAAATAAACTCTTCTATCATGAGCTTATATATATGTCATTCAAAGGGTTCAATACACAGTTACAGTACTTATACACCCCACCCTGGACCTCCAAAGTGTGAAAAATTTACCAAATACAATATACGTAGGTCCCTAGAAAACAGTAATTTTATGATTTTAACACCCATGACCATTATTAGCTTGTATTTTTAAATTTTAGCTGCATTAAAAGTCAGTAGCATTTTGAGATCATTATGTAGTTATAGTATTAGTTGGTAGTAATGACCAATATAGTTAAACAAACTATTTTCACAAAGTGAATAAAGCATTGAATGGTATTCTACTAGGCACTCCTAATACCTGTGGCTAATGACAACACATAAGCCTTCTAAATGGAAATTAAAAAAAAAACAACACAAAAACCCAAACCAAAACAAACCCAAACCTGAAACCATAAAAAGAAAAAACAAAACTAAACCAAACAAAACAACCACACGAAAAAAAGTCCCAGGCACAATATTTATAATAACTTAAGGATTTATACACCTTTTGCCAAACCTATGTCACTCAAAGGTGTAAAGAAATAAGGTTTAGTTCATTTTGGAACAAAGTAGCATTGTCACTTCTATAAATACACAGGCATCAGGATATGGGCTCTGCTTCCATCCTGGCTGGCATATTGAGGAACACAGATAAATAAGGGCTTCAAATCAGATGGGAAAATGTATGTCTTCATATGATTTATGAGGGAAAAACAATTCAACCATAGTTCTTTTTTAGGAAAAGAATATCCACTTTTTTCATGAAGTATCTGTTGTTTCATATTTCCTATTAACATTTCCTCTTGAGCAACTTTTCTGCAACAACTTCAGTGCATTTTATTCTACTTGAGTTTGCATTGTTAGAAGGTTACTTCATTAGACACCATGATTTCCACACGGTATTTGTCATCAAGAGATTCCCTACCTTCCTTTAAATTATTCTTGATCCATTGTTTTACACTAACCTGCTCCAATTTGCCTCCAGGTATGCCAGTAGAAATCCCATTAGTCCTTTTCCCTGTAAACTGCTTTTCTTCTTGTTGGTTTCTGACATCTAAAATAGTCTTCATCCTTCCCTTCTTTCATCCACATCTTATCCAAGATGTATTTGTGCTGCAAAATTTAATTTAATTCTGTTCCAAAACTTCTTCTTTTAATTTCATTTCTCTTAATCTGTCTTCTCAATATTTTTCTTATTGCTCATTCTATTTCCCTTCATTTATTATATCCAAAGTCTTTTTTTTACTCTTCTACATGTGTTTCTTCTAACATTCTTCTATACTGCTTTTGTTGTGAAACTGCCTTGGCTGGCTTCAAACAATTTGCAAACCTTTGCTTCTGACTTTGGAAGAGAGAAAAAAAATGTACTTAAACACTTTGGACAAATACCTTGTGGTCAGACAGAGGTTACAATTAATATGCAAGCTGATATTGAAAAAACCAAACCAAACCAAACAAAAAAAAACCCAACAAAAAAAACCCCAGAGCTTTTTGAGACCTTTCCAGATTTGCTAAAGAGCAAATCTGATTTTATTTTACTTTTAAGGATTGACGTTAGCAATGGCATCTATCATCATTACTCTGCATCAGACATTCCGTCTAAGAATCGATATGAACTTACATGTGAATTACTAAATTGAGATGAAAATTCCCAGATTAGTCCACAGCTGCTCTCTTAAATGAAACAGCTGTAAAGATAAAATTATTGAATGGGTATCTGTATTCTTAATTCCTGACTTATATTGAAATCTTCATTGCCATGCACTGTTGACTCATACTGTGTATTTGATATTAAACTGACAAATCCCATAACTATATATTTCAAAGCCTGAATGACCCTGTTCTAATAAGGCAAAAGATGTAATCCTGTCTGATAGCCAGTAAATAGTACTGCAGTATTTGTTAACATGGACAATCAAACATTTATTCATTTTGGTATCAGTTTTACTAACCAGGCAAGTATATAGAATCATTTTATTGGCAAGTATATATCAGTGGCTAAGCAGGTAAGCAGAAAAAGTAAAAAGTTCAATAGATGGGAGAATCAATAAATTTAAAAACAATACTGAGCACATTATTTAAAAGTAAGTATTTAAGAATGTAGGTCCTATACACAGCTAATCTCAGTACTGCATTTCTTACTGTGAAGGGAATTAATACAAAAGCAGTGAGGTATCTGTTGTTAATGTTGACTCTTATGCACTAACACATCTGCATCACTATAGCATTATGAAGGATTTAACTTGCAGTTAACTTGTTGAGATATAACCACCTTCTCTATCAGCTTGGATTTTTCATACTTGCTTGATGTTGCATGCAAATCAATTTCACTGACTGCTGAGCCTTTCATGTGGAATTCCTTGTCATTTGGCAGGCTCATCAAGAATAATCCAGTGTAGTGCACACCCAGCACAAGGCAGGAGGCTGATAAACTAACACAAAAGAACTATAGTTTTTTCTATAAAATCTTCACATATCCACATCAAAATCCAAAAATACAACGGTTTTTATAATAAGAATTTTTGTCTTTTACTGCTTTCAGAAAATAGGGTTCTCAGATGATGCATTTCTTAAAACGTCTTCTACACAGAATATCTGCAAAGGCAAGTCAGAGAAAGCCTCAACTCACCTGAAACAATACAGACTGCAAAGTTCTTCAAATACAAAGATATAATCCATTTCTCCAGTCACTAATATTTCAACTATGTTGAAAGTGTCACAACCATAAAGTGAATGCTGGATTTTCATGGTTGGTAATGGATATCTGGAATCACATAGAGATTTTATATATATAAAGATTATATAAATTATTTAAAGATACATGCTTATATCCTTATTAGGAATGGGCAAAAATGCAAGACATTAGTGCCATAAAGAAAATACAGTTTAACATAATCTTTATCAGATGCCATTTCAACTCTTCATTCTTATGAGGAAATATTTGCTTATTATTAAGAAATTACTTCAAAATGAACATTTTTTATGAAGTCTGTATTTAAATCAGCCTTCATCCAAAGACAAACAATAGTTACATCCAATAAATATGCATGTTACTCAGTCTAAAAATACTCGTCAAAGAAAATAACCTGCGATTTTTTCTGAAAAATCAGCCTCCTACTACTTTGATCCAAAATAAGCTGCATAACATGCATAATCTTGTATAGTCACTATGAGTGAAGATTTGCAATTTAAATTTATCTTTTTATGTAAACAAAAGTATTCCTTTGTGTCTTTACATTTTGATTACTTTATTTTCAAGATCAGTTATCTATACCAGTAATTGGTTTTTTACCCAGATAAAAAACCTTTTCTAACCCAGCTGTATGGATCTGTTGGCAGCATCATCAGAGAAAGAAAAAGGTAAGAAGATTCTACTAAGGAAGGAGTAGAATATAGGAATATAGTTAGGTCACGTAGAAATAAAATTAGAGAGACGAAGGCATGATTTGAACTCAATCTTGCTACTTCCAATAAGGATAACAAAAAGTCTTTATACAGATACATCAGTTGCAAAAGGAGGGGCAGGGAAAACCTCCATTCTTTGTTGGACATGGGGGGAAACATAGTTACCAAAGATGAGGAAAAGGCTGAGGTATTTAATACCTTCTTTACCTCAGTTTTCAACAGTAAGACAGGTTTTCCTGAGGACAGTTGGTTTCTGGAACTTGTAGAGAGAAATAGAAAGTTGAGTAGCCCCCCTGTAATCCTGGAGGGAACAGTTTGTGACCTGCTGAGCCACTTGGATCCTCACAAACCTCTGGGATGGACAGGATCCACCCTAGGGTGATGAGGGAGCTGGGGAAGAGCTTGTCAAGCTTCTCTCCATCATTTACCAACAGTCCTGGCTCAATGGGGAGGTCCCAGATGACTGGAAGTTGGGGAATCATAGGATCATATAATCATAGAATTGGCTGGGTTGGAAGGGACCTCAGAGATCATCAAGTCCAACCCTTGTTCCACCACCGCTGCAGTTACCAAACCATGGCACTGAGTGCCACATCCAGTCTCTTTTTAAGTATCTCCAGGGATGGAGTACCCACTACTTCCCGGGGCAGCCCATTCCAATGCTTGATCACCCTCTCTGTAAAGAAATTCATTCTAATGTCCAACCTAAACCTCCCCCGGTACAACTTGAGACCGTGCCCTCTTGTCTTGCTGAGGGTTGCCTGGGAAAAGAGACCAACCACCACCTGGCTACAACCTCCTTTCAGGTAGTTGTACATAGTGATGAGGTCTCCTCTGAGCCTCCTCTTCTCCAAGCTTAACACCCCCAGCTCCCTCAGCCTCTCCTCATAGGATCTGTGCTCGAGTCCCTTCACCAGCCTGGTTGACCTCCTTTGGACCTGCTCTAGGACCTCGTTATCCTTCCTGAACTGAGGGGCCCAGAACTGGACACAGGACTCAAGCTGTGGCCTCCCCAGGGCTGAGTACAGGGGCAGAATCCCTTCCCTGGACCTGCTGGCCACGCTGTTCCTGATACAGGCCAGGATGCCATTGGCCTTCTTGGCCACCTGGGCACACTGCTGGCTCATGTTCAGCTTCCTGTCAATCCAGACTCCCAGGTCCCTTTCTGCCTGGCTGCTCTCAGCCACTCTGTGCCCAGCCTGGAGCTCCCCATGGGGTTGTTGTGGCCAAAGTGCAGGACCCGGCACTTGGCCTTGTTGAACCTCATCCTGTTGGAATCAGCCCAACTCTCCAGTCTGTCCAGGTCCCTCTGCAGAGCCCTCCTGTCTTCCAGCTGATCGACACTTCCCCCCAGCTTAGTGTCATCTGCAAATTTGCTGATGATGGACTCAATCCCTTCATCTAAATCATCAATAAAGATATTAAATAGAACTGGGTCCAACACTGACCCCTGGAGCAGGTCCAGAGAAGAGCAAGGAGGCTGTGAAGGGATCCAGCACAAGTGCTGTGAGGAAGGGCTGAGGGAGCTGGGGGTGTTTAGTCTGGAGAAGAGGAGGCTCAGGGGAGACCTCATCACTCTCTACAACTCCCTGAAACTCCTTGGACCCAGGGCGGGGTTGGGCTCTTCTCCCAGGCAGATGTCAGTAAGACAAGAGGGCATGGATTTAAGGTCTGCCAGGGGAGGTTTAGGTTGGATATTAGGAAGAAATTCTTTACAGAGAGGGTGATCAGGCATTGGAATGGGCTGCCTAGGGAGGTGGTGGATTCTCTGTCCCTGGAGGTTTTTACAAAGAGACTGATGTGGCACTCAGTGCTATGATCTGGTAACCACAGTGGTAGTGGATTAAGGGTTAGACTTGATGATGACAGAGGTCCTTGCCCACCTGGCTGATTTTGTCATTCTGTGATTCTGTGATTATTTTCAGTTTGTTAGTACTTTCATATTCATTAGTATTTTTTCAGTCTCAGGTAATTATCCAAACAGCACAGATACACTTTTTAATGTTTTGCTTCAGATATTAGTTATGACCTAGACGTTACGAATGACATACTGTTGTGTTACCTTGTTGACTGTCAGACCCCAAATGCAGAGGTGGAAAAATTGTAATTTCTGTGCTACCCACCATTATCTGCATTCTCATACCACCACATCTCCTGAAGAGTTTGTATGTGTCTGCCTTGTGTCTGCAGGTTCCACGATGAATTTTCAGTAATTCACAACTGAGAAAGATGAACATTCAGCCAGTTTCAAAATTTGGACTTCTCTGCAGGCTCATTACCTTCCTTCATTATAATCATGAAACAATACTGTTTACATCTACTGCTGGGAGTACTCATCACCTCAGCTGATTTTTTGTATTTCCTATGTCATCAGTAATTTTGTTTCAGAAGTCATTGAGAGATAGATTTAACTTTGTCTTTGGTTTTTCTGACCTCTTCATCTGAACATTATAGGCAATGATTACAACCAATGCCAAGTTAATAAATTCTGGTTTCTCTATTGGTAATATTTTTTTTCACTCCCATTGATCTTACGATATGCAAACCTCTGATAACCACACTGACCCACAGCTCATCAAAAAGTCCCCTACAATGGGAGGTCCATCAAGTAATTTCAGATTGAGGCTCAGTAATACTCCATATGCAGTAAGTAAAGGCTTTCAGACACAAAATGTGTTGTTTTATAGTCCTGCTCGAACCTTCCTTCACTTACCCTATAGAGTATACTGAGTATGCCAAAGCTGATGCACAAGCTAGGCAAGGAGGAAAACATACTTGCATGTGAGTAGATGGAAGAAGTAAAGACCGTGAGGAGCTAGACCAAGTGAACCAGCTATGCAACAGTGGCTAACTGTAGGTAGGAAAGAGAGAGATTTTTCTAAAACCTTCAGCATACCTAAGATTTTGGTTACAACAATGAAAAATATTACTTGTGTTTAGATGCCTTTTCTCTGCTTTTAAAGCAGTTCTGGTGGCAGTGAATCCCAGTAGCCTTTGAACTGAGCATTACAAAGGCTCCCAGTGCACTCTATAGGGTAAGGTGGTTTTTAAAAATCAAGAGACCTCTGCAAAATATTTTGTTTTGATAAATATTAATTAGGTGGGATTTTTTCTTTAAAATTCCTAAGAGAAGAGCTATTATTAAAAGTAATCTAATTAAATTATCTTGATAAACCCCTTCTTCCTGGTCTTAACGAGAAAAATTAATTTTTCTCTGTCTTTCCTTTCAGTGAACAGAGAGCTTGAATTTTTTTATTTGATAAAGCTAACTTGGACCATCTGTATGTGTTAATTGCAGTAGAACACTCTGAAAACTTTTGGATAAAAAATACTGGTACTTCTACTATATAGAGGAATCCATTTTTTCTGGAAAAGGCACACATAGAGATATAAGACTAGGTTTTCCAAAGCAAATTTAATATTTTATATATAGATATGCATTTTGGAGAAAGAAATGAGGTATAGACAGCTCATGCATTTGATAGCTTGAAACCTATCTGATATGTCATCTTCATGACAGTGTACTTGAAGTGTTTTACAGTTCTGCCAAAGAAAGTTTTGTTTGGCTGCTGTTTTATTCATTTCACTTAGTAAGTAGGTACCAGGAAAAAAAGACTGATGTACACAGTCATAAAAGAACCTTCTCTGTTCTTCAGATGCTTTTCAGATAATTCAGACATTACCCATACAGGTAAAATTGTTGAACACAAGAAACAATTCTAGTTAGTTCCTTTATAGATATTTTCTTAGAAGACAAGTGGAATTATTTCTTACTTACTGTAGAGCTAAAATCAAATGGACTCTTGAATCAAATGAATTTAATATATTAAGATATTTTAAAAAACAGTTTATCTTAATGTATTTTTAAGTTGTTCAAAGTAATTTTTAATCAAAACTTGGTGGAACTTCTGTCTTGGGGTTTCCTTTTGGTATAATTTCTCAGAGACATACTTCAAAAATGTTCCTTCATCAGTTTGTACTGAACTCAAAGAAGAGTAATAATTTCAGTGACAGAGGCTGATAATGAGATGAGAAGAGGTTTTCTCTTCCTGGACTTGTTAGTAGACTATTACTGAGTCTTTAAGAGTTCAAAATCATCTGAAGACTTTGTTCTTTTTTGTTCAGGTATGTAGAATATATTATTTGATGTATATATTAATTACTTTAAACAACTCCTGTTTGGAAATGATATGTATTTCAACTAGCCCCAGTCCTGTCACTAACAATGACCAAAGTAATGTCTGTACTTAAAGCTCTTAGGAACAGCCTGTCTCTGGGAATCAGAAAGCAGAACAATTGTTCTCTGGTTCAGGAAGATATTTAAAAAAAATACTTGCTTAAAAATGGATTATTAAAGTAAGCCATTTAATCAACAATACTTGTTAGTCATTACAGGACACACACAAGTTTGGTGACTGAGCTGTGTCCACTTTCATTTCAACTTATTTGGAAGTTTGAGCTTAATTGCAAAGTTAAATACAAGGAAGGCAGAAGAAGATGTCCATCCATAGGAATAGTCCATCCATTCCTTCACTTGTATAACATTTCTACATTACAAATAACCTTTTAGCATTTTTTTGTCCTTGTTGCAAAGTAAGATATGATCTGAGAGATAATGACGAAAACCGTGTTAAAATTTTACATTCTATGATGGAATTTCTAAACTTAGCTCCATTTCTACAATTTACTTTGCTGGAATATATTCAAACTTAAATGTCATTCTTTGAGTATATAATCAGAACTAGGAAAGTGGAACCTGAAATTTGAAAATAATACTTTTCTGGAGATTAATTGACATATTGAACCACACACAAAGCAGTAACAGAATGGCCTAATGATGCTAAAGATGTGAGATTAATTGCTCCCTCATATTCATTTTTAATGAAGAGTAACGATTGAGCTGACAAACTGCTTATTACACTTTTCCAGGTCTCTTCTATAATAACAGTCATAATGTTACTCATCAGTCAAAATCTAACCTTTTTAAGGCTTCTGCTCTTTAAAACCCCAACACTGTTTTCTCATTTAAAGTACAGTGATTTCTGACATTCATAGACCAAGGGCACTTTACCAACGGAGCCTTTCCTTCATATTTGAAGGAGCTGCTTCAAAATTCGGGGTTGACTAATAAAACAAACTTTCTAGGTTCATTTTATATTGTGATTTATCAACAAAATTTGAAGCAGACCCCTATTCTTAACTTTTCAGTTTGGAACTTTTCTTGTTAATACAATCATGGAGTCTTGGACAGGTGACAGGAGCTATAACTAGAGCTGGAACTCCTGTGTTTATCTGGACATTGTCTATGAGTTCTGGGACAGAAAGTATCAATCACAATATTCAACATTATTATATTTTTTTCTGCTTTTTTAAAAATTATTTTTTCTTAGTTTGTTTTGTAAAATAAGACTACTTACACTTATGAAGATAAGAAAGCAGCTAAATCAACACTTTCCATTTAGAAGAAAAAAATAAAAAGAGAAAAAACACTACAAACAATATGTCAAGAAGCCTCATCCTTACACGCATGTCTAATCGTACTCTATAATGAACAAAAAGCCTCCTTCTGTCATAATGTTTAGATTCAAGACTTATACCCTTTCCAGCTCAATTTATACCTCTTACTTAATATTTTAATTAGCAATTAGCAATTCTACTTTCTTTGATAATGAATCTAAATGAAACAGAACTATGTAAATTTTTTTTTTTTTTTTTTTTTTTTTTGTTCCTTCCCGGAGGACTAGAATTTTTTTCCTGAATCATAGTTCTTACTTGTTTCATGGCTTGAAACATATATGCCTATTACATGTGAAGTAAAAGACAGACACTGTGAGGCCAAGTATTCCAGGTTGAAACTCACAGCACAATTGTGGTCAAACAGAAAAAAGATGACACAGAGAAAAGAAAAAATGTAGTTAGTAACTCAGACAGCTCTGTCAAAGATGCAACCAATATGAACATTGATCCAATAAGCAGTTTGGTTTTGCTTTCGTTTTGTTTACAAGTCTGATGGTAAGGAAAAAATGGGCTTCCCCAGTTTTCAGGGTCAAGGAGGAAGCAAAATCCAGTCAAGAGTATGAAACAATAATGTAATAGAGATGCAAATAAGATATTTGCACATGGAGCATACTGCAATGAGAAATGGCTCAGAACCTTTGCCTATAGAAATTTACATACAGTGTAATCCTTGAAACAGGACTCAGTCAATTGGTATGTCAATTTTAGCTTTGCTTTGGCCAAAATGTACACAATGCTGAAGTGCTCCAGGCTTTTAGACCACTGCTACTTGCCTTTGTCTCAAGAAATAGCTTTCATTTCATCTTGTCAAAGAACATCTACTTCTGATTCTTATACCTTCTTTTGAAGTCCAGATGTAGCTGTAACCACCCACTCAGAGTCATGACTTAGAAGAGCCTTCTCTGTATTAGCCATTTTTATGTAGGCTTGCCCTGTCATAATAGCTTTCTCCATATCTATTCTTTTGTTCCACTAATATTTTTCGGTCACAGTAGAATGTGTTAAATTCAATATATTAAATGTATTTATATATTTTAATTTATTTTATTTTATTTTATTTTTTTATATATTTTTTATTTATATAATTAAATATATTATGTAATATATCATTTCTCAGTACTTCACCAGACAAATACCTTTTGTTTATTACTTGTTTCCTTAGAGAAATATTTAGACAACAACTAAAACACAAACCTTGATAAATTCATTGGGAGAATATAATAGGATTTTTTGCCATCATTTTTCTCCTTTTAAAAACTTGTGTTGCTACAACACAAAATCTGAAAGCTAACAGAATAAAACAAGTAATTAAGTGTTGACTAGAAGACAGAGTAAGTACTTTAGTTGCATGAGAATTATTATGCTTTTAAAGTTTTAATTAATATACTACAAGTGAAAAAACAGAAGGGTCAGGCTCTAGCCCTGTTCCTCAAAATTAAATGGAAAGTGTTTGCTGGGACCCTTCCTTCTTCTTAAGAATAGATCTTCTTGGTCTGAAGACTATATTTTGGTAAACAACCTGTGTTCATGCCATTTCTTCAGTTTGCTCTTTCCAATTAACATCTCATCATATTGCCATTGATGTTCATAACCTTCATACACTCTCAGTTAAGAGTGAAAACACACAAGCTGCAAACTCTCACTGCCTATGGGAGGAAATTTACCAAGGGTTGACAATCTCTCAGTTTCTGCCCCAAAACTAGCAGCAAAAGCAGGCTGTCTGTCATAAATCTGAGGAACAACTAAGGACATAGAGGTTCTATCTTCCAAGTGGTGAATGAACACGAAAGCAAGTACTACAGTAAGTGGAAGTGGTATATATATAGCCATCTCCTGCAGCACTGAAAAGTGCTACTCACCAGCCTGAAGTGGGTTTTTTTGTCTGTATTTTGTTGCTGGATTTTTTTTGAATGATGGAAATTAGGATTTTTTCCTTATTGCTAGGGAGAGCCCAATAAATTTACTCTGGGTATGTTTCTCAGTGTAGTACATAATAAATTAGTTACAGATTTGTAACACTCAAGAAAATAAATAAAGAATCTTGTTTATTTTCCTTACCTTATCCTCATCTAAATGTGGTCTTTTCATATAGTCATAATTAGTTAGACTCTGAGGTGACTTTATAGCAGTTTTCCAATATCTGAAGGGAGCCTACAAGAAAGCTGGTGTGAGGCGCTTTACACAGCTGTGTAGAGAGATGACAAGGGGAAATGGTTTAAAACTGGAAGAGGGAAGATTTAGGTTAAACAGTAGGAAGAAAAAATTTAATTTGAGGATGGTGGGACACTGGGACAGGCTGCTCAAGAAAGCTGTGTCTGCCCCTTCCCTGGAAGTGTTCAAGGCCAGTTTGGATGGGCCCTTGAGCAACCTGGTCTAGAGGGAGATGTCCCTTCAAACCCAGACCATTCTATGATTTTATTTTTTGAGGCACCAAGGGGTGTTTCCAAGTCAACTGGCTTTGTCCTTATTGGGGATTTCAACTTGCCAGAAAACAACTGGGAGCAACACACAGCTAGCCCAACAGGGGCCAGATTTCTAAGCCACCTGGATTACAGCTTTGTGGAACAGGTCATAAGGCAGCCAACTTGGAACAATGCCCTCCTTGATCTCCTTGGAGGTCATCTTGGCCAGAGAGACCATGAAAAAGTTGAGTTCAAAAATCTCTGCTGACAAAGAGAAAGCTGCCATCAAAACCTCAGCACTGGACATGAGAAAATCAGATTTCAGGTTGCTCAGGGAGCGTCTGAGTCAGGTCCTCTGGGAAAATCTTTTTCCACATGCTGGGGGCACAGTGCTAGTCACTCTTTAAACATCACCTCCTAAAAGTAGAGGAACAGGAAATTTCAAAATGTTGGAAGTCAATCAAACAAGGCAAAAGACCAGCTTGGCTGAACAGGGATCTGCTCCAACAAATCAGGCAAAAAAGGAAGGTGTGTGTGTGTGCCCAGTGGAAGTTAGGTCAGGTGACATGATAAGAATATGGAGATGTTGCTGGTGCTGCAGGGAGAAAAATTGGAGACACCAAAGCTCAACTGGAGCTGAAACTGGCCAGAACTGTGGGGAAAAATGAGTTTTTTTCAAACACATTAAGAGCAAAAGGCAGTGTAGAAACAACATTGATCTTTTACTGGACAAGGACAGTCACCTCACCAACAGGGATGCAGACAAAGCAAGGTATATCATGCAGTCTTTGCCTCTGTCTTCAACAGTGATGACAAATCAAGGGGGCCCCAAAGCCCAGAATTGGAAGACCATGACTGCAACAAGAATCAACTCTAGCTGACCATGAACTTGTATTGGATGTGCTGCTACAGTTAGATCCCTACAAGTCCATGGGACCTGATAGCATTCATCCAAGAATCCACAAAGAGCTGGCTGATGCTGTCACTAGGCCTCTCTCCATTATTTATGGGAGGTCCTGGCACTCTGGAGAGATCCCAGTTGACTGGAACCTGCCTAATGTTGTTCAAGTATTCAAAAAGGGCAAGGAGGACCCTGGAAACTACAGGCCAGTCAGTCTAACTTCAGTGCCTGGTAAAATTACAGAAAAGATTATTCTGAGAGGTATTGAAAAACACCTGGAAGACAACGCAGTCATAGGTCACAAAAACGAGCTGGAAAACTGTGCTATACAATGGGTGAGCGCAAAGAGTGACAGTGAATGGGGTAACATCAGGCTGGTGACCAGTCACTAGTGGGGTCCCACAGGTCTCCATCCTTGGCCCAGTCCTCTTCAACATCTTCATCAATGATTTGGACGCAGGACCAGAAGGAATTTTAAGCATCTGTGGATGATACAAAACTGGGAGGGGCAGCTGACTCCCTCAAGCGCAGGCTGGTAGACCTGTCATGGGTTGGACTTGATGATGTCAGAGGTCCTTTCCAACCTGGATAATTCTGTGATTATGTGATTATTGATATTGGTATTTGGGTGTGCTTCTGACCCCTTCAGTAAATGGAGGTTGTCTTCCTCCATCAGCATAATGGGAGCATTGAAAATAAGCATCTTCTCAGTTTAAAGAGCTGAGCATATTATTTTATTAAATATGTGTAAACTAATTTTCTTCTAATTTTCTCCCCCTCCCCTTGTCATGCTCTTTACATACAGTAACTGATTGACACTGTATAAATATTTTGAGTGGAATTTGTAAGACAGGGAAAGCCTGAGAGATTGCTCTTCATTTAATGGTAAGTCTAAATACTTTTTCTCACAAAGTCAATACCATCAACATTACTTAATGTTGTTGGCTGTTTATAATGTCACTTTCCCTTTCTTTACCATCACTCTCTTAAATCTATTTGCTTGCTGGCCACCCACTACTTTACTGAAAACTTAGCCTGTTAATTCCCAGGAGAAATGAATTTTCAATTTAAACAAAAAATTATGGGGCTGATATGGGAATCACTGGTTTAGGCCATAAAGGAAAGAAAATTTGGTGATTACAGATGGGTCCCTTCCATTCTTAAAATGTATTTATAAATCTCAAGCTATTTGCCTTAGCAGCATTTTACCTTTAGAATCCTCGTGGCTATCGCATAGAAGTTTATTAACAATATTTTAATAAATGAGGCTGCCAAAATAACCTTGTATCAGCAGTTCTGTGACAGTGAGTTCCTTTGGTCCTAATCATACACTGTGTACCAGGCATGAGAAGGAAAATTTAGCAAGTTAAAGAGTGGTGAAAAGAGGGAGATTAGTGAGTGAGACCTTCTGAGTCATATGAAATATCCATCCCTGAACACAATCCAAGAAGTATACTACAATTTAAGTCTTTCCAGGTTTAAAATTCTGTGTAATAAAATGAAACTTAACATACTTCTGAAAATTGCTAATGGTTTAATTAGCTGTCAAAGGCATGATCATGAAAATAAAAATACTAACGTAGTCTCAGGTTTTGTCTATTATTTTTCAGGTTACAACGGGATGCTTCAAGGGAGCAGATATGCAGAAAAAGAGAAAAGTGACAGCTCTTATTTATTTTTAACTTTTAAAAAAATTTACATATCAAATATGTTTAGTTACATCAAAAGAGTATATTTTCAAGGACTTCTCTTGTAAAAATGGTTTATTTAATGCTTCAGAAATTGTGATAATTTTGCCCTAGAATCTGAATTGTGCTTCCTCAATAGTATCATATTTGACAGTTTAAAAACAGTGACATTAAAATATTTTCTGTTAACATGTCTTTATTAACAAGATAATGAGGAATTTGATACATTGGAAAAGTTTTGCATGCTTTGAATTTTAAAGCATAGGAGTGTAAGGAGTGGAGAAGTAGGACAGACTCAAGGCAGTGTGTTAGGAAATGCAAAACGCATAGCCTGTTGAAATTGTGAAGGTAAATAGATGGTAGCTGAGCTCTTCACCTGAACTACAAGGGAGAGATGTTTCTTCACAGAACTGCAAGCTACATTTTTCAGTTTGAAGTTATTTCAAACAAACAAGGCAAATGGAGTTTAGAAATGTCATATTTATAATGTATAACTTGCATACTGTGCTCTCCTTTTATTAGGTGATGCTGCAGATCTCTGCCAGATCTAGACAGGAATAAACTTCAAAGTCTCTATGGCAGATGGAACCTGCCAGTCTGAAGAAGAGACTGACAACATCAGCTGCAGGAAAGGGTTCTATGACATCCTGACCTCATTCCATACACGGTTTGCCACTGCCTATTGCATGTTGCTCTCTTCCCCATCCTCTTCTGCCTGGATCTGAACTGTCAGATCACTAATGGCCTGAATAATTCTTCATTTTGTCATATCCTCTTTTATAAAACATTTCAGATCCTTTAGAACTTTTGCTATTCTGAAGCTACACTTTAACCTCCTGTTTTTCAGCATAACTCCATCCTTCCACTGCCTCCTCTCTGTATTTGAAAACAGATCAGAACATTTTTATCTGAAGCTTTGTAAAGTTGCACTTTCTCTCCTTTAGTGTGCTTTCCAAGCAATGAATTTGATAAGCAGTTCGATTATGAAGACAGCAGTACAGGGCTGCCACCTTTAACCATTAATACCTTGTTGGGATGATGCTTCTACTACAAGTAAAAATATTAGGGGTATTGTTTACAGATAAGGGATAGATTATGCAGTAGAAACTCATGCTGTGTCTATCCCAGCCCTGGTAGCAACATGGTCTAATGGTTGGTGTTATGCCCCATGGCAGGGGGCTTGGGCTAGGTGTTCTATATATCCTTCTACATATGTGCTACACATCTCAAAAAAAAAAAAAAAAAAAAAAGACAAGGTAAGTAATTATTTGTTCCTGAATAAAAGACACCAGACAGGTTATAAGAAGATAACACTTGTGCTGTTCTAATAGTGAAATTAAAACCATACAAGAATGTTGGAAATAAACCATGCTGGTTTTACGTAACTCTGTTTCTATGGGATCTCTAGATCAAGTCAGAAGTAACTGATCATCTCTGTAAATAACAGGGTTTCCCAGGAGATTAAGACTTTGAATGGCAAGACAAATCTTCAGGTCTAATCTACTGATCAGGGTGACAATAATAACTGATGTGTAGATTAAAATGCACCAGATTTCTTATCTGAACCAAAAAAAAAAAAAAAGAAAAAGAAGAAGAAAAAGAAAAAGAAAAGGGCAAAGAAAAATAAAAAGAGAAGAAGAAAGAGAAAGAAAGAGAAAAGGATAAAAAAAGAAAAATAAAAACCTTGTTAAAAATATTTTAATACCTCAAACTCTTTAAGAAAGAACTGGGGATACTTGAACACACCTTATAGTTGCACCTCATACCAAGTCTAGTTCTGAGGCACAGTGTTTATTTAAAAAAAGGTTTGAGAAAATACAAATGAAAGACAGCAAGGTCTCCCAGCAAGGTAAAGGATGCTAATTTAAAGCAAGAAGACATGCTTCCAAAAGCTGAAGTTGTTAACAAAGTAAAAAAGAAAACCTAAGGATCATAAATTCTGGCATATAAAAAAAAAAAAAAAGAAATTAATAATTATCAAAATAAAACTAGTACTAAATCCTTCTTCAAACACAAGAGTGGGAAGCATGGCAAAGAGTCTGTAAAGCCAATTGATTATCTGGACATAAAAGAACCATTCAGAGAGGATCAGATCATTGCAATGAAACAATGTATTTTTTGCACTGTAGTTCTCTGTGGGAAAAAATCTCCTGTTCAAGAACTGTTGTCCATTGAGACTTGTCAAAGATTATATCCATGAATGAAATGATAGCAGATATTAAGGAATGAAAAACAAAATGAATAGCCAAAAAAATCAGAACTAACAGTCTATGATGAAAAAGTACAAAACTGCTTCCATATGAGTAATGAATAAATGAGATGGAACTATGGGTTGGTCAGCCTCACTTCCATCTGTGGAAAGATGATGGACCAATTAATTCTGAGAATCATCTCAAAGAATGTGGAGGAAAAGAATGTTATCAGAAGTAGTTAACACATGTTCACCAAAGAGAAATAATATCTGACTAATCATCCTTCTATAATAGCACGACTAGATGGATAGATAATGTAAGAGCAGTGAATGTTGTGTACCTTGACTTCAGCAAGGTTTGTGCCACCATCTCTCACAGCATCCTCATAGACAATCTTAGGGAGTGTGGAACGGGGGAAATGGGGTTGATTGAAAATTGGCTGAAACATGGAGCTCAGAGGGTTATGATTAGTGGCACGGAGTCTTAGTTGGAAGAAGTGGTATTCCCTGGAGATCAGTATTATGTCCAGTCCTATTCAACATATTTATTAATGACCTGGATTAAGGGACAGAGTGCAACCTCAGCAGGTTGGCTGGTGACACAATACTTGGAGTGGCTGACACACAAGAAGGCTGTGCTGCCATTCAGTGAGACCTGGACAGGCTGGAGAGTTGAGTGGAAAGAAACCTAATGTAGTTCAATAAATACAACTAAAGGTTCTGCACCTAGGAAAGAATAATATCATGTATAACATCAGTACAGGTTAGTGGTTGACCTGCTGGAAAACAGCTCTGTATAAAAAAAGATCTGGGAGCTATAGTGGACAAGAGGATGACTGTAAGTCAACAATGTGCCTTTGTGGCCAAAGGGTCAATGACATCCTGGGTTGCATCAAATAGATTGGGGGAGGCTGTCCTCACTGTCTGTTTGGCCCTAGTGAGGTTATGTCTGGAATACTCTGTCATTTTTTGACTTCACAGTCCAAGAAGGACAAGAAATTGCTGGGAGGGTACAGCAAATGACTACAGTGATGAATGGGGGACACATCTCTTTTGCGAGGATAGACTGAGGGACTTGTTCCTTTTTAGTCTGAAGAGGTCTGAGGGGGAATCTAATAAATCCTTATAAGTAATTGGGAAGGTAGGTCCAGTCTTTTTTCAGTTGCACCCAGTGACAAAGAGATAACAGACACAAACCTGAACATAGGAAGTTCTATCTAAACATGAGGAGTACTTCTTTGCTTTGAGTATGGTAGAGCACAGGAACAGGTTGTCCAGAGATGTGGTGACGTCTCCATTTCTGGAGACAGCAAAACTCACCCTGGACATCCTGTCCATCCTTGGTGAACATGCCCTGGCAAGGGAATTGGAGTGGGTGATCTCCAGAGTTCCCTTCCTATCCTTAACATTCTGTGACTCTTTGAGACAGAAAAGAGAAATAACTTGTGGATGGATAGGGAGACATGACAAATGATACGAAGGTGTCTGGAGAGACAACAGCTGCTCAGTGTCTCTTCCAGTGTAAGAAGGGCTGTGAAGTAGAATTATTAGGAAACAAATTGAAGACAAAGGGCAGGAGGAAACTTTTCACTGTGAGGCAGCAAACATGGAAACATCATTGACAAACATTGACACAGGATTTAAAGGAAGAAAATAAGTTTGGGATCCTGGATTTCATTGAATTTCACTGAAAAAAATAAGTATGGCCAATATCACTGCCAAACATATCCTTACCAAAAGCGGACAAAAGTATGAATGCATTTCAAAGCTAGAGTCAAATGAGGAAAGTTGAATATGGAAATACTGTGTTAAAAGAAAATGAGGCATCCACCCTATTTCTGCAGCAGACAGCCATGAAATACATAATTTAAGAAAATTAGCAAGAGAAGACTCTGTGTACATGTTAGGAGCTCAGACAGAATCATTTATTTTCCAGCAACAGGAAAACAGCCTTGACATTTTTAAATAATATATTGTAGCAGAGATGAAGGGCCTTTCAAATATGCTTCAGTGCACACCAGCCTGAGCAGACTACAACAAACTAAGTCAATAGGACTCTCAGTGAGGGAATCGATGTGATTTCCAGTGTTCCTTGTAGAAATGTCATTCAAAATTGATGACAAGATCTCTGACCAAATGCTATTTTAGAATAGTATTTATCATTCTCTTTCTGTCACTACATCTGGTGACTTTTGACCTTCCTCAGAAATGTCCCCCTTCCAGTTGAAGACTGTACTAATCTCATGCCAATGTGTGGAATTAACTTAATGAAACTGTTAGAAGATAAAAGAGGCTTCTGAAAGCTCTCTTTCAATGACTGTGAGCTAACAATTAGAGTCCTAGTACTTCAGCTGTTTCTGAAATATAGGAGATAATAGCTCCCTTTTTCAATCTTTTCTTCCTCACAGATGGAAGAATCTTTAAACTTGGTGTTGTAAATTACTTTGGAAGCTTTATAAAAATAATCACAGATGCTACAAATACCATTTAGAATATAGTATTATTAAGCCTATTGGTTCTTTACTGCAAAACTGTTCTGTTTGCTGTAAAAACTCATGTTACTTTCCATAAAAAGTTAATTTATCACAACTACTGTGAGCAATTTGCATAAGAAAATAATTTCTGTTACCTGTAGTTGAAAGTGGGGCTGGTAGGAGGCTGCTTTACTGTACCCTGGTAATCTGGCTTGTTATGAACTTTTACTTAGCATTTGGAAAACCTTGGTATGAGCAGCTGGACAGACTCCCCTGCATGAGACTCTGAGGAGGGAAGATGAAACAAGCAATTTATGGGCTTGACTGATGGCTGTGTTTTACTGTTCCTTTAGAAAAAAAGACCTTCTAGTTCTTATACACACACATCTGCTGGCAATATACCGTAATAACAGTCAGTTGTACATAACAGAAAACAGTATTTAGTTGATAAGTACCATCACAGATAGTTGTTTATGAGAAAATTCCATTCAGTAAGCTACACTAAATCTTTTAGAGAGCAGCTACTGTTGCTGTGTGCATATATTGTCTCTGCTCTGTATTCCTTAGTGCTAAAAACAAGGATGATTAGGAATGGGTTACAAAGCCTTTCCATCAGCACCCTTCAGTTCATAATTTTTTATAAGGAAACTAATATATTTATCATGAAAATCCTGTAGAATAGGGGGCTTCAATGCTTTATTCTTCTGTTTTTTGAATGTAGAAACATGAGATTAGTGGGGTCATACCCTTAAAAACTGAATGGCCCAATGTGACCCATTACTCTTGTCAAGTCTGAAACAAAATTGTTTGATTATAACATAAAGAGCGTAGCTGTGAGCATAAATCAATGAGTGTTTAACATATTTTCATATTTGAGGCAGATAAATATTTTCCTTAAATCTTTACTGGTTGATGGCAAATAGGTAAAAACATTGATCATACAGCAGTTGCTAATTTTTTTAAGCAAAAAAAGCCAGTTCCAGTTCCTTATCCAATAAGTGGTCCATCCACGCAGAACAGTATTGAATGTTTTACACAGATCCAGGTAGAAAGCATTTGACACTGTCCTGCACCACATTCTGATCTTGAAACTGGAACAGTATGGATTCAATGGAGGGACCACTCATTGGATAATGGACTGCCTGGATGGTTGCACCCAAAGAGTTGTGATCAGTCGCTGAGTGTCCAAATAGAAATGTGTGATGAGTGGTGTTCCTCAAGGGTCAGTACTCAGACCTTCCTTGACTCCCTTCAAACCCAGACCATTCTATGATTTTATTTTTTGAGGCACCAAGGGGTGTTTCCAAGTCAACTGCCTTTGTCCTTATTGGGGATTTCAACTTGCCAGAAAACAACTGGGAGCAACACACAGCGAGCCCAACAGGGGCCAGATTTTATATTTAGATGTTTCTGAACCATATTTTTGGTCAGGGACTTTTGCTGGTTTTATGCTGGTGAAGAAGCCTCACAGATACCTCACTCATCTGAATAAAAATGCCCTGCTTGAGGGATGCGTTTGTCCTGCAGCGCTTGTGATGGGAGGAATGGGGTGGAAGATGACACATGGTTCTGAATAGGGAAACAATTCATTATTGCAAGATCTGCACTTTAAGAACGGGATGACTTTTCAACTAAGATGTTCTTAAGGGTACAACCATTGCAGAACACTATGCATTGTATTTTTTATTAGCAGTTTGTCTATACTCAGGTGTTCTTATTTTTTAAGACAATCTATATGTGTATGTGATCAGTAAAACAGATTTGATGTGCGTCTTGAAGCACAGCTGCCCCATGCTTTTATAAGGTGTTAAGAATCTTTCAGCAGTATTTCTAATATTTCTGTTTTCATTTTAATAAAAGTGGAAATAAATAAATTTAAAAGAACAGGAAAACTCTTAGTAAAACCTTTAAACTGTGTGATTTGACTTGGCATAAACCAGAATTCTGAGGCTAAGTTGCTTAAGCTTTCCTGTCATAGTGGTGTCCTCAAAAGATAAAAGAAAATAGTTTTTAGAAAGCAATAGACAAAAGAGATAAAAGACAAAAGTTTTTAGACAGCAATAGTTTTTAGAAAATGTGTATTTTAATGGACAATGTATTGTCCTTGCACTTCTGCCATGTTTGGTCCCCTGCTCCCCATGAAGTCTGTCAATACTGAGATTTGGCTGTTTATTCACTCCAACAGTAATATTGATGGTCTTGAAGTTCTCTTGCTTGGTGATACTGTTATGTCAATCTTCTTTTTTTCCCAAATAATTTTAAACTTTCTTTCCTTTCATAAGTTCAGTTTTTGTCCTGGGAAAGAAGTCTTTCCCCTCCTTCAGATGGTCTCAGATAAACCAGACACTACTGTTTCAGGTTTTTAGCACAGAAATAGGATTAAAAATATAAAGTGGACATTACCTGTCACTGATATAAATATGAAAAGCCTCTGCAACCTTTCAAAAAAAGCAACTCTCAGATTTGTTTTTAGTATATTGAGTGTGAGTTTTTTACTAGTTGAACCTACTATACAGTCTTCTCTGCAAGCCTAGGAGAACTTTCTTTCCATCATCTCCAAGGCCTGGCCTTAGTTTTATTTCTTGCTATAGGCAAATTTTCCCTAGCTAATTCTTATTTTAATAAATAAGTAAATGAGAAGGAAACTATGTTTGTGCACAGCAAAGATTTATATTAAAAAGTAACAAAAATTATTAGTATTTTCATGCACTTTTTGGGTAGAATCTCTTGATTATGACGACTTTCTTCTTAATAATTCCATGCAATCAACATAAAATATATCTACCCAAAGATGACAACCTCATACATGTATTCCCATCTGTTGCTCATGGTTTACTCCAGCTTGCCTGCAAAAACATTTGACAACAATGCTCTATTGAACAGAACTTATATAATTTCCAAGAATATATTTACTATCTAGGACAGTATATTTTTTTCATTACTTCAAAGTGATCAGTTTCTTATGAAGCAGCACTTTCTAGCAGAAAGATTTTACAAATACAACATATTTATCAAACTAGTTTTTAAAATGCTCTGACATGAGGTAATGAAATTAATGTTCCATCTCTTATAAACTTAGTTATTTAAAAGTGAACTTATTTTGAAATAAAAGTTATTCTCATGAGAACATAGAGATTTGGGTGTTGGAGTAGATGTCCTTTAAAGGTTAATTCTGTGGAAAGGGACAACAGTCCACCACCAACTCTTTATTTCCAGCTGCCCATGGGACATTTCTACACTGCTGACTCTCAGTCAGAACAACTGTACATGAATCAAAAGATGGCTTTTGTTCATCACTGCATGCAGCACCTCATTCAATACCTTTGAATAGAACATTGAGGTTCCCACTCAAAATGCTCTGATTTTTACAAGGAAACTATAAATAAAGGAGTTCAATTGTATGAGTCACAGCATTTTTAACATGTGCTAGCTGATTAATCTCATGCCTTCATTATCCTCATCCATCAGAATTGTCCACCCTGCCCTGTTTTTTGTTTATTTCACTAATGGATAAGGGCAACTCAATCACATGTGAAGAACTCAATCACACAGAAGAACCCCAAAGAAATAATTGTGAGTCAGTGAGACATGAGATACTTTCTGAAAGTAATGTAAAACAAATGGAATTAAAAAAAACCCTAAAAACTTGGTTTTAAAAGGGATGTTAAACAAAAAAACCTACAAAACATCAAAAAATATTTTTTCTAAGGTGATATTAAATGAATGAAAGTTAAAAACATCCAATTTTTTTCCTAAAAGTAGTGATAAATGAATGCAATTAAAGAATATCACATAAATTTTAGAAGTGATGGTCAGGATTGAAACGGGCTCTTTCTAATACAATTGACTGAGTTGCCTTTATCTCTGTGAATTCTTCATTTCTCACATTTGACTAAGTTGCCTGTATCTAACTGTGAGATAAATTTTAAAAAGTTGCAGAACAAGGTGAACACTTTTAAGGGCTGGTCAAAATTAAGGTGTGATCTTAATTAGTGAGCATGTATTATAAATGGTGTGGCTCATATATTTGAACTCCCCTATAGATGTACAGTGTCCCTGAAAAAAATTAGAGCATTGTGAGCAGAGCCACATGCTTCCAAGGTTCTATTCAGAGGTTCTGAAAGAGATTCTGTTCATGGTGCTGAACAAGTGCCATCTGCCAATCTGCATACAACTGTCTTGGCAGAAAGTCAGTGTTGAAGAAATGTCTTGTGTACAGTTGTCCACTGGAGATTTGTGAGAGAGTAAGTTGGTTGCAGTGGAAAGCTGTCCTCGACCCCCTTAGAAACCAAAGTATTCTATGATTCTATGGTTTCAATTAATCCAATATTCAGATACAGGATAAAGTTTACTGGCAAAGGATGGTTCTAAACTGTAACAAGAATAATTTTTTATGGTTGACTCATATAAATACAACTTGCATTCAGACAGCTTGTTTCATACAGTTGTCTTCAAACAGCGGGTTTTTATAACTTTTCTTATAAAAGTTTCAGAAGAGGAAAAATGTTGTCTTCAATAAATGCAGTTAGCTCTTTAAGAAAAATCTCAGAAATATTTAATCTGTTACATACAAATAATTATAGACTTCAGATGAATTGCAGCCCACCATATGCAAACATTTCTCAGCCATATATGTATCTGCATCACCACAGGAAAATATAGGAGGCACATCTATGCCAGTTCAGGTCTCACAGCTATGCAGTCTCACAGCCAATCTGAGTGTACCTCTATGTTTACATTAATATGGATAAGAGAACTTCATCACTTTTTCTTAGACTTAAATTTGATCTAGCTGAAGATTGATAAGAAAGAAAAAAGGTAATGGTTAAGTTAAAGATGTGTCTTGAATTCAAGAGTCATAGATTTTGGAGGTTTTAGGATTTGTCTCCTGACTTTTGTTTTCAGCAAGAGGAATAAAAGATCTGAAAGTCCATGTTTTGAACTTTACCTAAGAAGTTCTCTTTCTCATCTTTGGCACCTAATTTCAAAGGAGCTATGGACCGTCATATTGGAGAACCTCTTTGACTTCTTTAGAAATAAACTGTGCCTGGGAAACAACTAAGGAAGTCCAATAAAAAATCAAAGCCACATTTTTGTAAGATGTTAAGCTTGCAGTTGCATTATAAGAAAAAGCTCAAAATGAGAATTTGTTTTAGGGAAAATAGATACAAGCAGGAGTCTCTTCCAGTTAAGTAGCTTCAAAGTGTGCTTCATGTTTTGTGGGAAGTGGTGAAGACAAAGATAATGTGAGTGGTAAGAAAGGAATGTGCTAGTGAAGCCACTTGTTTACCAAAATGGATGGCAGAAAATCACTGGAAAACAGTGGAAAAACACCAGGCCTTGGTGGGAGGAATTTGGGCAGGTCTTGTGGAAGAACCCTGGGAAAGTACTTGAGCATAAATAAGACCCCCAGATGAATAAACTTGGTCTCGGTTTGGATAAGTTGCCGAGAGAATTAATTGATACACCACAGTATTTTTTTTAATTTTCAGATTACTTCTAATAATAATCATACTTCCAGCCAATTAGAAACTTTCCAGTAAGAAAACATTTTGATAACTATTTTGGCATATAATAACCCGTATTAAAGAGAGAAAAGACCACATTTGCTGCTCAAAAAAGCAATTCCCTGTGTAAAAAGAAGTAATGAAAGTATTAACCTGCTCTAATTAGTGTGGTCTATAGCCTCAGTAAGTTGATAAGTTTATCCTCTAATATCTGAATATCTGACATAGTTTGGAAAATTATTGAATTGTTAAGACATAGTCTTCACCTTCTAAATATGTTCCTAGTGCCTCTGTGAACCTTTACACTAGGGGCTGTGCTACGCTGGAGGTAGAAACTGCAGTGCTCCCTTACAGTCAAATTAATGCTTTAAACTCAGCAGATGGTTTCTAATGTAAATAGTCAGGCCAGAAATTCAATATCTAGGCAAGAAAAGAATGCTATTGGTGTTAGTATATTTTAATCTCTATACAAGCAAACAATTGAGCTATGCTTGTTTCTGATCTACATAGGAAAAACCCCAAACTTTTAGAAAAAAGGGATTGTATTCCACCTACATAGATAATTGTAAATGCACATGTGACTTGACTACTAATCATTGAATCACAGCATTAGGTAGGTTGGAGAGCACCTATGGTCCAGTCCATCAGGTCCAGTCTGCAACTCCACACAAGACTAGACCAAGTTTCTCAATTTCATAACCAGCTGAATATTGATCACCTCCAAGGATGGGTGTCTCACCATCCTTCTGGGCCTCTGTTTGAGCCCCCTCCTTGTGCTAAAGATTTTTGAAGCAGAATTTCCCATGCTCCATCGCTGTTGCTTTTCAATCTTCTGCCATACACTTCTGAGTAGGTGCAACCATTATACCTGATCCTAAGCTTTCCTACAATCTTCAACTATGTAATTACAGACAGCAGGGAGGTCTCCTTTTCAAGAACTCCTCCCTAGACTGAACCAGTGCCTTCTGTGTGAAGAACTTAATGTTCTTCATAAGGGTCTGTCTTGCATCAAGAGCTCATGTCTTGGTACAGCACATCAGTGGAGATCTCTCCTGTGCAGGAGTGATGCCACTCTTTATTTATTTATTTATTTGTTTATTTTGTTTAGTTTTTGTAGCAGTACATTCTTTTTAAAACAGATTAAGCCTCTTTCCAGAAAACTAAATTACTGAAGTATAATCCTAGTTAGAACATTGGAAGCATGATTTGACTGATACTGCTTCATGAAGATGATGGACAGCAGAGCTTGTTCTTGTTTATATTGAAATAACACCGAAGGCTTGAAAACTCAAAACTGAAAAGCCAAAATAAAATGCAGGTTTGTTCACATAACTTCAAAATTTAAAACTTTACTAAGTAATGAATGTATGTATTTGTTAAGAGCATTAATACTTAAAGTTAATGGGAATTCTTTCATCAATATAGTTAGCTGCTCTTGTGAACATCAGACTAAAATTTCTGAAGATTTTTAGAGAAATTCCTAGTCAATCATACAAAAACATATTGATTGATGATTTCACAGTGTGTCAGATTCAGGATGACAAAACTAACACAGACATGGCCCTGAAGAAAAATACAAAAAAAATCACTCCCTCTAAAACACACCTTTTATATTATATTGTTCCAAATGCAGCAACAAGCTTAGTAAATATTGTAATATTGGAGAAATACTGGAGTATAATATTTGGCTAAAGAATTTTATTTCTTTTAATGGCTAAAGAATTTTATTTTATAACACCTTCCTGCAGTATGGCAATATCATTACAGTGAAATTTGTGATTCCTTATTAGCCAAGTCTATATTGCTTATATTATATTTCTTATAAAAATACTAATTAAGGAAAATTTTTCAAAATGACAGAAGCCATGTTTGATTTTCTCAAACCTGTATATTTTCATTAAACTTTGTGGCCCTAATATATACTATTATAGGTATGCTGTGTGCAACCTATATGATGTTGCCATATATCAGATAATTTTTTTTACCCCAGTTTTTCCTTATAATTCATTCAGCATTTATATGATGCTAGTGAATGTCGTTTTAGGTGAAACAGGTTCATCTTGAAAACTCTATCACAGTTGAAACTCCTGAAAGTACAGATAACTAAAACATGACATTATGACTTCTGGGTACCTTAGAGACTCCAGAGAGCTCTAATAAGTCAATATATTTTATAGTGATAACTTTTGCTCTCAGTGAAGAATTCTTTAAGAAGGAAGATTTTCAGAAAGGACTTAGAGTGAAGGTTTTCTATGGAAAGTCTCTTTTTTGCTATACCTGTGGCAAATTTGCTATAAAAATTTTAGATGTTTTACTGGGTACATTTTAATTCCAATTACATGAATGAAGTAACATTAAAAAGATAATACTTAGAGACATCTGACTTAGAGTAGAAATGGTATTGCTTCTAGACTTTATTGATGTCTGCCAAATAGTTTTTTAATATATAATTATATCAATACCCAAAGATTTTCACTGATTATAGATCCAATCCATAGTATTCTAACAAATAATTTCAGGTTCTCTTCCAATTATAGTCTTGGTGTTGGAAATAAATGATAAACAAGGGTTAGTAAGAGCAATATAATAAAATTCATCACTAATAAATGACTCTAATATGTATATGTCAAAGCAACAGTTCTTAGATAAACAGATGGGGTGGCATCAGGACTATCAGCAGGAACAGATTGTTTTAAGTTACAGATGAGAAAATAATTCATGGATAACTATTTAACTAACAGTTTCAGCTATTTCTTTCTGCTCAAAAAATGTCCTCTGTCTCTGTAGTTACATTCCAAAGTCTTTCTTTCCAGTGCTCTCTATTCAGAGGTGGAAGGCCTCAGAAAAAAAGACAGTGAGGCTTTGGTCTCCCAAGGAGCAGCAATAAATCAAATAAGTTAAGGCCACTTTGAAAGTTTAAAACTTATTTTTTCCTAGACCACACAGACATTGCTTAATTCAAGTATGAGTGTGCATTTATTGTCCTGCTGCAGATGTGAGGTTTTGTCACTTTCATAGTGGTTTTGTCACTTTCATAGTGGATTATATTTTGAAAGGGTCCAAGGTTTCATCAAGTTGAGTACCTTTCCAGGTGACAGAGATTATTTCCATGTGGAATCCTAACACTTGCTTTCTGTCAAAATATGTAATAGTAATGAGACAAAAGCGAAAACATTCCTGAAAAAATGCCAGTGTAAATATTTATAGGAAGGAAAGTAGTAGGGCAAGCTGATCTTGTGTTGTCAGTTTCCTTGAAACTATTGACTCGCTCCGTTTCCCCTCTTAAGGGATTGAACTTTCCTCCAGCAGCACAGGCTTCTTCTAAGTGATGAAGGATTTGTGGTTTATCATAAATGTTGCAATATAAATGGGAAAAGATGTTCATAAAACAAAAAGGATTGTTTTCTCCCCAAGGATAGAATAGCAAAACATACGGTGCTATAAATAGGAAACGGAGGAATGAAAAATAAATTAATTTGGTTACTAGCTCTACATATTCCCAGATAATATCAATATTAAGAAACATCCCACTGTGTCTTTTACAAAGGGACTGAATAAGACATTGACAGATCTTAATTTAAATCACAGTAAGATATAGTCTATATATTTTTCAGTAATTTAGAATACTTCACAAACACAAAATCTGCAAGATAGCTAAATCCACACCTACAAAAATAATTACCAATTTATTGATTTTTAAACAATAACAGCTAACTAATATTTACATACTTCCAAAGCTTAAGTAAGGCAGCCTTTCCACCATAACACAGACACTGACATAAAGCAGAGTGGGTAAAGTTGGAGATGTCCATAAGTATTCAGGGAAACGTACAGTAATTCAGTTGAATCATATCAGTTGAAAACTTCAAGCTGTGATATCCTAGCAACATCAGAGTCATACTGGAATGAAACAATAATTTTGGTTCTGCTAAGATTTTTTTTAAATGACAAATGAAATCTTTCAGTAGTTATATTTCTGTTAATTATTTCAAATTTGCAAAAATTACTTTCCCACTAAATATTATTATCAGAAAAATTCAAAGCAATTCCTTTAGAAAGATACTTTCTGTAAAACATAATTCCATAAATATTTTTTCCATAGTAGTGACATGCTTTAAAATGAAATTATCAATAACGGCCATTTGAATAATATTGTTGTAAAAGACAAGAGAGATTTATTTTAGAAATATGTTTGAATGTAAATATGATATGTACAATTATATTTAAAGTTTTTAATAATACTTTTATGAGAATAATATTTTTGGAGGAGTTTTAAATTAAAAAAATTTCTATTTTTCTTCTATTTCAAGTTTGAATGAGAAAGACTTTCACTGTTAGACTTACATGTGTATGTAAGAAAACCCCTGGAAAGGTCAGATTCTGTGGATCTGAATTCCAGAATAGCCAACAGGGAATATAAACTACAGTAAAGCCAACATTTTAGACACTCTTAATTAGCAGATACAATGGATATGATAATAAAACCAGGCTCTTTTATGATAAAATACATCACCCTTAACAGCTGGCACCAGTAACACAAAAATGTCAACTAAATCCAGTGGTGGCCACTCTCTCTTGAGTCTTCTATTCACGTTTATTATTAGCAATAATAACAATCTGAGTATTCAGGCAATAGTTTCATAAATCTCATCAGAAAGCAGAATTAAAATTAACAATCTCAGACATTCAGAGGAAGAACAGCATACAAATATTAATGATACCTGTGCCCCTTGTCAGATTCTTCCTTGTTCAGACAGAGGTGCAGCATCAGCCTTAGCAGCCAGGATTTCATGATGACTGCATTACATTGATGTTGGGAACTGACCGAGGAACAAACCAACCCGATATGTTTGAGATGTTTATCCCACATATGTCTATGTGGAACAGATATTTCTATGATATGATGAGGCAAACAGATGCTTCACAGAATCATGCAGGACTTGTAGCACTGAAGGATAATTTGGGCTGGCATGGGCCTTGGAGGTCTCTAGTCCCATGGCTTCTTCCCTTGGAGACTTGGACCTTTGAACAACCTCCTTAGTCCAGGCCCTGCTGCCTGGCTGTTCTCATGGGAAAAAATCTTTGTTGAGGTTATAGTCATGGTAGACACATTTCCTGAAAACTTTTTTGTATTGCTTAATCAGAAAATCTTTGTTACCTTGAGTTATATTTAGTTCAGCAGTCACACATGATTTACTCAGGATATACTCACAGGCATAGTTAGACTTTACTTTGTGCTTAGAAGGAGCCCAGAAAATTTCTAGGCCACATCCTAACTTGCAAAATTTAATGCTGCACATAGTAAACTCCATAACGACCCCTAATGTTTTCATTTTGGGAGAATCCAAATAATTTCAGCATATCAAATCAAACTAGAAGAAGCAAATACATTTAACTACTTCTACTTTGCCAGCTGCCAGGCTGTGCTGAAATTGCTGTAACAATTATGACCCTATTGAACTTGAAATACAGAAGTTGTTACTAAACAATGATGCTTGATGAATCTCTTGCAAGCAGAATCATACTTTCTCTGTATAGTCCAGAGTGTGGGGCACATTCTTCTGGATCATAATGTGGCTGAAATGTGTTTAGGCTGGGACTAATTCAAGGCAGTTTGCTTGAAAGAAATGTATTTTATGGCAGGTTCAGATGCCACTGTGTGAGTGTAGTCACATCTATCACTAGACAATGGTGTAGACTAAACACAGAAGTGAGACCAGGCTTTTTAGGAGAATATAACTTAGCTCTCTTCTCCTTCTGAAATTTAAGAATAAAATCCATGTCAAACTTGTAAGAGCACAATTTTCTTTTTAATATAAAAAAATAGGACAGAAGGTAAACTATGCTGTGCACCTGCCTCTTCTGATCTTTTTTTTTCTTTAGGTCTTCAGTTCAGAGGGAATGAAACAATTCTAAGCACCAGCATCCTAACAACTGCTCTTATCTCTCACTATTCCTACTCTCTGGATCAAAAAGATTAAAAGAAATATCACTGTGAGCCTGCTGGACATGTTAGTAACTCTCTGCGTCCCAACTCCCTGAAAAATTTGGAGTTTAGCTTATTGACTTGAATACTATTGGTCTGGTCCGAAGGAGACAAAGCTCTGGTTAAATGCAGGATTTGACTGTGCTGTATGAAGACTAGAAACCATTTTAAATTCTGGATGCCTAGCAGGCAAGAAAGCTGCCTTTGTTATTCACCTCTTTCCTAGATAAGCCATGGTTACATTTTTGGTATTTGAAGCCTATGAAAGTAAAACTAACAGCAGCGAGATTTCCTCTTTGAACTAGTTATCCTTGGCTTTAAAAAGTAAAAAAAGAAAAGAAAAAAAAAAAAAAAAAGAAGAAAAACAAAACAAGAAAAAAAAAAAAGAAAAAGGAAGGCAAGAAAAAAAAAAAAAGAAAGAAAGAAGTAAGAATTTAAGAATTTACTGTCTTATTTTGGGAGCTGTTGTGGTTTAACCTGGCAGGCAGCTAAGCCCCACACAGCCACTTGATCACTCCCTGCAGAGAGCCACAAATCCAAAACAGCACAGTATGAGCTCCTTTGAAGAACATTAATAGTATCCCAGGCAAAACCAGTACGTGAGTATAAAAGGGAAATAGTGGTTTATTTCTTCACGAAGGTAAATTGATTTTTAATAAATCATTCAAGACTCGATCCTGGGAGTCAGAACTGTTCCACTTCTTGCTTTGTGTTACTCCTGTTGTACAGCTATACCTCTCCTCTGCTCTCCCCCATCTCTCTTCAATTTTTTTCTTGTGTGCAGAGAAAAGTATCAGGGCTTCATACAACTTAAGATCATCAAGAAAAAATCTAACAAGATAACAACAGCAACAGCAATGGCAACAACAGCAATATAATATAATTATATAATAATTGTGTAATAAATAATGATAATAATAATAATAATAATATGATGATGATGATGATGATGATTGATGATGATGTTAATCAGATATGTTTGTACCCTAATTTGGTTTCAGTGTTTCAGAAAGCTTTTTCTTTTCTTTTTTCAAGAAAATAATACTAATTACATTTAGCACTGAAACAAAGTAACAGATTTGTTAGAAAACATATGAAAGCATCTGAGAAATTACAGATTATCTTGATCCTAACTGTACCATTCTGATATGGCATATATATATATATATACATATAATTGGTCTTAATGCCATATTTATCACGACGCTAGTTTACCTCCCATTTTAACCATACATTACTGAAACAACAATAAATCAAAAAATGATTTCCACAAAATCCATATTGGACCACACAACATTCTTTACATGTTCTTGTGCCATTTCAGAACTGCTTCTTCTCAGAATAACTTCTTAATGACTTAACAATAACAAGCCATTAGAAGCTTTTGGGAACTTGATGAATACTTAGTGGTCATGATTACAAAACACTTTTTTGAAATTAGAAATATTATCTTTCTATTAAATGTTTCTAAATGTTCTTTGTTATTAAATGCCAAGGATTTTAAATACTTTTCCTGGTTTGGGCCAGGATAAAGGTGATTTGCTGTTTTGTACTTTTGCTTTTAGCTAAGTCTCTTGTAAGTAGTTGCACTTGCTGAAATTAAGAGCAAGTTTCTCAGACAGTGTGTGTTTCTAGGACTGATAACACTTGATGTTTATAGTTACTGCTAGAGACTGGTGTACAGAGCCAAGGACACTGCTCAGCTCTGAGGAAAAAATAAAGAGGTCCCACCTGCATCCCTCCTTTGGGGAGGAATGGACAAGATAGATGCCAGAATTGACCAAACAGAGTATTCCATCACATATACGTCACCCTCAGTATAAATTTGAGGGATCACGAGGGCCAAGCCAGATTTCCTCCAGCTTCCGGCTGCCTGCCCTTCCTGCCTTTCCTGCTTCCCTTCCTTCACACGGCATCCTGGAAGGATCCCATCCATTTGCCTGCCTGTGGTCCTGATCCGTGCCAGCCCTTATCTGTGTGTTCCTGCCTCCAGTTCCCAACTGCTGCCGACTCCAGGAGTCCAGCCTGGACTTTCCCAGGGCTGCCCTGCAGCCTCGATGGTGACGTGAGAGCTACTGGGGGAAAAGGGAGAGGAATGTGGTATCCATTTTCCTGTATATTTGTATATATTTAGTAATATTTTCCTATTTATCATTACTGTTTCATTAAAGTTGTGTAGTTTAGTTTCCAACCCATAAGTCTCTCTCCCTTATTCTCTCTCCTTTCTTATCAGGGAGGAGAGAGAGATTAACAGAGAGCGTCTGTTACTCAGTTTAATTGCCGGGCCAGTGTTAAACCGTGACAATACTTTTTCTGCCACAGTAAAGCTGATACTTTGGTTTAAAAGGAAATGGTCATTTTCTTCCCAAAACAAACACAATTATTATTTTTTTCATTGAACTGCAGACTCATAATACTTATGAGACTATTATAGTCTGAATTAATTCTTAATTGACTTAATAGAGCTTGGATTTACCCATTACTTTTCTGGCTTTATTTTTTTCCCTCTTTTTATATTCTGTTGTTTATCTTTCGTGATTTAAGCACCTTAGATAAAATTTGTCATATCTCTTTAGAGACCGTTCTTCATTCTACTTCACTTAGCAGAAGTGGGAAGCAGAATAAGGGTGATGATGAAAATATGCATATGCACAGAGTACTGCTTGAAACCTGTTTACTAAGTGGCTGTTGAGCTAAAAGAACATACCTCTTACTCTTTATTTATACTGTAGGATTTCTAACAAATTAACAACAACAAAAAAATTATTCTTCAGAAGTCTCACCCAGCTTGGCAAGTAGTGTTATTTCCATTTAGTTTAAAAGCAGAAATTAAGTGGAATAACCAAACTGCTCTGGCAAGTGGTAGAAATCACTATAAGGTTTATCATTCTGCATGGTAACATTATGTTCACAGGAAGATTGGTTTGTATGGGCTGGGGAAAAAAAAAGTGCTACCAGTGGGAAGTCTGCAGTCTTTCTCTGGATGTGCTTCAAATAACAAAAAGGGCAATGTTTTGCACATGGCTGAGTTTCCTCACCCCTCACTAGACCTGCGACTGTTGTCACTAGCGTTCCACCACCCCACAGTGTGTGACAGAACTTCTTATCTGGGGCTCTTTGCCTCTGCTAAAGTGGGCTCTTGACCTAGGAACTGGCAAACAGCTCTAATGAATTAACACTTGAAGAGAAGAAAATTGAAAAACTCAAACTCCTTTTAAGTAGCAAAAGATTTTCACTTTTTCTTTCAGTATGTTTTGGGGTTTTTTTGTTTTTTGGTGGGTTTTTCTGGTTTTCTTTCGGGTTTTTTTTGTTTTGGTTTTTTTTTTTTGTTTTGTTTTTGTTTTTGTTTTTTTTTCTTACCACTGGCTTAATATTTAGCTGCTTTTATTTTTTTTTATTTTTTTTTTTTTAATATCTATTGAAAGTAAAAAAAGAGGATAAAATAAAAATGAATGGAAATAAGAGAAAATGCAAAAAGAATTGCATTTCCACTGTCCTAACTTACCTATGTTATGATTTACATTGTTCTTCTTGAAGGAAATGGACATCTCCTATCTTAGAAATAGAGATTGTGGAAATATTTTGTAGTTTTCCAGTGAATTTTTCTTATGCAAGTCCTGACTGTACAAAATATTAAATAGGTAGTCATGCCTGCTTGTTCTGTGCATGTCTCCAACGTGCACAAATTACTATGCTTTGTCTTACCCCCTTCTTGAGGTGCATCTTTCTGTTTCAATGTGTGGTGTGTTTATACCATTTTCTTTCTTCCTGTGAAAGACAAGCTTACAAGTCTGATGTCTACACATTCCACTGGTGACTTCAAGTAGAATTCCAGACTGCATTTTGATTTTCAGAGTATACGGCTTGGAATATATTCTGGAGGACGATGTTTGACACATTCAAACTCAAAGGATATCAAACTTTATTTCTCTTGACAGCAAGAGTAATTGGTATGATGCACAATACAACTGACAAAGAAGTTCAGATCTGTTTCCTTACCTCACTTTATAGCACAATCTTTCCTGCAGATCAATGTTTTGATGGATGAATACTAAAAAAGGACATTTTTTCCAGGATATACATATACAGAGAGATCTTATCTCAGTTAAAATGGTGTAAATCTGCCTCAACTGCAGTAAAGTCAGACCATTTACCTTGGGATTAGAATGTAGCCTCTTATGAGAGATGATAAATAGTTCAGGGCTGCTAAAACTTTTTTTTTTTTTTTTTTTTTACCATCTTTGTACAGCTTTCATGAAATGTAAGTTTCCCTTTACATGCTGAAAATATCTGCTTAAGAAATATGGATCCTTTCTTAAAATACACGATAACACTCATTTTACATTGTATGTTAATCTTCCAGACTGAAAATTGAAAGACATTTTTCTCCTCACCACCCATGAGGTTTGTTCTTTTCCATTGATAATCTGTGGAGACTACTCATTCCTTTGTTGTAGATGATTAAGAAGCAGAGGGCATGAATTTCTACAGAGGCTGAAAAACAATACAAAATGCAGTCAAAATACATTAAGATCATTCCTTACACATTTCTTCACCTTCCTTCCATCCTGCCTTCCTTTTCTCTTGCCTTCTTTCTTTCTAATGCGTACAAAAAAAAAAATTGACACACAAAACCTCACAAATCCACATTTTCTAAGTTCTGCCCTGAGAAATAATTAAAATACCGAGCTTTTGTCATCACACTTTCCAGCTATAAATTACTATGCTCAGCAGTGCTGAGAAGCTTTTCAAATGAAAAAATTAGTAGAGAATGAACCTCTGAAGAAGGTTTAGTTTGCATAAGCATATAGAGTTTTCATAATTATTTGAGCCTTTAGGCAATCAGAGTGGAAGGAAACAGTTATTCTCCCCCTCATGACTTCCATTAAGTAATCTTATTTGAGGCAAAGCTTTCTCTTCTCTTCTTCATGTGATAATAGACACAAAAGGATGACTTATGGATATTTTTTTTAAACTACCACTTATCTCCCAGCGTCATTCTCTGCCAGGTGCTGCCATCTTTGTTGAGCTCAGGTACAAGTAATGGAAGATGCTTATAAAAGTGAAAGAAAACTATTCTTGTGCTGTCAAAACTGAACAATGTATACTGATTTAGGAAAGTCCATAGGTATTACTACTTGAAGTCTTGTGGGTTGAATTCTGTCTTTAGCAATCAAATAAGCCCTAGAAGAGGCCCTTTAAGGAGTGAAACTTCCATACACCAATGGGTGAGAACAGTCTAGCTTTCAATCAGGTCCACAGGTGAGTAGTCTGTTTCAGACTCTGATCTGATCTCCCTTCTGATCTCCCTAAACAAAGAAAAAATTATTACTAATCTTGTTTACTTATCTGTCTTGGAACTGGCATTACAACAAGAAGGAATTAAATTTTGTACAACTTAGTGTAAGACATTTTACCTCTTATTTTTGCCAATATGTTTCATCTGGGTGAATGTGATGGATATCATTGTTGAACATAGTAACTTGGTTCCTGAATTTATACTTTAATAATGAATGCCTACAGGATTATTTTATAACTTTGAATAAATCGTAAATATCTGGGGGGAAAACAAAGAGGTGCAGTAAGGGAGATAATAGCATAAAACAAAGATTTTTTTTTTTTCTCATATGAAAGAATGTAATTTTTAAAGAAATTAAATTATTCCATTGAGTACATTACCTTGAATTCTACAATGAATAGCACTAGCAAGAGTACTTACCATTTTGTAAGCTGTAAAGGATCTGTTTGTTTGACATTATTTGGAAGTGAAATTTTATTCAATATTTTGTTTAAATATAAAATATTTAATTTATTTAATATGTGATAAATAAAACCACACATCTGAAATCACAATAATTCTATCTGATTGTTGTTTTGCAGTATTTCAGCTCTTTATTTTCTTTAATTCCATGCAAAATACAACGTCAGAATCACCAAAACTCCTCCACCCTGCAATTAAATATTTTATTTTTGTTATTATTTGTTTCAGTTAGAATAGACCACTTTAATCTAGTTAAGATTTTTAGATCTCCATGGCTGAAAAACTGAAAAAATATCTTCTCATCCATTCTTATTGTAACCAAGATTTCATGTATTGGCTGAATTCTTCATCTGAAGATTTCTTGTGGTTCTGTTCTCCAGTTACTGACCTGTCATGATGATTTTATCAAATAACAAGACTGACCTGCTTTCTTTTCAGAAAACAGTATCAGATACACAGATATTTAAATTACTTCTCTTATAGATTCTAGCAACCTAAAAGTCACCAAAACTTTGAGTTGGTAAATATGATTACATGTTGCCATATGTGAGGTGTGGAGTGAGCAAATGATAGGTGTGAAGAATTTTAGAGTGTAAGAAGGATTCTTTTCAGATTTCTCCCTCTTATAGAATTGTCAAAAACACCACTATGAACAAGGCAAAATGCAAGACTCATATCTTTCTCAGGAGAATAGTAAAACAGTGCTATAAATTATTTAGAATGAATAAACCTTCTGCAAGTGAAAGTAAACAGTAGGCACTTTTGCCTCATTAAATAATGTTCTTATATTGCAAAAGGAGAATACAAGGATCCAATGTTCTGTAATCTGAACATGGTTTATATTCTAGATTAATTTACACAAAGTAAACATATTTTTTCAAAACCTTTGAGGAGAATGTGTTATTGGTGCAGATATTTCTGAATTTCTTATAAAGGGATAACATTTGTTTTCTTTGCACTATTGTTGCTAAATCATCTTTGTTTTTCGTTTAAGCTGAAGGTTAACAGTCATAGTGCATTGTAGTCATATAAAAAGTGCCCTTCTGAGTCAATCTGTACCAGTGACCCCCATTTAGCATATTCTTTTTGTCCTGAGATTGAAAACACCAACTCTCCAATACACTACTCTAAAACAGATGAGGAAAGATCAGTACAATTTATGGGATCAGACTAGCAACATTATAGCAGATGTAATTTTCCTGATCTGGCTGTATTATCTACCTGGCAACAGCAGTAGCTTAACAGGCGTGATCTCTGCTGGATAGCAAACACCAAAGCATTAGGTCTGCTATATGCTTCCAAGTTAAGTCTTTAGCTCAAGAAAAGTTAATTGTTCAGCTTATTTTCATTTAAAAATAACCCCATTTATCTCTCCAGTGTAGTTCAGAATAAAGAGATAAATTTTCAAGGGGTAGTAGTTAGGGAAAAAGATCTCTGCAGATACACAGTGATGAGTAGTTGAAAGTGGTGATTTCTTTAGCTGGTGCAGTTATTTCCAAAGCAATGTATGTCATTTGCTTCAGAGAAATCTAAAAGCTATTAAAAAATTGCAGTGGTTGTAGGTCATCCCAAAGGATGTCCTAACAAGCAGACCAAGTCAGGGTCAACTCTTACTTCTGGAAAAAGAAAAGGTTATAATATTCAGTGCATAATATGTTACAGATGTACTTGCGAATGGAATGGATAATAATATTTCTGCTGCAGCAATAGTCAAACAGGCTAAATGTAGCTTGGCAAACAGTAATAAAAAGGGTAAAAAATGGCCTGTTTGCCAAGGTCCTACTCCTCGGCTGCGAAAACATTAGTTACAGGCTTGCATATCTTGCCTCTTTCCAGCTACCAGGCTGGATCCATTGTCCATGGCAAATGGAAAGCTGATAATGAAAATTAGAAATTCTTCAATCCTCACTCTCTGTTCATAGTTAGATCAATCTAATATTAAAGGCAGAGCTGATATATCTGAGTCTTTATAGAAAATGCTACAGCTTAATAAGGTGAGTTCCTCTTTTAGCTGAATTTCTGTTATCACACATGCAAGTCTGGATGTGAAATGACAGTGCCATTATTGTTATCACTGTTCCTTATCTGCTGAAGGACATTTGAGCTAAAGCAGTGCAAAACTTCTGTGACAAATTCTGAAACCATGGCTAACTCATCTATCATATCTTGTTAGGAAAAAAAAGAGGGTTCTGCTGCTCCTGTTGGCAACTTACTCTTTTTAAGACTTTCTAAGAATATTAAAATCTTCATAATTGTATTTTTCTGTAAACAGTAAAATTTTACTATAAATAGGCCTTGTATTCTTTTCTTACTTATCAATGTCTTTTGAAATACAAACAAAACACAAAATCTTTTGCCCTACTGCATAATAATCTTTTACTCACACTCTGGACTAACCTGCCCAAGCTGCACACTTCTGTCAGCAAACCCAAGGCTTGCTACTTGATCCTAGTTTACTTTCAATAACTCTTGTCCCTTCTGCCTCATTTCCTAAACTGTCCTTTCTCCCTTGCCCTGTTTCCCTCTGTGAATTACCTGGTTCCTTCAGCTCTTCAGCGGTTGCCATTCTCTTTACCTTTCACTAATAAATCCAAAGAATTCATGATTACACATCAGAGTTTACTTAAAGGTGTGGTTTACTTACTTTTTCTTGTCAGCAAATCCTTTATTTTTATCATGAAAAATTCAACAAAGTTCAAAGAAAACAAAATTGTATTAAAAAGTTGTCAGTTGCGGTTTTCAGCTTTGCAAAAGAAATAGGTTCTCAAGTGTGATCTTGAAAAATGATCCTTTTGAGCAACAGTTTTGTTCATCTGCAATGTGTTTGCGCTCAAAAGAAAGAGGTAAAAATAATCTCTTACTATGTATATGTCATGTAGCTCTAGATTTAGTCCTTTTAAAATAATCTAATCAGAAAGGGAAGGTATTTCAAAGTTTTCATTAAATGTGCTTAAAACTAGGTCTCCAAAGTTACCATAAACTCTCTTTGATTTTGCTATGACAGTTGAAACAGACCTGTGTTCTCCACTGAAAGAGGAAAAATAATACCCTCTTATTTGTGACACAAACCATGCAAGTGGTGTGTGCAAGCATCAGCATGGTTATAATACAGAATTACTGTTTTTATGAATATTGCAAAAAGTACTGGTGGACCCATAATGCACTGATGAGCAACTTACTTGGTAGTACAGGTTACACCAAAGAGATAGCAAGTATAATAAATGAATGTAATTTTTTACCTTTCATATTATTTTCTACCATTCTACCATATTTCTTAACCCCCTTGATCCTTCTTTCTTCCTGAAGCAATCCTCTCTGTTTGATTCTAAGTGTTGTTCACATACAATGTTAAATGTAGCTGTTGCATTCATTTTTTATATTCCTATTATTAAGATTTATACTTGTCAAAATGTATAAATTAGTATTTCTGGCCAAATTACCACATTTGTGGAAGGCAATATATGTCAATAGAAGAGTTACTCTCAGAAGAAAAGTCTTTGACTGCATGGATCAAACTTTGTCCTACCTTGCTCTGGAATACTAAAAAAAAATGAGTACCAATTCAGTACAGGTGCAGTTTCCAGAGTTCTGGAAGTTCTGGAAAAAATGAACTCCAGTTTTGCAACTGTAGGTTTGAAACAGTTAGTTATTTTCTGTGGAGAACTCAGATCCTGAAGGTCACACACTGAAGACATTTAAAGCAAATGATGGGTTTTGTCTTATCCATTAGGACTACTAAGAAAAAGTGGGAAAAAAAATCTGGGAATGCATTCGCAATCATAGAAACATAGAATAATCTGGGTTGGATGGGAACTCTAAAGGTCATCTAGTCCAACCCCTCTGCAGTAACCAGGTGCATGCTCAGCTAGATCAGGTTGCTCAGAGCCTTGTTAAGCCTTACCATGAAAACCTCCAGAGATGAGCCGTCACCTACTTCCCTGGGCAACCTGTTCCATTTTTCCACCTCCTTCATGGTAAATAACTTTTTCCTAACATCCAACCTAAATCTTCTCTTCCCTAATTTAAAACCCTTATCCTATCACTACAGGCCCTTGAAAGTGGACCCTCTCCAGCCTTTCTCTAGGCCTCATTCAGAAGGTCACTATTAGGTCTTTCAGGAGCCTTTTCTTCACCAGGCTGAACAACCCCAGTTCCCTCAGCCCATCTTCACAGTAGAGGTGTTCCAGTCTCCGGTTATTTTTGTGGCCCTCCTCTGAGCCAGTTCCACCAGGTCCCTGTCCTTCTTGTACTGAGGGTTTCAGATCTGGATGCAGTACTTCAAATTATAAAAAAAGCAGAATAAACCAAAGGGAAATAAAAGCATTGCATTAAATACTGTTTTCTCTCTCCATATACAGTAGTTTATATTTAATTTGGCTTCTATTGTTTCCCTCAGTATTTTAGAGATAACCACAGGAGGCAGCACTCTTCCTTGGGAAAGATTTAAGTTATGGTCTCCTTAATTTCACAGTTTTTCAAAGATGGGAGAAAGTTTCCTTCCAGCTCTCTTAAAATCAACTACAAAATCATAAGAGGGCATCTCATACTGATCAGTACAGTACCCTCCTTAAAAATTAAAACAAACAATGATTCTAGAATTCTAAAGTAGACTAAAAACTTGTTTCCCGTAATATTTACAATGATGTGGTATACACAGTAGCTCACATCTGTTCTGCCCTTTACCAGACCACCATGGTCAAAAACAGACCTCGTTATGCCACTTCCAATTAAAATCTTTATCTCATAGAAAATGCCTTACACTTTTTCTTTTTCAGTCCCCCAAATTGTATCACCTTTGTATTAATTATTTTTTCATTCACTTGTTATGACTGCCACAATAAACACATTTCTCTTCTGGGAGACTTTCCTGGTGTGAATGCGAATATGCTCCAAATAAATAAAAAATTAGATGTGCCATCATCGCTGTTTACTGTTTATTTTTCATTGCAAATAGAAATTTATTTAATTTTTTCCCCCGCTTAATTATTCTAAAAAATTAAATTAATGCATATATGCAAAGAAATTAATAAATTTGAAATAATTTGCAAGGAAACTATGTTGAAAAGTTTATGACCAGGCTGTATAAAGATAACTCACCTGTATTTTCTCAAATATATAGTAATTTTTTATGTTGGAGACTTTTTCTTCTTTAGTTTTTTTCTGTGAATTTTTTTCTTAAGTGGTCTTGTAGGTAGCAGTCGGATTAACTAATTATCAGACGTGAAACATGCAAAACTGAATCCTTTTTTGAGAAAAACCTTTATCTTTCAAATATCTATTTATATTAAACCTATTAAAAAGATACACATGAAACCTACCAGATGTGAAGGTCTGGTAAAATATTTTTATCCTGTTTTCTACCCTTCATGGAACTGCAAAATCAATGAGATTGATAGGCACCCCTAGAGGTCTCTAAGCCAATCACTGCACTCAAACCTGGTGTCCTGTGGCTCACTGTTGAGAATCGTGTCAAGTGAGTTGCTGAATATATCTAAGGGTGGAGACTCCAGAGCCTCCTCAACTGATTTTCCTTCATTAAATAAATTTTAAGAACTATATTTAAACAGTATAGTAACTTCTACATACAAATTATATTCTGCATATAGATATTGTATGAAAAAAAGTGTTCATGTTAAGAAAAACTGAATTATAAATATAACAAGGTTGAAAGAGACCACATTTCTAACCTGAGTTTTCTTTTTACCCTGATGCAATACTTTAATATTTGTTAGATACCTTCTCCTTTTCCTCTCCTAAATATTGCTTTCATCTTTATAAATGTGACTAAGCAGATTGCTTTCATTGTGACAATTTCTGTTACAGAATTGTGCACAAATAACACATTTAATGAAATACCCCTCTTTAGTTTATGCAGAGCACTGGTTCATCTTTCTTCTTTTCTCTTTATTTGTAAATTTATATGCTACTTCATTCATTTTTCTTGTTTTAAACCCAAACTTCTCTGTCATTTTCAAAGATCTCCATAGCAACATTCTACCTTCATTTTGATGCTTATCCATTAGTCTCCTGTCTACTCAAGCTTTAATTTCAGGATTTTCTTCAAAGTCCAATATGCTTAAAATGGCTTGTTCCCTGGTAATCCTTGTTATTGTCCCATTATAAACACTTCAAGAAACCCATTTATTCTGAGAAAAAGATTCAGTTATACTGGTGTAAGTATTGGACTAGAGTTAATTCTTCATATTAGTATTTGTCAATGTTGTCAGTGCTCATCTGAGCACTGGAATGAATTTGTATAAACTACTTGATGCTCCATTTGTAATTATGATTCACAAGTACTCTTGTTAAAAAAGATCATTAAAGACACATTTTCTAAACCAACGAATTAACAGAAGACATACACTATATTTCAGAATTCATAATTCTTTGGTATAGAAGAAAGGTATTTACATAGGCATATTTTCACATAAAGACTCCAAGGTTAGGAAGTTTTATCTCCACATTACACTTGCAAAACTGTAATGCCTTAGCCAAATCTACATTTCTTAGCAGGACAATATCAAGGATTGTTTTCTGCTTGCAATGTTGCACTGTGGGAAGACCATCTCTGACCCTATAACAAAACTAGTCTTTTTGGCCTTGTTGACCTTACGAGCAAAAGATTAAGTAATTATGTTTATGTGTTTTTCCAAAGTATCTGAAGCATTCTGAGGCTGCACAGCAGCCTTTCAGAGTAATATAAAATGAGTACGCATTGCATCCATGAAGGTATAAAAGGGCATGCAAAGCCCTTTGTATTAATATTGCAGGACTGCACAGGGTGGAAAATACTATAAGGGATTTCTACTAATCCATTCTGCTCATTAGTAATAGTCTCTGGCATGTGCCTATAAGCATATGGTTGGCCAAAATCATAAGGTTCTTGTTCAAAATAATATATAGAATTAGAAGACCAGTGAATAAAGGGGTTTTTTTGACCTTATTCTACCTCTGTGAAAGAAACAGCAAAAGACTGTTGTTAGGCTCATAGGAAATCTGTTGCAGAGTAAAAAATTCTACCCTGGTTTTCCAAAACTTGAACAAAATTCTTAAAAATATCCTCAAAACCTTACATATCCTGCACCTTAAGTACAGATTCCATGTTGTGAGACGGTGTGGGGAAAAAAAAATCAAGTGCAAATAACAGGTCATAAAGAGTCAGCTTGGGAGTCCATGCAGAAATGCTTCAAATCCTATATATAAGATGCTAATAGCAAAGTTACTTCAGCTCATGGCACCAAGAAAAATCATACCATATTCACTTCATTTCTTTTGGGTAATTGATGTGAGTAATGTGGGCAAAGTAATGGCACTTAGCTTGACCTTAAATTCTATTGTGAAGTCTTGCAAGAACTTTGCAAATCCTAGCAAAACATGCCAGTCAATCCTGGCAGTGAAAGTCTTGTTATGTTATTGAAAATAAAAGTTGCTTTTCAATGCAAGCAGCTTATTCATGTCCAAACAACATAATGTATTTATTCTGCTTTACTCAAAGCCATCTCCCTATCGCTGTTGCCACTTTCCCACCATTCTTTCCTGTCCCTGTAGTAACTACTGGATTTGTGGTACAACAAATTTCATTATACCAGTTGTGCAAACAGTGCATGTGTGCTGTTCTGAAGATGGACTAAAAAACTTAACTTACCAATGAGAATTTTTAAAAAAACTATGTATACAATAAGCTTTTATTTTAAATTACTTTGATACTTTTTTTGTGTACTTTTTGTTTGATGATATATCAAGCAGTTGTTGAGAGACCAGGAAGTAAAGAGAAAATGTTGGGGGTGAGAAGATGGTGTTTCCAGAAAATTATCATTCTTATGCATGGTTCTGCAAGTGATTAATAGAAAAGAGTAAGTTATTTTTGTACAATAGCTTCTGAATGATTAGCTGGTAGATAGTAAACATACATACATTTGAGATTGACTTGGTAGTAAGAGCATGTTCCCTTTGTGATACAGAAGTATATATTTTCTGAGTAAAGAAGAAGTCTGTTTATGCATGCAACTAATAAGACAATCTAAAATGCTTTTGACATATATATTAGCAGTTTTTAAAAAATATCAAATACTACAGCATAATAATTTCACAGCAATAATTTCACTTTCTACTGCTTTGCAATATAGTAACTGACTATATCCTACAATTCTTTTATGAGATTTCCTAAGCAAATTACTCTCAAGAATGAAATTATTTTTGTATGAAGTTTTACCACATAAAGTAAGCTTTCAGACAAGTAAAAACTCATCCCTCTTTAGTCTACAAAACCAGAGGTGTAAATATAACTGGTTCAGTTTAATTTACCTGACCTGTGTTAAACTTTACTTAATGTTACCTTCCGAAATTTTGCCTCTCAGTTATTCTCTGTATCTAACTCCAGCTGAAATGGGGTTGCTCCTACAAAGCATGATTTCATATTGTGGAGGCAGTTTAAAATCCAGTTCAGATATCATTGTACATCAACATAGTTATGAGGCTGATCCAGGCCACTTAAAAATGACAGACTCACATCCAGAACTACAGAATCTTCATAAATATGCAGTATTACTTTCTACACTTTTTCTGCCATTTCCTCACAGTTTGAGATGGATTGTGGGTTAAGTAGAATGGGCATCACTGAAATGGCAGAAGTGATGCTTTTATACCCTTATATATCACCACAGTCTTGGTATTTAAGGTCTTTGTCTGATTTCCAATAGCATTATGTAATTAGAAACTAAGTCAATTTTTCTTTGAAACCTTTACAAACTCTTATCTGGGGAAAATGGTGAAGATTGTGGAGGGATATGAAGGAGTAAGTCTGGTTTTTCACAGAGCTTAGATGTATGCCACATGTGACAACAAAAGCAGATGGAACACTACAACCAGGAACTAGAATCCCACTTGCCTTTGTACAGATCACTTGTACTCTTGGTGAACCAAAACTGTATCACAAACCTGTGTCTTGCACAACTACAACGAGATGCATTCAGGGTTCTTTTTTTATGTTTGTGATTTATGATTCACTAAAGCCCAAAGATGCAGGTTGTACATTTTCCACTTGCTGTATGGTACTGTGGATACTTCTGTGCACTGAAACTAGTATTTGCATTTTTATTTATTTCTTTGTGATAGTCCTTGACATTCAGATAGTAGAGAGTTATTTGTGTGTCAGGAAGTCTTAAGATGCATAGCACAGGTAAAACTGCTGGATTGGTTCAACTGAGTGATGCAGACCACTGCTTTGCAGCAGGCTGTTTCAGTAATGGCTCACTGCTGAAGCAATTTCCCTGTTATGCAGCCAGGTTTGGGATTTCTCATGAGCTACTGTTGACACATGGCTATATGACACTGTCTTAATCATCCTTGGTGTCTGGTTGTGTCCATTTCCTGAGGAAATTAACAAAATGAGGAGCCAAGTAGGCAGAGTGGAAATATTAAACTTTGAGGTGTTGCTAGGGACGAGAACATCAATTTATTCTATGTTTAGAAAAAGTTAGTTAGAAAGCAGAAAACAATACTTGTCAAGTGCAATAACCCTCTGTCTTTCTGAGGTCCTTGATGGGTGCTCTGTTAGAGAAAAATAGCTATGGGTATTATGCACTGCAGAACTTTAGTGCCTTATCTGAATTTTTGCCATGTCCAGATGAAGCAGTCCCTTTCTGTGTAGTTAGTCTCATGTAGCCCAGAAGAGCTAATTATACTAAGAACCTCTAAAATTTGTAGATTCTCTTGTCTGTAGGCTAAGCACTTTCTCCTATTCCATGTGCAATAACATGTTATCAACATTAAGTGTATAATAACCTTTCATTAAAAGTATGATATGAAACTTTTGCTCTCTCCTACGCATAAGTAAGGACGTTGAAGTACATTCATACTAAGAGCACTTTAAAGGTATAAAGAAATGTTAAATCTTGAAACAAATTTTAAAAGAGCTCAGCTTTCCAAAACCGTGTCATATATTTGTAATATTTTAGATTTTTAGGCATTTAATTCAAATTTATGTGTGGTTCTCAAGAGGTTTTCAGGAGAAACAACTTCTTTTTGCAGGTAACTTTGCCTTAAGAATAAATCATAAATTATTTTCAAAGTGACCAAAGAGTTCTTATGGAATACTTCTTATGAAATATTTAGCAGCACATCACAGCATCATCTACTTGATTTCATGTTGTGGGTTTTCTATACCATAATTTAGCTACAAGTATTACCATATGCTCTGTCACAGCATTTCTGAACTTTCACAAGCAATGATTTGGCTATCTGAAAATTGGTCTTCCTATAAACATTTCATAAACCTCATTCTGACTCAAAAGTACTTACTTAGGCCTGATGCATTAACTGCAACCTGAGAAGGAGCTGTGGTGGAAGATGGGTTTTTGATATGCTCTGGTTTCTTTTGTTATGTAATAGCAATGGTGAAAAGCAATGAAGGATGGAGGATGTGTTTGCAATATACCTAACTTCAAAATGAAAGTAACAAAGAGGATTTACTTGTGCTAATGATAATAATATTATTTTGAAGTTTTGGAAACAAATGTTTGCACTATGCTTTATGTAAAACCCCAGGAAAATTCCATGAGAATAAGGACCAAGACTTTGCTTTCAGCAAATGGCAATTTAAATTTACAGAATTCTCTGAAAGAAATAATGGGTGGAGTATTTTAATAGGATAATGTATACCATGGGAAAACATACTCAGTGCAAGAAATGCATTCACACATTAATAGGGGCTGCGTATCTCTGGATAAGTATATTACAAAATGAAAAACCAGAGGTTAATGAAATACCAAGGGATTTTCAGGCAGGAAATAAAAATGCCCAGAAAGACATACTACTGCACTTGAGCAGTTTCTAGAAGACTTTTTAACTAACAGCAGCAGCAAAGATCAAAACAGCATGTACTTTAGGCTGGGCATTAATATTCTACTATTTGCATATATTTTGTTGACAGCTGAACTTCAGTATGATGGCTCTGAAGTCAGCATAAATGCATACAGGGTGTGTGGGGGTAATTTCAGAGACAATGTGTAGAACACCAGGGGATTACAAACTGCATGCATTCTGAACCCTGAAGGATGACTTCAAAGTGGTATTCCAAAAGAGCATTATAGAAATATGCAAGATGAAGCTTTTTTTTTTTGTTGTTTTTTGCAAATAAGGAAGATTTCAGAGACTGAGAAGTGTTATTAGTCCAGTTTGCTGATTATTCAGTTCTCTGTACTTGACTGTCTTTAGCCTCTGCAGCTTGGGCATTTCCAGTTTCTGTTAAGGTATCCCTCATCTATGCAAAACTGGACAGAAGTTTCTTTTGTCAGTGATGACACTTTGCTTTTCAAGCTACTTCTGGAGCACTTTATGATGATTGTGGTACAAAACAATGCATTGTACTGAGAAAGATTATATTAAATGTCATAATTTATTAAGAAAAATCAAAGGCATGCAAATTAGCTGTTCCCAGCATTTGCAATTGAAAGAACCGAAAATAATAAAACTGGTGTTTTACATGTTCACTCAGAGAACAAGTGTTTCTCCTCTTGTACCACTAGAGTTCTGACAGAACCACCTCCAGCAGTGACTAAAGCATTGTCTTCTAGAGGTGACAATTGTGTGAATGGGAAGAAACAGGTTGCACAACAATGTTTTTTGAAAGACAAGCTTAGGAATTGCAATCACTCTATAGGTCTTCTTCTTATGCTAGCTTTCAGAACAGGTGGGCAGGTTTATAACCCAGATCTCCAGATGGCTGAGGGAAAAAAAACACCAACCAGACAGAAAGATTATCAGACATCAAATAGCCACCACACCATAAATCACATTAAATCACATATTTAACATCTGCAAGTCCAAAACCTTATCCTTACAAGGATTTGCTGATGCAACTAATGTATTTCTATTTGACATTCTAAATTTTGTTGCTGGCAGATCACAGAACCATGGAATCATTTTGGTAGGAAAAGACCCTTAAAATCATTAAATCCAACCATAAACATAACACTGCCGAATCCACCACTAAGCCATGTCCCTAAGCACCATATCTACATGTCCTTTAAATGCCTCCAGGGATGGTGACTCAGCCACTTCCCTGGGCACTAATTTCAGTGCTTAACAGCCCTTTTAGAGAAGAATTTTTCCTACTGTCTAATCTAAACCACCCCTGACACAACTTGAGGCAATTTTGTCTTGTTCTAGTGGTTGCTACTTGAGAGAAGAGACCAACACATACCTACCTACAACATTCTTTCAGGTAGTTGTAGAGAGCAATAAGGTCTCCCCTCAACCTCCTTTTCTCTAGATTAAACACCCCTCCACCACACCTTATCTAAAACTTGTTCTCCAAGCCCTCCACCAGCTTTGTTGACCTTCTTTGGACACACTCCAGAAGCATAAGGACTTTGCTGTAGCGAGGGGCCCAGAACTGAACACAGTACATGAGGAGGAGCCTCAACAATGTTGAGTACAGGGGGGCAATCACTTTCCTTCTCCTGCTGGCCACACTATTCCTGATACAAACCAGGATGCTTGTACTGTCTTGCCCACCCGGGCACACTGCTGGCTACTATTAATCCAGATGTTGACCAGCATTCCCACCTACTTTTCCACTAAGCAGCTTTCCAGTCATTCTTCCCCAAGCCCATAGCATTGCACTGGGTTGTTGTGACCTGAGCACGACTTGGCACTTGGCAATGTTGAATGTCATACAACTGTCCTTAGCTTATTCTTCCAGACTGTCCAAATCTCTCTGTAGAGCCTTCATACCTCAAGGCAGATAAACACTCCCAACTTGGTGTCACCTGCATGTCACCCAATGAGAGTGCACTAGATCCCCTCATTCAGATCATTGATAAAGATATTAACAGCACTGAACCCCAGTACTGAGCACTGGGGCACATCACTTGTTTCTGGCCAACATCTGGATTTAACCACAACTCTTTGGGCCAGGACATCCACTTTTTTACCCTAGTGAATGGTATACTCCTCCAAGTTGCGAGCAGACAGTTTATCCAAGAGCAGCAGTTTGCTAGCCATTTCCCCTGGGATTATGGAGGCTCCATTCTGCTTCCTGTCTCAGGGGGCTGGACTCCTTAGCCTTCTCCTCATCTCTTGTCACTGTGTTTCCTCTTGCATCCCTCTGCAGGGAGGACCAGTGTCATGCTGTGACAGTGAAGAGGTCTCTTAGGGGGGCAGGCTGACCAACAGGGAGGTCATTCCTGCAGTACACTGGGGGAAAAGGAAGGAGACAGAGGATCTAGCAGGCAGGGGAGGCAGGAGAGGTCTTGACTTTTTTGGTTGGTTGGTTGGTTTGGTTTGTTATTTGTTAGATTGTTTGTTTTCTTGAGTTATGGTGGCATGGTGTCCAATGTCCCAGCATCCACAGCAGTGTGGGCAGCCAACATCCCCCTGTGCATGCTCCTCAGTTGATCCAGGCACAGGGCAGAGCTGTCAAAGGGCTGGGACTGGGCAGGACACAGCAGAGCAGCCTCTTATTCCTCCCAGCCTGCTCTCTCCCCTTCCCCCTGATGTATACTCCAGAGGAAAGTATGGTAAGTACAATATTAGCAGACTGAACAGGTAGAATTTTCTCAGTAAATGCTCCTTTTATGTTACTGAAAAAGGGGCTTCCAATTATGTCTAAATTCCTTTGGACTCAGAAAACTGATAGACTGCTTTACAGCTTTGTCTTTTCTAATTCTATACCAAGCAAACCTCTTCATTACACTGTTTTTGTAAGACTGCTAAAAATATGGCAATCCTAATGTATGGGTTTTTGCATACTAAATAAGCCACTTCTCAGCCTTTCATATTCATGCTAGAAAGCACTAATTAACTACTCTTGTTATTGTCTTCCAAATTAGAGGGGAAATCATAGAAAGTTCCATGCAAGGAGTAATTTTAGGACAAATCTAGCTTCATTTAAAAAGAAACTCCAGGACAAAGTTGTTGCAGGGAAATTCAAGGTTCTTTTTTCATAGATCTAATGCCAAATCAACACAGGTTTTGGAACCCTAAGTTACCTCATTATCTTGGAAAATGAATTACAGCTGTTGTCACTATACTTTCCAGACTGCATATATGAAGAACATGGTGACTAAATTGTGACAGTCTATCATTGTATGCCACGCATGTGAGGCTTCCTCAGAACACACAGTAATGTTTGATTGGGTTATTTTAAACAATTTTGGGAATAACCTTAAAATATATTTTATGAAATCACAAACGGGTTCAAATCACTGAGTCAGGGATGTAAATATCAGGTCTATTTTTTCTCAAGATTTCAGTCAAATGAGATTAAGATCTTTAGTTAAATCCCTGAATTTTAGCCCAGCAAGTGAATTCACTGGGACAATTTCCACTATAGTGGGTGTATAACTTCCTACTGTTGCAAGGTGAAACACATGTTTCTGTCATCATGGAAACAGAAACAGTTTTGCTTAAGCAGCCCTCAGTATAGATATGCTAGAAGGCTTGAAAACTCTGAAGCTGTCTGAAAGGAGGACAGGTTTTGTATCTTAACAGCCTTTGGTTGGGACTTACCTAGTTGAGACACAACTTATTTTCCCTGCATATGTGAACAGAAGACCTGTTAAAGCTGCCTTATTCTTTATGAATGAGAAAGTCATATTTGACTAAAAGGATTATAATTTTCTGACATGACCTCTTGCTTTCTTAACCTCAATCTGACCATGGTGCGAAAGCCTTTCCTTCAACACTGAGGAGTCACACAATATAATGTGGTTTCTGTAAATGTTTTGTTGTTATTGACAACATACACCTGATGTTTCTGATGACTGAACAGATGTGTTATTGACAGAGGGTATCATTCTGTTAGCATCACTTCTTACAATAGTCTATAAAGTATGTTTGTATTTGTTTTCTTGATGAACAGTCTAGATTAATCTATTTTCTGGTTTTCAAAGTTCTTTCAGTTCCTTCAAAGAATGGCTAAGGAAATATTTTATTTTAAGACACAGCAAAAATAATTGTTGTCACTGAATTAATTACTGGAGGCATGCTCAGGAAATGGTGTTTTTTATTTTGTTGTCTTTCTAGCTCCTATGCAGGCAGAAGTCCTATTATGGAAACTTCAAGTGAAAAAACTGTGAGGACACAACCCAATTTACAGTTCAAAGATTTGGAGTCTCAATAGGTAAAAAGCAATGAAAAAAATGTAGCAATTTTTCCCATTTTACTCATAGGAAATTAGCTTACCATTTTAAAACTAATTCTTTCATGCTTTACTTTGAGTTCCTTTAGATCTTGAAACTAATATGTGAAAGGTGTTTAACACTTCATTTTAACTGCAGGTGTTGGAAAACCAGTCAGATACTCCTCACTGTACTTGAATGGGTTGTAGGATTCAGGATGCTTTAAGTTGCACAGTGCCACTTCTTTCCATGTAGCTGAGATTCCTTAATTCAGATTATATAAAATTTCCATGCAATTAATTTTCCTCTGAGTTTGCTAGAAATGTGAGTCAGTCATCATGGGAGATGGATTACAGTAATGGCATAAATTATTCCTCGATTTTTGTTTCCTTTAGGTTTTTTGGGGGGTGTTTTGTTGTTGTTGTTTTTGTTTTGTTTTGGGGTGTTTTTTGTTTGTTTGGTTTGTTTTTTTGTTTGGTTTGGTTTTTTTGGCTGGTGGGGTTTTTTTTGTGTCTGTTTGTTTTAGTTTGTTTGGGTTTTTACTTCTTTTTTTTCCCCAGAGGTAAAAATTAAGTTGCTATCCATATAATAATTTAGCCAAAAGTAATATATGAGCACATAAAAGCACCTTTCCTAAATAATATTCCTTTTCAATAATTCTTAGCTTTCAAATAGTCAGGGAAGAAGAAATGCTCCTGAAACGTTCCTGAAGTTCTAAACTCATTTTAATTCATGTGCTCCCAAGAAAAAGAAGGAAAAAGAAAAAAAAAAAAAACCAGATGCTAATCTTATTGCTGTACTCTAGCCAGGATATTAAAAGGACAGTGTTGAAATGTACTTGTTTTCTAGAATTAATATTTGGTGCCTCTTGTATTTTATATCATAAATTTTAGGATTTAGTCCTTTGCAAAATGAATTACCATGTTTTAAAATAAAATATACTATGAAAATCAAGATAACTGCCAAAGCTGGTTCATTGGCAATATGAGGAAGTTACCACTAATTCTAAATCAGCTTTGTACACATGACACTACGACTTACAACGTACATATTTTACAAACAAACATTTTGCTAATGTTTTTATCATTAAGTATGATTTGTTATTTTATTTTATTCAGAAAAAGTAAAAGGATGTGAAATGGGCCACAGCATATAGCTGAAATTCTGTCCCTGACTGTTATGAGAGCTTTATTCAAATAAAATGTAGCCATTCACATACAGATTCATGAATGCTTTAAATCTGTTAACAAAGATAGTGGGAAAATTGAATAGCATAACTAACAGATTTTATATGAGAAAGTTTTTTTCCCTTAAGGATAAATACAAAATGTTAGCAGGGTAGAGGGATAGCTATTCTAGTAAATTGAGTGGGACACTGCATGGGCTGTCTCATTGAAGTTGCTATTTACACACTGCTGTAGTTACAGATGGAAAGCTAAATGGGTAAACTCTGCATCACCAATCCATATAGTCCCAGAAAATCATTAGGTTTTCTGATTTTTCCCCACTTGTTTCCAGACTCTTTACCTAGAGACAGGATTGGAAGAAAATGGGTTTAAAATCCCATGCTTCCTCAAATTCTCCATGCAGGACTTGCAGATGAGACAGCAGTCTGCCTTTCCCTTGTTTTCCCACCTTTCCAGAGTTCAAACATAACAAAGTTCTCAGCTAGTTGCCTCTTACTAACTGACCACCAGAAATTTGCCACAGCTGATAAAGGGAAGGTGGCTGCTAGAGAAAAGCAGAAGGTGGAAAGAATATCCTGTTGCACAGATAATTCTGTTCTCACAAAAGGAGAGTCAGTGGTGTGCAATAAGCCAATCCACACATAGAGTTGAGATGTCTGCTTTAATATCCATTTCTGCACAGAAAAGGGTGGTATTCCAAAAGCAACGTCAATTTCCTGGATTGCAAGTGCTACTTTTATAAGGAAAATTGTGAGAAAGAACGTTATCTCTAATGTTGTTGTATCATTTTCACTCATGATTGGTTAACCTGTTCCTTGCTTCCATTAAAAGTGGCAATGCTCAAAAATTTAACTGCACATACTCAAAGAGTAAGTGGTTCTTTGTTAGTAGTGGTGCCTCTAGGCTATGGGTGTGTATTGTAGTATGCTAATAGCCATTAATATATTAAGGACATGTTAATACAACAAATCCAAGTTCTCAATGTTGTTTGTTTTTTTTTTTCAGAGTGCTTCAGGCTGTAACCAAGGTAGCTTGTGGGGAGTATTCTTTCCCATCCCTTTCATTCCTCTTGCAGGTGTCTTGCAGGCGTCTTGCAGGCCTCTGCTCAAAGGTAGTGGGATGTGTTTTTCTCTAATTGGTATCTAGTTTTCTCTAATTTTTACTGTTTCACAGTGTGAGCCCTAATTTTATTCTTCATGCCTGTTTTGTTCTCTTTTATGTGATTTTTTCCCAAATGTGGTTTTCCCTTAAAATTTTACTTCTTGCAATTAATATCTGACATCAATTCTGCTTTTATATTTAGTGAAAAACTGGTAGGAAGGAACATCAAGATCATGATACACAGCTGCAGCAAAGCTGATTTTTCTGAGTTGCCACTGCTTAACCATTTACTCTTATCCAGCCTAGTTATTTGAATGAACTTCCAAATGATGGCATTTTTACAGAGCACTATGACAGAATATTATTTAGATGTCCATGATTCTGGTGCAGAACTTGGTGAGTCCTTATATACTTGCTAAGGAAGTAATAATAGAATAAGAGAAAGATAAGACCTAACAATCAGTAAGCTGTAATCAGTAATCAAAATATGAAATTTTCATTTCATAGGCAATTCTGACATTTCATCAGACAACAAAGCTGATTTATACATTTTTCTGTCTGACAGCTAAAATCCCAAATATTTATAACATGATATTTATTTAGTCAGCAGTAGAGCTTTTTATGTGCAACAAAAAAAATATTTCATGTCCTTGACTTTTGTAGACTTAGTATTCACTTCCCCCGCCCCTCCTTCCTGAGATGTTCTCCTCTGTGTATCTGGATCGACGCGGTTGTTTTGGTATTGTTTGTTTTTTATGAACTGCAAAATTCCTAAGAACTCTGGGGTACAAGTATAAACTGAAGGTGAGCAAGAATTGGCATCTCTTTTTAATATGTCACTTAAAATGTGGCACTTGCTCAGTAGGAAATGAAAGCTATCTCTTATTCTCTACCACTTTTTCTTGTGTTAGTTTAGTTATTCTTTTAATCTCCTGTGGTTTAAGTTGTTATAGATATCAAAGGGACATCCAATATAAAATGCAAACATAAGACTAGGGGAAAAAAAACACCCCACAGCTATGCTGGAGCAATTCTTTAGTCTTCAAATAAACTTATACAATCAGTTAGGCTACAGTTAAACAGAGAAGAATTTTATTTCTGGTTGATCAATAGATTTTCATGAAGCATGCTACTCACTGGTTGTGTGAAGGCAACTACATGTGTATTTAAGTGGGAACAAGCTGTCACTTTCTGGGATACCATAGCTGATGGTGTTTGGGTTACAGTGAAATAGCAGTGAAGTTATTAATTTATTTATTTTTCTTTTTTGAATATATAAGAACGACCTTTTCTGTTGAATGAGAAAGACAAAAATTGTTAAATTTTAAACTTTATATCAAAACCTATGCTGAGCATTAGCTGCCAGTGTGGATGATGTCTCATGCAGCTTTGCATAGCCTGGTGCTCCTTTTTTCACTTTTCTCTCAACTTTTTTTTTTTTCCCTGCTGCTTCTTTGATGACACAATACATAATAAAAGTTAGTTTTAGGACCTCTTATTTGAGGAAGAACAGAGATAAAGGCAGAGTGATGAAATGGCCAGGTTGGGACTGTGATCACTGAAATAGGTGTCTGCTGTTATATTCTACCTATTGTACTACAGCAAATGTCTTTTTAACAGTAGACACTGAAACACAGAGAAATGGACACAGTATATTTAGATAGTGCCCACTTAGCAACAAAAGAGGGGAAAATTTAACATGTGAAGTAAAAAGACCTATAAGGCCCTAGCAAAACACTGAAATAAAATATTAAACCTTCCTGATGACCTCTATTTCTTCATGGGCTACTGAACTCATGATATCTAACATTTATCATAATTTCTTAGGTTCACTGTGTGGAATAAATAACTCTGGTTTAAATTCTATTAACAGTCTTTCATATCTTGTCTTAATGTCTAATTTTCATGAAAGATGGTAGTAACAAAATTGTTGAAAAAAACCTAATTCTGATACCTGTGGTTACTTAAAAAGCAACGAGAAATAGTTGAATATGCAAGTCCATTTAAATTGGATCTTGACTGTACTTGAGAACATTTGAGTATTCTTAGTTAGTGACAAAAAAAAATAGTGAATTTTTATAAAATGATTCAAGAAGAACATGTGGAGATGGGAAGATTTTCATTGTTCTTATTATACAAATCAGAAAACTGAAGTAAAGGATGTTTGTTATATTGTCCAAAGTTAATTAACAGGTCACAGACACAGTTAATTAACAGACAAAACATGGATGTTTAGTTCTCCTAATCTTTTATTTATTTGTGCTATACAGAGACTTAAATATTTCTCCTGCACAGAAAAATGTTATTCTAAAATTAGTATTAAAGATATATGTGTATATTAAAAACAATAATTGAAAAAATTAAAGTACTTTAGATTTCTAAGCCAGGTCTTTTTTTAGCTTAGAAGTTGTAATGATCAGATAGGTCCTTAGATTGGACCTCTTTGCTTTCTGAACTCCTTCTCAGAGAGGAGCCTGGATAGGGCTGGATCCAACCTTATCAGACCTGGTCCTCCCAGGGAGAGTGCCTAAAATGTTACAGTCCAAGGGAATGCTTCATGCCAGGTACCCATTGATTAAGGTGAAATGACATTCAAGGTATGTATTTGAACATAAGATTTAATTAGAACTATAAAAGTAATAACTCCCTGATATTTTGATCATTATGTATGCTCAGGTTGTATGATCGTAAGGGATGATTATTTTGATGTTCAAGCTGTGGAACCTAGGAAAAAAATTCTGGTAACGATTGTGTTACTTAATGATTTTAAGAATGAGAAGGTGAGAGAGTAGAAGTAAAGCTAAGAGAGGTAGATAACAGAATATCACCAGTCCTTAATCCAGATTGGGCCAGCCAGTAGGGAAGGGTTAGTGTCAATGAAACTTGAAAAACCCAACTCCACAGCTCCTCCTTTTAGAGGACTGTTTTGCTTAGTCAGTGTGGTTGAGACATATCAAATTGAACAATTGCAGCAAATGTCCTCAGGCTTTCTCTCTATTGTCTCCATATGCAGGCCCTAGGCCATATGTAGGTCATTTCCACAGGCACCAGGCAGTCTGGCAGTCTTTTTGGAAGAGCCATGTTGGAGGACTTAAAATGATATTTCACACTGCTTCCCAGAATATATGTCCTGAGGACTGGTCACTCACACAGCTAGAGGCATAGTCATTGCATTACTGAAAGAAGATTATATACTCATAATATGATCATCCCAAATCAAACAAAAGCAAACTAGCTTGTTTAATAATATTCTCCCACACCTGTGCATGTGTCCTGTGCTACACAGTTACTATAAAAATTAAATTATATCTGACTTCTGAGACTTAGTGTTATAGCAGCATGTTACATATATAAGGTGCAAACATTGAATTTTGACACAGATATTATGTGTTAGACTGATTACAGCACAAACTGCTATTTATGCAGACTTTTCCTTCAAAGACCCTTGGAAGCTGCTATCACAGGTTTTTCTAGGAAAAACATCCCTGGTAGAGACTGGGGACAAATTATCCCATTTTGTCACCCACCGAGGCGTTGGTTCTGCCCAACAGCTCAATCCTCATCAACATTGCACCTCTATGTCTGACAAGGAGCACAGAAAGGTATCCACAGTCAGCAAGAAGTTTGGCTTTCATTTTTGAATGTTAATTGTCCCTTACCTAGAATTCACACAGGAGCGTGTGAATTCTTTAGGCTAGAGCTGTCTTTTTCTGGATCTAAAGAAGCACACATTCTCTTCAGATTTCTTTTGCTTTCACTGTTCTCTTGTTTTTCACTGTTTCTCACTGATTTTGTTTAAGAAAATGAAATAAAAATACTTTTTCTTGATGTCTGAATTACTATTCTTTTACCATTTTTGAACGTGTCAGTATTTTTATAATGGTAATATATGGCTTGTCCTGTTTTCTGAGTTTCAGAATGAATGATTCTATGCTATAGTTATTCATCATTTATCTGGGAAAATACAGTCTCTGATTACTCTGATTATAAGAGTGGCTGTAAATAAAATAATACTTCGTTTTTGCTTTCCTCTGTAATAGCTGTAATTCTAAAGATCTGATCATCATGACCTGTTTTCCAGGTCTTCGGTTTTTTGATTATCATAATGTCATCTTTTCTGAATCACTTGAAAATCTCACTTGGAAGAAATTCTTAAGTATTTCAGAAAACAAGCTAATTGAATAGTTTTTCTATGATTTGCAGTAGTTACTTTTTTCTGATTTCAAGAGCAAAATATTAGTAACTTATAGTGTATTGTGCAATATATATGTGTACTTTAAGGAGAATTTTTATGACTATTAGATTCTAAGGAAAGAGGAAACAATTATTCTGATGTAGGCTGTTGCTCTGTAGAATGAAGAACCAGTGAAGAGTAAGACTTGCTGTCTGTATTTCATCGAGATCCGTCCTTTATTTAAAGATTCAAATGTAAGATAATGTGAATTTGCTATAGTGTTTAATTTCAAATTTCAATACTTAGATATTAGTGATCTACAACAGGTGATGCAACTTTGGTAAAAATTTAATTTTAATATTTTAAGATAGAAAAATCAGTTATATTCCTTGTAATGGTCTGAGGTAACACTAAAATTTATTTTTGTTTTGGAACCTTGAAACAAAGTCCAACTGTAGAAAGGTCAGATGCAGGCAGACTTTATATGACAATTGACACAGGCAAATTTATAGAGCCAAGCAAAAGAGGGAGAGAGGAAAAGAATCACAGAACCATAGAATCACAGAATCAATCATAGAATCATAGAATCATAGAATCATAGAATCATAGAATCATAGAATCATAGAATCATAGAATCATAGAATCATAGAATTGGCTGGGTTGGAAGGGACCTCTGAGATCATCAAGTCCAACCCTTGATCCACCGCTGCGGTTGCTAGACTATGGCACTAAGTGCCACATCCAGTCTCTTTTTAACTATCTCCAGGGATGGAGAATCCACTACTTCCCTGGAAAGCCCATTCCAATGCCTGATCACCCTCTCTGTAAAGAAATTCTTTCTAATATCTAACCTAAACTTCCCCTGGCACAACTTAAGACCATGCCCTCTTGTCTTGTTGAAAGTCGTCTGGGAAAAGAGACCAACCCCCACTTGGCTACAACCTCCTTTCAGGGAGTTGTAGAGAGTGATGAGGTCTCCCCTGAGCCGCCTCTTCTCCAGGCTGAACACCCCCAGCTCCCTCAGCCTCTCTTCATAGGGTCTGTGCTCGAGTCCTTTCACCAGCCTGGTTGCCCTCCTTTGGACCTGCTCTAGGACCTCGATATCCTTCCTGAAATGAGGGGCCCAGAACTGGACACAGTACTCGAGGTGTGGCCTCACCAACGCTGAGTACAGGGGCAGAATCACTTCCTTGGACCTGCTGGCGACGCTGGGCCCAACACTGATCCCTGGGGGACACCACTAGTGACCGGCTGCCAACTGGATGCAGCCCCGTTCACCACCACTCTCTGGGCCTGGCCCTCCAGCCAGTTCCTAACCCAGAGAGAGAGAGAAATGTGGAGAAAAAGAGTAAGAAAGTGGGAAGAAAGAATGAGAGAGAGAGAGAGAGAGAGAGAGGGAGAGAGAGTCACCACCAAGGGTCCAGCTGTCCAGCGACTTTCTTCATGATGGGGCTGATCCTGGACAGGGTCCGATGCCAAACGGCAGTGGGTCAAGCGATGACGAAACAGCCACAGCATGGACAGCCAGATATACCCCTGAGTTCCTTTTGTTCCAAAGGGGCAGCTGTCAGTCAGCTGCCACAGAAGCCAGGGTCATTGGCATTAGAGCCATTGCAGACAGGCTGCCTGGAGTGGGGGCTTCTGCAGAAGGGTGCAGTTCCCCACCCACTCATCAGGTCTTATCTCCTTCCAGGTGTCCCTTCCCACTCCCTTCCAGCCACCTCAAGGAGGTACAGCAGCATCAGTACAATCAAGGTGGCTTCCTCCACCCTTGTCAGGGTAATCATGCCTGGAGGGACATCCCAGCGTTGCAGGCTGGCCTTTAGAAAAGGGGAGTAGTCTCCAGTAGTTCTTATCTCAGTGTCACCCCCTGCTCAGCTCTGGCCAGGCCAGGTCCTCCACTCTAGCCAGGGCTATTCACTTTAAAATAGTTCTTTTGAGACAACTGCAAATCAGTGAGGTCAGACTCTCACATTCAACTTGGCTCAACTCCCATAAAATACGCACCAAAGACTAGTGATTTTTAATAAGTTGTTTCCTCTCTGTTTTCTGTAGTTTTGAACTCCTACCAGTTCTTTGGTTTTTAATCCATTTAATGTAAGATTTTAAACTGCTCTGAATGTCTTTTACAATCTCAACTAGAGTTATAATCAAACCTTTCCAGATTGTTAAAGAACAAGACAGTGTGAGATGTGCTAAACTAAATCATGAGACTGAATTTAGGCTTTTCAATTTTTAATGAATTCTTAGGATCACATGGTGGCAAATGTCATGCCAATCCATAAAAAGGGCCGGAAGGAGGACCCAGGAAACTACAGGCCTGTCAGCCTGACCTCAGTGCCTGGCAGGGCTATGGAACACATCATCCTCAGTGCAATCACACAGCACCTGCAGGATGGGCAAGGGATCAGACCCAGCCAGCACAGGTTTAGGAAGGGCAGGTCCTGCCTGACCAACCTGATCTCCTTTTATGATCGGGTGACCCACCTCGTGGATGAGGGGAAGGCTGTGGATGTGGTCTACCTGGACTTCAGCAAGGCCTTTGACACCGTCTCCCACAGCATTCTCCTGAAAAAGCTGTCAGCCTGCAGCTTGGACAAGAGCACCCTGTGCTGGGTTAAGAACTGGCTGGAGGGCCAGGCCCAGAGAGTGGTGGTGAACGGGGCTGCATCCAGTTGGCAGCCGGTCACTAGTGGTGTCCCCCAGGGATCAGTGTTGGGCCCAGTTCTGTTTAGTATCTTTATAGATGATTTAGATGAGGGGATTGAGTCCACCATCAGCAATTTTGCAGATGACACTAAGCTGGGGGGAAGTGTCGATCAGCTGGAAGGCAGGAGGGCTCTGCAGAGGGACCTGGACAGACTGGAGAGTTGGGCTGATTCCAACGGGATGAGGTTCAACACGGCCAAGTGCCGGGTCCTGCGCTTTGGCCACAACAACCCCATGGGGAGCTCCAGGCTGGGCACAGAGTGGCTGAGAGCAGTCAGGCAGAAAGGGACCTGGGAGTCTGGATTGACAGGAAGCTGAACATGAGCCAGCAGTGTGCCCAGGTGGCCAAGAAGGCCAATGGCATCCTGGCCTGTATCAGGAACAGCGTCGCCAGCAGGTCCAAGGAAGTGATTCTGCCCCTGTACTCAGCGTTGGTGAGGCCACACCTCGAGTACTGTGTCCAGTTCTGGGCCCCTCATTTCAGGAAGGATATCGAGGTCCTAGAGCAGGTCCAAAGGAGGGCAACCAGGCTGGTGAAAGGACTCGAGCACAGACCCTATGAAGAGAGGCTGAGGGAGCTGGGGGTGTTTAGCCTGGAGAAGAGGCGGCTCAGGGGAGACCTCATCACTCTCTACAACTCCCTGAAAGGAGGTTGTAGCCAAGTGGGGGTTGGTCTCTTTTCCCAGACGACTTTCAACAAGACAAGAGGGCATGGTCTTAAGTTGTGCCAGGGGAAGTTTAGGTTAGATATTAGAAAGAATTTCTTTACAGAGAGGGTGATCAGGCATTGGAATGGGCTTTCCAGGGAAGTAGTGGATTCTCCATCCCTGGAGATAGTTAAAAAGAGACTGGATGTGGCACTTAGTGCCATAGTCTAGCAACCGCAGCGGTGGATCAAGGGTTGGACTTGATGATCTCAGAGGTCCCTTCCAACCCAGCCAATTCTATGATTCTATGATTTCACTTTTCATTAGACTGGCTGTATCCTGCAAATATTAAGGTCATTTTTCTGTTGAAATCCATGTACAAGATTCCCACTTTTCTGATCTTGGAATTTTTCAGACTGTCAGGATTCTGCAAGTGAAGTCCAGGATCCTACAAATTTTACTTAGACTTCACCTCTTTATTGGTATATTGCTGGATATACCTGTTCCATGAGAAATGCAGGAAACTGCTAAACTCTGACATTTTTATATTACCCATTATTTTTTTCTGCCCTTCCTAAGTGTTATATATCTTCATTATTGATATGCCTTAAAGTACAGCTAATGGCTTCTCTTCATAATTTATTCAGAAAGAAGAGGCTAAAGCCTAAAGCAGTTTTAGCAAATGTAGCCCACATAAGAATTTCCCAATTGCACTTTTGTCAAAGAGGATTTTTCTTGTTGTAAAACGCCTTCTCTCTCTCCAACAAGCAGAGAAAATAGATGATTATCACACGAAGGCCTGTTGTTCATATTCCACTTTACTGATGCTAATGTGCTCTTTTTCATTACAAAAAAAATGGTAAAGCTTCACTCATGGCACAGAACATTGAATATTCAACAGATCCTGAGGATCTCCTCCCTTATCTCCTGTTTCTTCATTCAGTGATACTTTTGATAATCGTGTCAGAGGTCCTTATTTAATGACTGATTTTTCTGAATTGGAATAAACCTTGTATTTTTGATCCCCGTTGCTTACATATCAATGCCTTTATTCTAGCAGCTTTGTTAAGCAATTGATATAGCCATTTCTAAGAAGTGTAAGAATGCCTACTTACTATTTTCTCACTAGAAAAAGAATTTCTCACCTTTTTTTTTGTTTTTGTTTTGTTTTTGTTTTTGGTTTTTTTTTGGTTTTTTTGTGGGCTTTTTTTCTTCTTCTTCTTTTAGAATACCTATGAAGCTTTGCAAATGGCCAGGAGTAATTTTTATAATTTTTCTTCTTTCTTCCCAAGTAGCTTAAACACATTACAGAATCACAAAAGTCCAAAAGTTGCTTAGGAACATTGGTTCTCTACATACCAGGCAAAAGAAAAACACGATCACAGCCCTCTGAAAATAATGCACCATTTAATAAAGGGTATGTGATTACACTAAATGTTGAAAGCATACTTTATCTTAAAAGTGTCACCTACACTTTACTTCAACATTTTAATGCTAATATGTTATAGGTTTAATTGATAGTTAAATCAGTGTTTGTTTGGAATAGCATTCCTTTAATTTCATCCAAACAGGTTGAAATAGACAACATAGTTTAACAAATATCAGATGTAGTGCAAAATTTTGATAGTTCAGGCATGCTTAAGAGGCACAGAATTGGTTCACTCAAAAGATATTTAGGTGTCAGGGTACATCAAAAAAATAGCAATGGAGCAGGTGAAGCATCTATAAAACAAGTCTTTTGATGAGTGGCTGGGTTTGTTTAGCCTGAAGGAAAGGAGTGTGAGAGGAGACCTTACCACTCTCTACAACTACCTAAAGGAGGTTGGAGTGAAAGGGATATTTATCTCTTCTCACAAATATTAAGTGATAGAACAAGAGGAAATGGCCTCAAATTGTGCCAGAGGAGATTTGGATTAGGTATTAGGAACAAAATCTTCACCTAAAGTGTTGTTAAGCACTGGAACAGGCTGCCCAGGGAAGTTATTGAATCACTGTCCTTGGAAATATTTCAGAGATATGTTGATATGGTGCTTAGGAACATGATTTAGTGGTGGATTTGGCAATGTTAGATTAACAGCTGGACTTGGTGATCTTAAGTGCCTTTTTCAACTTAAGCAATTCTATGACTGTATGATTTTTTTTCTTGAGGTCTTTACAGAGGGTGGTTACAGAAGAGCAAGCTAAGACACTAAAATAAAAGTCACAAATTAAAGTACTAAATTCTCAGCTCCAAAGATTTGTATGACACCAGTCTTGTCTACACAAAATGTGTTTGATTCTTCATTGAATGATGCATCTGCACTGTCTTTCCCACCTATTCAAGCTGCAAAAGGAAGGACATCAGATTAGATTATAGCTCTGTTCTTGTTTGAAAAACAAACATTATTTTTACAAAGTTTAAGATTTCAGAAAATGGGAGGCAACAAGGCATCCTTTTAGAAGAACACTGAAATATATAATTTAAAATTGGTAAATAATTCATAGCAAGAAAGCAGAAGTTAGAAAGTCAAAATGCAACCAGAAAGTCTAGACAGCATTGTAATTTCTGTGTTGTCTTAAATGGCTAGATTCATTAGCGAGGTTAGCATTATGAATCTCTTTCTTACTGGCTGTAGGAAGTACAATATACGCAGTGATACAAGATGGATTGCACATTCTAGATCAGAAGGAAATGCATGGACAAGTACAGTGCTTTGAAGATTAAGGATTTATTTAACTGTCTGAGTCTAGCCCTGTTCTGCATTCATGTTTCTAATCTTTGAATCTTTCTGAACACGGACTCTGCCACAGTACTTCTGCAATGAAGTGACAATTTGTTAATAAAAGGCAGGTAGTACTGGGCTACAGCGTGAGGGCACTTTTTCTCAGGGGTCTTTTTTTTTGTACACAGGCAGGTTATGACTACTCAGCTTCTAATAGGCAGCCACATACAAGAAAAAGAGATAACTCATACCTAAGTCACAAAGTTGAAGGTCATGCCTACTCAAGGCTTCATGTTCTACATTTAGATCCACATATTTTCTGAAATTTTAAAATACATACTATTGCTCATATATGTCCTCTCTTTGTTGCAGCAGCTGATTAACTCCTCCCTTAGAAAGCCTTAGAAATCCCTGCTCATCCATTGCATTACAGAGAGACAAACATTGGAAGCCTGTCTTTCCTGTCCAGCTAGGTCACTGCAGTAGCTGCACTTCAGTACCTGCCAAGTCTTCAGAAGACATTATGTATTTCTCTCTGCCTAATCACTTATATGGGAGAGAGGAAGGTCATACACTATATGCTTTCCTCCTCTCCTTCTTATTGTCCTCAACTGGTTATTTGTGTAGTAGCAGATGGGCAGCATTTCAACAGACTTAAGAACAGCTTAGAAAGATGCCATGCCACAGTTTTGGAAGGGAAATTCAGCTGAAGAAGATAACAATTTGTGAGGACTATTTTGTTTTCTGAAAAGTTTCTGTCTCTAGTGAAATCAAATAGACACACTACAGCATGTTCGAGTGGAAAATACATTTGGAAGGATGCTCTTAAAAGCAACAGACTATAATTCCAGAGGGAACAAGTCTATCAACATAATTTTTGATGTGACCAGATTCTTTGTAGTCTCCAGAGTGCTGTCAGAGCTTAACTCTAAGTAGGAAATTTCTTTCAAAAATACATTTCAGATCTTCTGTCTTCTAGAGGTGCTCAAAGAGCATTCAAGCAGCATTCAAAAAGCAGAAAGCGAAATAGATAGCAATGACTTTTAGTGAAGACAGACATCTATTTAGGCCACTCTTCTTAAACAGTGATAGCATTGTATCAGCGCATATACAGATATTGGTGTCCCAGAATATCAGTCTGAAGAATTTCTGTAAGTTACAGTTGAAACCAACAAGACAATCAGACAGCTTAAGAAAATGGGTGTTTTCTAACACAGGTCTAACTGACTTCACGTTAGATCTGTTTCATTGTGCAAGATAATATAAATAAACAAATAAATAACCAGTAAGAATATTCTAGTTCTCATTAGTTAACTAAGGTAGATGCAAAAGGGATAGAAGACGGAAGTTATGAAGATTCTGAAATAATCTTCAGAGTGGGTAATTGTAGAGGAAGATGGTTTTATAATTAAAATTGTATTAAAATTGTATTAGATTTCTTATGCAGCCTAACTGAAGAAAATCATTAGAAGAATAGATTTCAGAATGAGAGTGGAAAAAGAAATAACAAAAAAGTTCAACATATTTTTACAGAATTATATTAGAAAAACATTTTGCTTCAAGCATTTTTTTTGCTTAAGAAAACCAGATATTTTTTTTCTGACAAGTTCATGCTTTTATGCAAGCCCCTCATATATAAATAAAGTGGCAGTGACTAGACAAAAAATAATATTTGATACAGAAACTGGTCTGACAAACTGAAGTTCAAATAGAGGTTGGTCTAAAGAAAGTTATACCTGTTTTTTCACACTTGAAGTTTTCAAGCTTCCTTTCACTCAGGTCATGAATTTTGTATTTGCTTTGCAAACAAAGAAACAAACAAATTTTCCTCTTGCTCACAGAGAATAGGTAAACTACTGTATTCGTAGCTCTACCTGATTGCTAAAGTAAGATCAGAAAAATTTAAGACTAATATTGATGTTAGAGGTGCAGTTGTTCGATATATAAATTTATTTTTTGAGTGTTATTTTCTGTTTTGACACACACAAAAAAGAAAATAATTTCAAAATTATTATCGGTAATTATCAGTTGACATACTGTTTACAGCCCTGATGATACATCTGGCAACAAACCGTCTTAGTACTGCAAAGAAAGAGGTTCTTGTATAAAGAGAAAACTTGACAGCAAGACACAAGCATCTGAGGTGAGCCAAAGATCAAACTAGGCTCCAGGGGCAAGTGCATGGCCTACAGAAATATAAATCATTTGGAATAGAGTGAGTATTTCTAAAGGGTTTTATATTTCATTATGCTGCTCATCCACAATTCTTATTTCTGAAGCAGAATGTAACTGAAAATGGTACTCTTGAGCTTCTGAGTTTTTTTAGATGCAACAAGGCCAATACTTCTGCGTTGTCCGTTCTAAAGTCAGCTGATATTGGAAGCATGTGGCTTGAACTGACTAGCTCAGAATGGATTTCTCTCTTTTTTCTTTTTCTTTTGGTTTTTTGAATGAAAATAAATCAAATTCATTCACAACAGCCTTTAACTCATTCGTGAAATAGCTCATCAAAAGCACAAGCAAAAACTAGGAATGATTGTTATTTAGGTGAAGAAAATTAAAATGCAAAAAAACCCAACCAAACAAAACCCCTCCTATTACATTTGCTTTACAGACCCATAGGAAGAGTAATTTTGGTTCTGGTGTGGTATGTTTTTTTTAACATTCTTTATATTCTGTGATACAAAATAAAGGAGAATGGCTTGAATAAGCCAATGTGAAAATAGCAAGCCTAACATGTAAAAGGCATCTTACATTGTTACAAAGAAGAGTAGAAGACAAGGTACAATATTCAAAACATGTTGAACCAGAAGTTGTTTTATATTTGTTCACCTTGAAGCAAACCAAGTTGGGAGTCAAACAATGGTTATGGTTATGGTTATGGTTATGGTTATGGTTATGGTTATAAACTGGGCCACAGATGGTTCTGCATAAACGTTAGGAGGAATTTTTTGCACTGTGAGGGTGACAGGGTATTGGAACAGGCTGCCCGGGGAGGTTGTGGAATCTCCTTCCCTGGAGACATTTAGAAGTCCACCTGGACATGTTCCTGTGTGACCTGCTGTAGGTGACTGTTCTTTGGCAGGGGGGGTTGGACTCCATGAGGTCCCATCCAACCCTTAAGTTTCTATGATTCTATGAAATGAATTGCCAGTGTTCTCAGGCCCTCCAGATTGCTATGGTTACTTCTGTTTTACCATCAAAGACAATTCTGCCTGCAAAATGCTAGGTCTACCTTGCAGTACAGCAATAGCAGAGAGCTTTTTTACTTTTTTACATTATGGAAGATAGTAAATGAAGACACCAGAATCTTCAGTGTCATTTATCAATGTTCTGAGGACAGATGTCTTTTTCTCAATCACATACTGTAATACGAGATGAGATTCTTATTCTATTATATCAATGTATGTTTTCAGAGAAAGATATGCAGATGGAAGTATAGCTAGCATCAAGATTTTAGATAATATAAACATACCTTTTGCTTATTTTAAAATAATTTCATTTACCAAAATCTGTGATAAAGGGATGTTTCTAAAGCCTACAGAATTTTGTAAACGACTTGTAGATGACTCTGTGGAGATATACTCTGTCAAGAAGTCTTGTGAGTAACATAAAATTGGCAAAGCTGAATCAGCTCTGATCTGTCCTCATATCAGCTTCCCCAATTACATCTGGGGGGAGATGGGCATAGACTCAGTGACACTGGCCATCATCTGACTCTGAAGGGGAAAAAAAGGCTGTGAGTAGAGCCAGGAGTGTCAAATGCATATGACATGGGTAGCCTTTTTAAGAGGAGATGAAAGTTCCAGTAAAAATTCAGGCTTTGATTTACTGTTTCTGTTTCTCAGGTTCATGCAACTCATGTGAGCAGCAGAAACTGTATACAAAGCAGCAGCTGGCTGCATGTTGCAGAGGATGCAGAAATTTGCACAATATAATTTATTTTTGGTTGGGTGTGTGTGAGAGAGAGGCGTGACACAGTAACTTTGAAGATCCTACCAGTGGTCTTCTATACATCAAAGAGTGCATACACACATATATATATATAAATATAAATATATATATATTTTAAAGGTTTATCTCTGTTTGATGTCTAAAAAAACATCTGTTAAAGAGATTTTACAATGCCATGTAAAATGAGAGGATTGATTATGCTTCCAGTCTCTCATTACTCATAAAAATTATAGCTTCTTTCGTAAAACATATTCGTAGTTTTATTTTCCTTCACAATGAAAATATGATTATTGAAGACAACAGTGAAATTTTAAACAGTATTAAAATCTTTACACTTCCAGGTGGCTTTTGGAGATTCTTTCCCGCCAATTCTGAATAATTATTAATCTCATCTCACTGCTGTTTCTTTGTTTGCTCATCTTAAATCTGAAAATTATAATTGTCAATTATCACCAATGCAATTTATAAAGGAAAATAGTTAGGGATAACAATCGTAATAACCAAGCAGAGCAGAACTCAACTGGAGATATGAAGAGGTACTTTCCTGAAGCATTCAATTTTTAAAAATTTTGTCACCCCACAGTTGCAAACAAAGCAGAGAAAGACTGTATCCCCTAAACCCTTCCCGTGAGAGGGAACAATGTATTCCTTTTCTGAAAACCCAAATTTTGACATACCATGAGCATAATATGCAAGTGTATTGCTATCAAGGCCAAACACAATTTATGTCATTCATGTTAGTACTGAAGTATTTAATGAATGCATGTTATTTGCCTGATATGATGAGAAAGTGTTTTAACCAGTTTAGTAAAAAATTATATTATAAAAAGCCCTATATTTATGTTGGCTTCTTTCTTAGACCAGTATATGTGGCTTACCTTTATTTGAACTGTAATTTTTTTTGTGTGTCTATAATTTAAATTAGTGCATCCCCTTCATTTAGCATCAAGAAAAACATACTAATTTTTAGATTAAATTATTTCTAAATCCTGAGTGCCTGGGAAATACCTTGAGACCTCTTCTTCCAGTGCTTTTCCCTTGTAATTGCTCAATAAGCAAGTGTCTGGTCACATAGGAACAATACCATAAAAACAATCACAGCAGCCAGCTAAATACTCTTATTAAATTTCATAAAAGTTTTAGTCTTCTACGTTTTTTCCTGGAGAAGTAATTAAGTACAGTGTAGATACAATCATAGATCACAGATACATCCTCCATGTTTTAATAAATTAAAATTACCTCATGCTGATTAAAAAACACAGATTGAATAAAAAAATAAACAAATAAATCAAGTTTCCATGCTATCTGCAACTTTGCCCTTTGTCTTGAAAAACAAAATCTCGTATGAGATACACAAATTATTTACAATATTTGCAATATTATTCTCTGATTCTGTTCATGGAACCTGAGAATGCAGGTCTGAGACTTAGAAATGCAGAGTAGGCCCATTTGGAAAGGAAGCAGTTCACAATATAGTAAGAATTAAAGGACATGTTTCTCAACAGAGTTTTAAGAGCTTGCAGTTTCAAAGTTTCTCATGCTCAGTTGCTTCAAATTGTTCATGCTAATAGACATATAAAATATTAATGATCTATGGAATTCTGACAGGACAATACACATCAAGAATCTGGTGTAAATATCAGTGTGTGAATTTTATTTTGTTAGTTGAAAAAATATGATTCAGTGTTCTGTAAGATACGGATCTGTGAATCTGTGAGTTAATACTGCCAGTAGTGACCATGGCCCTATTACAACGAGTAAGAAATGCATATCCTTGCAACATGCAAAACATTACATGTTGGCAACAAGGACCTCTAGATAATTCATATCATGTGTTATATTTAGAAATATTTTTCAGAGATATGGAAATAATATTTTAGATCTACGTTTTGTTAATGAGGAAAAATTAACATCTACCTGTTTAGAAAATAATGGCACAATTAATACAAGAAGAATGAGATATTAATCTGTTATTTACAAACTCACTCCACAGATATTATGGTGACTTGTATGTGTACAGAATCTTTTCTTCAATAAAACTTTCACAAGAATGAATTCTATTTTTAGAGTCATATAAATATGATAATATGATGCAGAAGCTTATTAAAATCCATATTAATTAATTCTCGCACTAGTCACTGATCATTAGTTCGTGCATTGTAATAATCACCTCCAGAATCAACAAATCCTATGTTCTCAATTAATTTCTTTGGTTTTAAAAGGAAGACAGCTTAACATTCTTTCTAATGAAATGAAAATTAACTCCTAATATTTGATAGATTAGAATATTTTTATCAATTTAAATTTTACTTAAAAAGCTTGAAAAAATGTTATGTTCCTATTATAGTTCTGTCATACACTAAAAACCAGTTTTATTATATATCAGGTTGTTTCCTTTTATCAATAATAATTATATTTTCTTAAATAGATGAGAGCACAACCATATCCTTTTCTGGTTTTTAGCATTTAAGTGATCTTTTTTATTTCATGGTATAATGTAGGTCAAAATTTCTGATTATTTATTACTTAATCCCTTAATTTCATTTTGCCTGGGCATGAATGACATAATAAATGCTAGCGTATCTTATAAGAATGTTTTTCAATAGTATGTTACTGGTAGGGCCTTTCAAGTACTTGCACATTTATTTTAAAGCATATAATTTACTTCAGATGTCAGTTCAAAAATGTGTAATGGGGTGAAATCTTTATGTCCTACCAAATAATTCTTATCAGTAGGAAAAAGTTAGGTACAGAAGAAAGCAGTTTTAGTATTCCTGTCTTAAGCAGACCCTAACAAATTTCTCTTTAAAAAAATATAATTTAAGGTTGCCACAAGTTATAGTATCTTCTGTAAAGATGGTATTTTAAACAAGCTGCAGGAATCAAGTAGTAAACAAGGAGAGACTGGTCAAGAGCAGAAAAAAGGAATCATGTTTTGCAGCATGTCTAACAGGGAGTACAGTTTCATAATTCCCAGCTAATTCAATATTTCGGACAAGTTTCCCTTGTGTGGAATAATTGCAATAATTTGTAGAGGTGATTTATATATTTTAAAGTCATGTTCCCATTTTAAGGATAGGTACAGCATCAAAGCAGGTGGAGTGCAGCCAATGCACAACAGGTCTGTACCATGGCAATTCTGGTTGTCAGTAACATCAGGGGAATTTAATTTGCTGTCTCTAAAGATATATTGCATGGAGGGCAGAGCAAAGGGGGGACACTGCTGCCACACTGTGTGGCAACAATGAAATGTGAAAGTACTATGGGACCAACCAGCTGAACTTTGGATACCCTGAGCCAACAACCTGCCACCTTTTCACAAAATGCTGTCCTTTAGGTGATCTTTGCTTATTGTAACCTCATTATAGTACAAAAACACACCTCCATCCCCAAAAGCTACCCACCTCTTATGGAGCTTGAGCTCTGTATTTTCTTTAGTCTATCCTTTTAAATGCAAAGCAAGAGAACTTTACACCAATCACGATATAGATATGTATAACTAGGGTCACTCAAGATCCACCTCTAAGGTAAAATCGTGTAAATGTAGCCAACAGGGGGAAAGATATTAGGGAAGATACCATTGCAGGGAAGACCCTACACCTTGACCCCTGGGACTAGTCAACTGGCTGAGCATCTCTTCCCCACCATAGGTATGTCTTTGGGTATGATTTAAAGGTTTCACTGTATTGCCTCCCCTGGAATAAGTGTAAAACTCTGCAGAGTCACTTTTCTTATTAATTTGTAGCCATGCTGTATTACTCATAACCTAGGTATTTGTACAGTGGATTTATCACCAGCAATCCAAGGAGCTCGTGAACTGTTGCTTCACAAAATTACATTATTATTTAATTATTCTATGAGAATGTTCACTGAACACAACCAAATTCTCTACTGGACCATACTGTAGCATTAGTAGTGTATCCAGATCTGTGACATTCCAGTATATGTACTGGACATGACTGGACTATTAACACCATATTTGCTATCACTCAGAATCAAAGCCCAGCCACCCTCCAGCTCCTGTTATATCTGAGAGTTGGTTGGAATGCAAGGAGGTTAATTTTCTGCCAAGTTACTTTACGCTTTTAACATAACAGCTTGCTGTAAGGTGGTTCTTGCATGAAGAATTCACATTTCTATACTTCAAGTATACACAAACAGATTAAAAAATAATTAAATATGTACAGAGGCACTTATGGATGGACAAAAATATCAATCCAAGCAAGGATGCTCTTATAATAATGACATTATTATTCATGCAACCACCTCATAACACCATATCCTGTCTTTTAGCACATCTTTGTTTCTCACAGAATTCAGTTGTATGCACTGCACAGATCTGCAGAAAAGCTAAGGATGTCAGATCATTTGGAGATCATCTAATAAGATCATCTTCTTTCTTCAAAAGAAGAATTACTTACAGCAAGTTCTCTATGACAGTGTTCAGGTTTTAAATATATCCAAGTGTGGAGACTTCACATCCTTTCTTGGCAACTTGCACTAGGGCTCAGTCACCCTCACAGCAAAAAAGCTTTAATTTTTAAATGCAATTTCTTGTTTGTCAATATTTGCCCTTTGCCTCTAGTTCTTGACCCCTGAGAAAAGCCTGGCACTCTTCTGTATGCCCACCCTTCATTTATTTGTACACATATTTTTCAAGGTTCATCTTACCTTGATTCTAATTCTTATATCCTTTCTTTTTGTGCTTGAGTTTTTTAGTAGATTCTTGTTCATTTCCACAGGTCTTCTTGCCATTTTTGCTTGATTTCCTGGCTTTCTTCATGCAAGTTCAAAAATGGAGATAGACTATTCTTCAGTTTAGAGGAGATTATAACTGAAAAATTAATAATTTATCTTGGACCACCCCAGAGATTTTTTCTATTGCATTCTTATAAGCAGTTCCCTGCCAAAGTACGCTCTGCTTTTTTGGGGATCCTTTGTACTTCCTATTTTTATAGAAATAAAAACGGAAACTTAAGCAACTGAGGCACTTACTGATCTGAATGTTTTCTTAAAAGGTAATAACCCACTTTCATAAAAAAATTATTTAATAAAAGTTCTCTAAAATGGAAGTTTAATTAAAGGTATAGGGAAAAAATGAAACTATATGTTAAGAAAAATAAGGTAACCCTCCTTAACAAAAAGTGCTCATAATCTGTTATCACCTCTTGTGTTCATGCGTAGAGCAGTACAAGCTACTTTTCCTACTGCAAGCATAAAAAGCAATCTTCCTTATCCACTTTTAATCAGAATTACTAAAAAATCTTCACAAATTCAATAAATCATTTGGAAAATACAAGTCTTTCTCAAATAATTTGGAAAGAAATATTATTGATAAGATATTTTACTCAAATTTTCTCAGTAAGAGTTGATTTCTTCAAATGCAGATTAGTAACTGAATGACTAATTTGATTAGTAAAAATTATTTAGTTCTTCTTTAGTAAGCTATTCTTTTAATGAGAATAATTTTTCCACACTTCTTATTTCTCAAATATGAAATTTTTACGCTTAATGATAATTTAGAAATAAATTTTTCACAGCGGGTTCACATCCAGAATGTGGCTGATGGTGGTTGAAAAATACCCTGATGTAAATTATACATTGATTTAATCCTATTGATAGATGTAAGACACCAATTAATGCTCAGCAGTTACATTAAGGCCCGCAACTACTTGTCAGTGCATCTTAGGTTGTTGTTGTCTATTGATTGGGGAAAAATACAGCAACAAATTAAAAATGAGAATTTATATTTTTCCTTTGTTTACTTATTTGCAACATTTACTTCTGTTTCTATGTTGTGCTGCATACATTGACCTGTTATAGCAGGGAAAGATTGTTATGCCCTTGTTCTATGAGCAGGAACAATTAAGCAATTCCTCTAGTGAAAAACAAAGAGAAGGTGATGTTTATTTCTGATTTGAATTAGTTAGCCATTTTAAAATTGATTGTGTTTTCTACACTCATAACTGGGAAGTAATACTTCAGAACTAAACAGTGTGGATATCTTACAAAAACTTTAATGCAGCCCAAGTCCTTAATTCCAGGTTTACACCAAAGGTTTATGGAGTAAAATAATAAGTGAAAAATTCCAAATCTTTTCATCAGGCACATTAGTGGCAACAAAATGTGCCATAATACTAATCTTAACTATATAAGAAGGAAATAATATTTTTCTCATTCCTGTATCTCTGCTGTAGTTTTTATCAGTTGTAGTAGAATAAACTTCATGTCTACTGGAGAATATAAATAACCTGAAGAAAGTTCATATTCTCATTATAATATCTTCTTTTTTCCTTTTTTTTTTTTTTTTTTTTTTTTTTTCCCATTTCTGAAATACCATTATTTCACTACTAGATTGGGACACTATTTTCTGCTACTGAATGTGCTTAAACTGTTGTTATGGATTTAGTGAAAATAATAGTTACTACATCTTCCTGTTTGTTTTTTGTTGTGGTTTGTTTGTTTGTTTATTTGTTTTTTAAAGGAGAACCTGTTTTGTCTGACAAGACAAATGTTGCTGCAACAATGTTGCTGCTACTGAAAAAAAATCTGCTGGAAATTCATGCAGTTACTTTATGTGAAAAATTAATAATTTAAATGTGATTGAACTTTCTCAACTCAGTCAATACACCTTAAGTTTTAAGATAAGAACTAAAGATACAAGATAGAGTAGCCAAAAATTCTTTGAGAGAAGAGAAGGAACCATGCCAAAACTATACAATTGTGAAAACACCAGGACTGATGTAACTTTGAACAAAAGCAAGCTAGAATATTACAAAGAGAGATGCTGTTTGTGTTTACATGGAGTGTAAGTGACCTGTCAGAAATTTGTTTGCAATTTTATCATTCAAATGTGCTTTACCCCATCTGTAGTCATCTATGAATTCAGCAAATTTCACAGAGGAAAGTTCTGAGATATTTAATTACAATGCACTGTGGCCAAAGTAATGGTCTACTTGGGGGCAGCCTTTGAAGACCTATGATTATTCTTTTTTCATCATTACAGCAAATCCAGATGCTATTTCAAGCTGAGATAAAACATATTAAAAGGCTAATGCTTCCCTAAGCAAATCCTGAAATGAGGAGATAGATAGAAATTTGGGAAAAGTGTGTTGTTCTTAGTTAACAGCAAAGAAATGGAAGCAGCGAAAGATTACTTACTAGTCACTCCCTACCCAGTACTTTCTTTAAATAGCAACAGAACCCCCATGAACAGGTAGATGTGACAGCTCTGTGTCCTAAGGCAGCTCAACAAGCTACACGTTCCAAATGCAGCTGATTAGAGAGTGAAATTCAGTTTGCCTGGTAGGCTTGGAGCTACTAGAGAAAGTCATGATGTCTTTGCTATGTACCCTCAAATCACAGGCTAGTAAAGAGGGGGTTTAAACAGTAAGATCAAAGAAACTGGGTGCAACACCACAGACCTTTAAACTACACTTTTTTATTTTTTCCTGGGAAAGACTGGTAGTGAAAAAGATTTGGCGGTTTTGTTTTTGTTTATTTTCACCATTGTTTTTTCACTGGATCTTGCTGAAAAAAATGAAATAATGAAAATACATTTCTAAAAGTATGTTAGGAATGTCCTTTCTAACACTTACAGTAAGGAACAAATTGACACACATTTGCGCATACTGCACTTATGGCCTTCAGAGGGTACATGGTTTTTAAATTTAATAGTTTAAAGGCTTGTTTAAAATTATCTTTTTAATTGAGCAATTTTTCAGAGTAACTGAATAATAATAATCAGGATAGTATTTTCCAGAAAACAAGTTGACTAAATTAATATCAAGGCCATAATTTCAAATTTTATTTATAAGTTTTATTTTTATCTGAATTTTATTTATGAGACCTCCAATATATCATGTTTCATTGATTTCTTTTCATACAGAGACAGTGATCTAAGAAACATCAAGGGAAAAGACTCAGCAGTCTAGTGTAAGTAGCTGCTGGGTTCAGTTTTATGAGTATGTTTCTCAGCAAACCTGTGTTGGTTTTTTGTTTTGTTTCCATGAATCATTTATTCCTTACAAAAATTTGTGCAGTCTCAAGTAATTTGCAGCATTAGTTCAAGTTCTGGAGTGTAACTATTCTTCTGCGACACATCTCAGTGATAACAATAATGACAAAAAACCTGATATTTCTACTTGTCTAGGTACTTCAGGGTTTCACTGCTAGTCTCATAAAAGAACAGGTGAAACAAACCCCCTTATGTTCACTGTTAAAGACATTCATGCAAAATGAAGAAGACGGAGGCTGAAAACCTTCAGACTTCTTAGAAAAGTAGATAGTACCAATAGGGTTTACTAATGCTTCCAGCCTTTGTGTGGCATTAATAGCTAAATTAAATAGTCAGGATGATTCATCACTCCCATCAAAGAATTTCCAAGCCCCCTACCCTCTCCAGGAGCCCACTGGCCGTCGAAGTGATTCAGACTGAGGCATAGTCACAAGAACAGGATTATTGTCCTGTTCTGAAGTGCTGTTCAAGAGTGAGATAGCTTCAGAGGGACGCCAAGCTTTGATACCTGTTTCTTCCCCTGCTTTCCCCCTTCCCAGTTCTTCCCAATCACCACAGTAACTTCTTTCAAACAGCTTCTTTCTGCTTATTCTTTCACCATAGACCCTAGTTTTGCTGATTTATACCTTTACTTACTACCTGTGATAGATTTGCTCTGGAAATTTCTGTCATAATCAGAAATACATGCTAATTTCTCCTGTCACACTGTTCCTTATTTCTGTCGTTTCCTATGTTGTTAGTTCAGCCACTAATCAATGTTATTGAAGTTGTTTACCCTGTACACTCTTTTCCGTCATTGTAAATTTTCAAGCTCTTATCTTGTTAGTGCAACCACAATTCAGGGTTATCATTCCAAATGCATGGAAAAACATAGTTGACCCCCCACCAAATATCAAATAACCCTTTTACAACATTTTTCAGGAACATTATTATTTACTGTACCCCACCACTCTCCTGGAGAAACTGGCTATTCATATATGAGTATTAAACAGCAGTGTGCCTAGGTGGCCAAGAAGGACAAAAGCACCCTGGCTTTTATCAGGAATAGCTGGCCAGCAGGAGAAGGGAAGCGATTATCCCCTTTACTTAACATCAGTGAGGCTGCACCTCATGTACTGAGTTCAGTTCTGGGTCCCTCACTACAAGAAAGACACAGAGGGAGCTGGAGTGAGTCCCAAGAATGATAATGAAGCCAGAGAATAAATCTTACGAGGAGCTGCTGGGGACATTGGTGTTGTTTAGCCTGGGGAAAAGGAATCTTAAGGGGAGATGTTATTTCTCTCCATAACTACCCAAAAGGAACCACAGAATGGCTTTGGTTATAAAGACACTTAAGATCATCAGATTCAACTGTTAAAAGAGAAAGCAGCCAAATTCACCACTATGTTTACAAACCACCCCTATTCACAAACTATGTCCTGAAGAACCAGATCTCCGTGTCTTTTAAATACCTTCAGGGATGGTGACTCAACCACTTCCCTGAGCAGCCTGTTGCAGTACCTGACAAAACTTTCAGAGAATAAATTTTTCCTAGTATTCACCTTAAATCTCCCCTGGTACAACTTCATTTTCTCTAGACCTATCATTTGCTTGGGAGAAGATGCTAGCACCCACTTCACTACAGTCTCTTCTCAAGTAGTTTTAAACAGCAATACGGTCTCCCCTCAGCCTCCTTCAAACTGAATAACCGCATGTTCCTCCACTCAGGAGGAGGTTGTAGTGAATTTCACCAAGATGCCACCATGTCTTTCTGGAAGCTGCTAGCACTTAGTGACTAAGTAAGCAACAACAGAACAATAGTATGAACACAGACTTGTTCATAAAATTACCATCAGGAATGATCTTAAGGTCTTACAAAGATCTTGTACAAGAATTAAGCATGTTATGATTATAATTATAATAATAATAATAATTATTATTATTATTACTGTTGTTGTTGTGTATTTGGTGTATTTTTCTTCTGAGAAAGTAACTCATTCTTGTAAAGAAACTGCTCAGTTCATTGCCATAATTTCGCTTTTCTACTTCTGCTCCTCTTCCCATCTCTGGATGTTATGAAACAGATAATTATATGGCATTTAGCACAGAGAGAACTCTGGCCTTCAAAATGAAATTACAATAAAATTACAACACTTTTTATGAAAAGAAAAATTACCAGCCTCTAATACATATGTTATAATGAAAATATCCTGGGCCTCAGATTTTCTTGTGTACGTACAGTCAGGAAACTGTCCGTAAGCTAAAATTATTTCAATATTCCCACTCAGAGAAAGAATTAGTATTCAAGACAAACAGTGATTAATTAATATCTCTCAGGGCTCTGCAAGGCCTGCACAACTTGGGGCCCAAAATACAGATAGAGAATGAAAGTGTGTTTAATTAAATTATGCAGGAAACACTAATTCATTGATGTTAACCACTTTAGTAGCCATTCCCATACAGGCAGGAAGAGTGAAAAACACCAGAACAGAGTGGAAATATTTGAATTCCTTCTACCACTTCCTTTTCTCATTCTGAATTAGGATGGGACACAATCTGACCACAATCTGTGCAGTAAACCATGCTGTTGTTCTACCAAATGCACAGATATACCAAGCTCTGACTTTCTATAATATACTATATTAAATGTGGCTCTATCATACTGTCTCTTTTTCTAAATGAACAGACTTAAGGAACCTTGATGTCTGTTAGCACAATTAATTTCGCACTGTGCTTGCTGGCAGTAACAAAAAGTGGACAGAAACTTTACTGATAAAAATGTAAATATACATATATAAATATCTCAATTTTTCTAACATACTGTAACAATTTTCTCATTTATTTTTTAAGGACACTTTATTATCCTAATTCTACCTATTAATAATGAGGAAAATTTGAGGAAACTGGTAGTTAACACGGCAGGAATCTGAACACCACACAGCCATTTGCTCTCTCCCTTCCAGCTGGACTGAAGGGGAGAAACAGAAAAGAAGAAGTGAAACTCATGGTTTTTACTCATATTAAACTCATAAAGACAGCTTAATAGCACAGAAAAGGAAGTGAAACTAGTAGTAATGATAGAAGAATATAAAAAAAACAAGCTCTGCACAATGCAGTTGCTCACTCCCCACTGACTGATGCCCAGTCAGTCTTTTAGCAGCCACTGCCAGGCTGTGGCAACAGCCCCCTGTCCAACTCCCCCCAGTTTTATTGTTCAGCATGTTCAGAATGACATCATATGGAAAGAAATAGCCCTTTGGCAAGTTTGGGTCAGCCGACCTGTCTGTGTCCCCTCCCAGCTTCTTATGTACTCCAACTTCCTCGCTGGGAGGGCAGTATGAGAAGCTGAGAAGTCTTTGACCTGCTCAGTAGCATCTAAACCCATTAATATGTTATCAGCATTCTTTTTATACAAATCCAAGGTGTGGTATAATACCAGCTACTAGGAATAAAATTAACTCTAACCCAGGCAAAAGCAGGACAGGAATTTTAAAAAGTTTTGGAAAACACTGGATGTGCCAGGTACACTCTACCAGGAAAGTGATAACAGCACAGCTTGTCTTCTGCTGTGAGATGCCCAGGCTGAGATATTCCCTATCTCCTTTGGTCATTACTGCTTCCCAGACATAAATGAATTAATTCTTACAGGACTTGATCAGGGAATATATATGTAATATGCAAAAAGACAGATTAATAACTTCTTTACTCATGACCTGAGAGAATACTCAGTGATACACTGTAGAGAATTTCACCTTTGAGACAGTTTTATGAAGATATTGACAAAGTAATGAGTTGTGGTTAATAAATAGTTTTCAAAGGTGAACTTTAGTGAGGGAAGTTGAAGACAGCAAGAGAAATTCTGTCTGCTCTCAGTGAGAAAGCAACCCCAAAATCTGACAAGAGACACCTTCCCAAGAGGGAGAACCTCACCGCCATAGCTGTTTGCAAGGGAACTTGCCAAGACAGTCACCGGAAAGGGTTCGGGGAAGCTGAATGAACACAAATCTAAATAAAGCATCAGAACATCAGTAAAAAGCTCAATCTTGTTTTCTGTGTAAGTCAATTGACAAGTTCAGCTCTCCCACCACTCCCCTGGAAGGGGTTTGACAGTGATCACACACACCCATACACTTCTGCACCAGCTATGCCATCTGAGCCCTCCATTTCTTATTTCCAAGGGTTTTTGTTTTTGGGTTTTTTTCTCCAAGAACAGAAGTCGGTAAGTGATTTGAAAAGTAAATTACACATGATATTACTCTTCCTCTGCTTTTATTTGCTTTTGAGAGTAAGGCCAGGACCTCTGAAATAAGTGATGTATCTTCCTGAATGAATACAGGCTTATACTACAGGGTGCTTCTCTGCTAGCTACATGAATAATATTTTACAATAAACCAGAGCAATTGACTGTCACATTTTTCATTATTTATTCATTACATTTTTATAGTGAATATCTTCCACAGGTTGTCAGTAAAGTTCCAGCCTTCCACATCATCGATCTCCCAGTGGGTCTGGTTAATCTACTTCAGGAGCAGGCTTTTAAAGCCAAAACAAACCAGTACTAAAGTCAAAATGAACCATCTATATTTCTAGAACCCCCAGTCCTCTTCAAGAAACAACTTCTGACGCAGGAATGAAAAACATATTTTTTTTTGTGTCAGCTTTTTAATTGGAAAAGACAGAACAAATAAAGATTAAAAAAATAAACATATAAAGTTAGCCTGGTGGAAATTATCAAAGTCAAGATTTTTCAAGCTTTAATTATAATAGATTCTAGCTACAGCTTTCTGACCAACAGAAGCTGTATCCCCTGAGAGTTTATTTTTTAGGTAGACTAAATGTCTATCCACTTGCAAACAAAAGTTATATTTAACAATAATTTGCATATCATAGATGCTTCTTGGGCAAAAAATTAAGGTAAAAACATGGAAAAGACAATGACTGGGGAAAAATCAGTGGGACATAAAAGTTATTTCTAATTTATGACTGCCCACTTACTTTAAGTTGGGAAATTATATGATCTTATACTCTTTGGGCCTTGTCAACATTTGCAGTGCCTGATGATGACAAATGCAATCATGAGTTCTCATCATGAGTGAGGCCTTGACTCCTTTATCTCTGACATTAAATTCCTAGTCCACAGTTCTCCTGTTTCACTCTTTTAATTTGTCTGAAATTATCCTTCATCTACTTCTAAGAAAACTAATACTTTATGTTTTATCCTATTCCTCTTAGAAAGAGAAAGCTAAAAGAGAAACTGTGTATGCTTCAACAGCAGTAAGGACCAGTACTAGCTTGAATATCTGCCATACTGAGGAATAATGGCAATAACAGAAAAAAATGCAATATTGATATCAATAATAATAACTATAACTAATATAATAGCAACAATTATGATATGTTTTCAGTTCTATCCTACGAAAAGATAAAGTGATTACAAATTTCTGTGACAAAAAGAACTGATGTGAAATGTGAAAGCTGTTGGCAGCCTTGGCTTCACTGGCCAGGAGATGGTGGAGTTCAGAATCAGTTCAGGATCCTAAGAGGAGGGAGCAGGGCAAAAAAAGCAAAATAATAATTTTAGAGTTCAGAGCTTCTTCTGTAACAAGCAAAACAAAGACCACAGGAAATGTGGGTCCACTGCTGAATGGTTCAGGGGCCCTCGTGACACAAGACACAGGAAAAGCTGAAGTATTGTCAAAGTTTAATGCTGGGATAGCAATCAAATGAATGCCAGATGTTCTTTATTAACCCCTTTCCATTCACAGAATGAGAAAGGAAATAGAATAAAGGAGTGAGACTCACAGCTTGGAAATCAAACTAAACAGCTTAAATGAAGCAGTAATGATGAAACAGAGAAGAATTATATCTAAATATATATAGCCATATACAAAGGAGTATTACGGTACCCAATAAAACTCATGACACCCCAGAAGCTGGGGTGAAGACCCTGGAAGGTACCAGACTGGACTCCCAGACTCAGCAAGAAAGAGCAGTTGGATTCATCACAAATCAAAAAAAAAAAAAAAAAAAAAAAAAAAGCCCACACAAATTTGTCAGTGCATAGATTAGGATAAAAGACAGAAGAATGGACAGAGGCCTCCCAGGAAATCAGCCACCCGCCCAGCCCACTCTTCCCCATGGGAAGGTCACTGCTGCAAACCCTTTCCCTGGCTTTTGTTTCCATCTTAGAAGATGTTCAGCAGAACCAAGAGGTGACCTTGGTTTCCATAGGAATAAGTATAAGCAAGAGCCTCTCTGCATGCCATTTTCCAGCAATAACTGTAAGCATTGAACATTAGCAGTCCTAGAAGCAGACATTGACTGAAAAACATGCTGTGAATTTCAGAAAGTTGAGAATATGCTTAACAGGAAAATAAAATTGCTAAAATGATATCTGGTTCTAACCTGGATCAAACCAGGGCAGTATTGAATGACTTCTTTTCCTCAGTTTTTACAGCCTTCAGAAATCCTGGGCCTGGAGACCAAAGGGAATGCCTATCCTTGGTGGAAGAGGATCAGATTACAGTATACTGAAGCAAACTGGACATACATTAATCCTTATATGACGAATCCCTGTGTGTTGAGTGAGTTAACTGAAGGCATGCAAGGCCACTCTCAATAAATTTTGCATGATCAATGGGACTGGGAAAGGTTTCTGAGAATTGGGGGAAATCAAATGTTATTCTTTCCTTCCAGAAGGGCAGGAAAAAGAACTCAGAGGACCACAGGCTGTCCATCTTCACGGCAATCCCTTGGCAGATGAGGAATTAACTAATCCTTGAAATTGTTACTAGGCACATGAAGGACAAGAAAATGATCAGGAGTGGTCAGCATGGCTTCAACCAAGAGGAAGTCATGTTCAATCAACCCCAAAAACCTGTTTTTACTTTGTGGTTAACTGAACACCGTAGTAGGTTGTACAGAGATGTTTTTCAGTCTGACTTTGAAGATACTGAAGAACTTACTAGACATGGTTCTGGGCACCATGTTCTAGGTCATCCTGCTTGAACAGAAGGCTTGAACAAGATGACCTGAAGAGGTCCCTTCTAGCCTCAGACATTGTGTCATTCTGTAACAGCTGCAGAAATTCCCAAAAATGAAGGAATCTGAGAATGTGGAGAGCAATTTGCAACATACAGACCCAAGTTAAAGTAACCTGCTCATGGAAAGAAACTAGGAAAAAAGACAAATATCTTGGAAAAATTTTAAGGCTCTCTGCATCTGTCAGACAGTAAATGTACAAATATCAATGTTCAAAAGCATAAAAAAAATCTTGTTATTAAAAAACTAGAGTTGATGGCAGCAATAGCAGTGAGAAAACAGAAGCAGCACAAGGTTTAAGGTGTCATTGCAGTGATATTGAAGCTGATGGATGAACTGACAGAATAAAGGAACACCAAATCAGAGGACATGAATCACTGAAACACTCATTTGAGAGGGGACAGAAGGTCTCACTGAGAGCCTCATTTAAACAAGTTTAGCTTTTGGATGAGATTGTGAGATCATACACCTATACTGCGTTTTGAAGAGCAATTGCTCTGTGCTGTAAAGCTTTGAGAATTATTTAAAAAAAAAAAACAAACCAAAAACCAAACAACAAAACATCTCTTATTTCACAGATGAGGCATACTATACAATAGAATACAAAATTGCTAAAATATGTGACTGCATACCACCTGAAAATATTTGTCAGTAAAAATGAGTCTTAAAATCTAAAAGGTAAATGTTCATGACCCTTTATTTTAAAACTTCCTATTAAAAATTATATTAAACTAAAGTGATTTTTAGAGTCAGGTCTATGAGAGCAAAGTCTTAAAATGCAAAAAATATTCAGAATTTCCAATGTATATTCTACTGTTATCTCCTATGGCCTGTCCCAGGCAACTGGAAAATCTGGTCTTAATGCTGAATACAACCTCTGTTTTAGAAACACGACCCCTTTTCTTGCTCTCAATTTGAATAGCTCTCCCCTGCCTCTCCTGACAATGTTCAAAATGCTAAATTCAAAGTAAAATCTGTATCACAAGAGGTATTGTATTGCATTGTGACCTCAAATCAATCTCTAATTTGCAGGCACATCAAGATAACATTCTGTCTAAAGTATGTTAAGAAATTTCAAGTATCTGTATAGACTATATAATGCCTGAGTATTCTCTCCTGAAATACTATTGTTTCAGCAAACTCTGGCTTTCTCCCCAACACGACAAAATATTCCAAAGTGATCACACTTATCAGGAAACCAGTTCTATTAAGATTTGTTTGCCATAGCCATAACATGTCACTTCTGTAGCAATGAAAGTCTCAGACATATGAAACAGAAGTATATGTGATTGCCTTGTGAGCCATCATTTAAAGTATCAGGGGAAGGACTGCATTTTCCACATTACACAGAAGAAAATTAAAGAAGTCTGAAGTATGTCTGCTTCTGTTGAGAAAAAAAAATGTGTCTAACAACTACATTCATCTGTTTTCATCCTAATTCTGCTGCAGCACACCTAGGACAAAGGCAGGAGTGAAAATAGGATAACCCTCAATGTAACTGTATATTGTGTACTGCAATCAACAGAGGTGACAAATAGGTTAGTAGAAAAAGAATGATTATGCATTAGAACAGATCATGATAATACCCGTGTGCTAGAAAGTTGCTCTACTCAGAGGGGTCTCAGGCACTTAATAAGATTATCTGCTTGTATAAATGAAAATAAATACTTGCTTTTCAAATATAGAGTGGGTCATGAGTCCTTCCCTTCCCTCCATCCAGCTCTCATCTGAAGGTGTAATGACGAACCAGATCAAAATATGTTCTGAAAACTATAGCACTTTCAGGTCCTTCAGATTTTAGATCTTTCTTATTGCATACTGCCTGTGCATGCCTGCAGAATAGGTATGTCTGTCAGCTCAAAATATTGTGGATATACCAATTGTTTAATATTAAAGGATGCTACTTCATACGATTGTGCTGGAAGGCAAAATCCTTCATGAAATCTAGGACTGATCCATAGGCCAAAAAGGCCAGTGCTGGCAATACCATCATACCTTTTATGACACAAAGTCCTTCAGTCCTAATGTATTACAGTGCTGCCCTAGGCAGCCTTTCTGCCTTGCTTTCTCTCTGAGATTTTCAATAGTCAACCAGCTAGCAATTACTGCAAGCAAATGAAGGCACAACCTTGGAGAGCAGAAGCTGATTTTTCTGAACAAACCTATTTCCAACTTGATCCATCATTCCTGAGCTGTACACTGTCTTATAATGGTTTAACCACTATAGAACATGATCACAAAATATAACATGTAGTAAAAGAGTGCTACACTGGTTGTGGATTCTAAGCCTTCCTATAAAATTGAGGAAATATCTAATATTTTGGGGTGTAGTGAATTCCAAAGTAGAGGTAAAATTTGGATGCCTGTCCCTAAAAATATTGCTCCTAGCATTATTCCTTGTAAATTCAAGTTAAATTTGTTTTTTGCTAAAGATGAAAAAATAACCAAAACACAATCAGTAGGTCTGAAATACTGAAAACCTGACTCTGATATTTATGCCTCTTATATATTTGTACACATTCAGTTTCATGTATGTATTTGTATGTGAGTGTGTGTACAGACAGACATGTATATATCTAAAATCAATCAAGCATGTAATTGTAAAGATTTTTACTGAACATATAAGCCAGACACTAATTTGCATATTAACTGTCTGAGTGTGACAGCAGCAGCTAATCTTACAAATGTAGATGTAGAAGGCCTTAATAAAGAGTTTGGAAATAGTCACTTTCCACTGAAAATCATGTAAAATACATATTGCTTCTGTAACAAGAAATCCAATTAGAATTTATTTTTCTACAAAGCCTATGTCACTTGGTTACATTTTAATGTTGGTACTACAGATGCCAGAAGTTGATTTTTTTTCTACTACTTAACTAAAAGGTTTTAGAAGCTCCTAGTTTCTATAAGAATGTGGTTATGGCAGAAAAGTGGGAAAAGGAATTTTCAATAGCATAGGAATTTTCAATAGGGGAGGAGAGGAAAGGAGATGAGAGGAGAGGAGATGAGAGGAGAAGAGAGGAGAGGATATCTCAAGAGAATGTTTCTGTTGGAAGGAATCTGTCAACGATCACCCTTCAACTGCCTGACCACTTCAGGGATGATCAAAAGTTAAAGCTTGTTACTAAGAGCGTTGTCCAAATGCTTCCTGAACACTGTCAGGCTTGGGATATTGAGCAGCTCTCTAGGGAGACTATCCCAATGTATGACCATTGTCTTGGTAAGGAAATGCTTCCCGATGTCAAGTCTGAACATCCCCTGAAGCAGATTTGATCCATTCCCATACATTCCGTCAAAGGGTCCCAGGGAGGAGAGCTCAGCACCTCCCTCTCAACTCCTCCTTAGGAGAACTACAGAAGCAATGCTGTTCCTCCTCAGCCTCTTTTTCTCCAAACTAGAAGACTGACATCATGGTTTTTTTCACCCTTCCAGTATTCAGGGGCCGTGGCCTCTTAGGAAAGTTTAGAAAAGGGAGAGTATAAATGCATCAGGAATGTGTTGCTTTACATCAATGACTTGTCATCTCAATAGAACTGATTGAGTCAAACCTCAAATATATTAGGAAAAACCCCAAAAAATTAGAAAGAATTTTTTCACTGTGAGGGTGACAGGGCACATGAACAGGCTGACCAGGGAGGTTGTGGAATCTCCTTCTCTGGAAACATTCAAAACCTGCCTGGGTGCATTCCTGTGTGACCTGCTGTAGGTGACCCTGCTCTGTCAGGGAGGTTGGACTCGATAAACTTTCAAAGTCTGTTCCAACCCCTAAATTTCTATGATTCCATGAAAACATCAGTGCTATTAATCTCTGATAGCCTCTCTGGAAAAAGTGAAAACTTAGCCTTACTCCGTTGGTAGTAATCACAATCCTTCATCTTATAATCAAATTGAACTGTGGCCTGTAGCAATAGCATCTAAAAAAAATATTTATTAATTGAATAATATATTTCTTAAACAATACTAAACTGCCTTACCTTGCTTTTTGCTTCTAAACTGCGTGGGAAAACTGATGAATGAATTTGTAGAAAAGAAACTCTATATTACAGCTTGCACCTACCATTATGGCAAATAGAGCTGGTAAAAAAAATTGCATGCAACACTGAGCTTGTTTAGAGTATTTACCACACAGGCCTTTGGAAGCTTCTCTGTTACAGAGAAAGGCATACTATTCTATAATATGCCCCTGAGTCATATAGTTTTTCTAATAACCTCTGTCCACAGCCTATCTGTTAAATGACTGGAGTCACAAAGAAGTTAAGAACAGCCTTTAAAAATTTTCGTGCCTACATAAGAAATCTAAAACTTACATTTCCTTGTCCAAGAAGGAGCCTTAACACTGATACCCTGGTCAATACTTATTGTTAGCAATCAAAATAAGCCTTTAAACAGTTTAGAAAATCTTGGAGACATCATTTCAGTCCTCAGTTTACTTTTGTAGACAGGTTTTGTGCATTCAGACCAGCTCTTATCCCTTTCTTGTTCCCTTGGCTTAGAAGAGCCAACATGGAAAGCTGCATAAGATTCCTGAACTCTATTCCTTGTGGATAACGTTTTTCTGTTGGCTGTGAAGAAGGTCACTGTGGATTAAAGATTCCAGCACACACTGTTTCTATGCACTGAAACCAATCCCCACCCACCCCCCCCCGCAGGATTTGCCATCACTTCATTTGACCTAGTTTGAGATTTTCTCTCAATATGTACATTTCCAAACAATATCCAAACAATGAACTTGTTGTTAAATACCTCTAATTCCATATCACAGGTAAATGTACCATCTTCTTCTGACTTTAGATCATAGAAATACAGCAGAAGCTACACAGTCATGGTGGGATTGGAAGTCTTAATAAAAGAAAAAGAGGAGGGATTTTGTATGATGTGATAGATAGAGGTACTCAGAGGGCTTGATGAAATTCTGCTTCCTTCACTGCTCCTCTGTACTGCTAACAAAATGCATCTGGGGAGATCCATGGGCAAACTTTAGCCCTAAGCAAAATTGTTGCATTGCCACAATACAAGAGATATTGTAGATAGCTAAAAAAAGCTTGAAATGTCCTTGACAGCCTGCTGCAAGTTAAAAGTGAAATGTCTTGAACTTCATATTGTTGTAAATCCACAACCTCAATATATTTAAGTCACCCGTGAATCTGATTCAAAATACTAAATGTAAGTCATATTCATTGATAGCAGTTCCCAGTTTTCAGTACCGGGTTTGGATTTTATTTTCTAGAATTGACAGATCACTATTCACATATCCCAAAAATAGTAATTGTTTTTATTCCTGAGAATGAGGTCAGTGATCACAGATGCTCAGGGGCTGAATAGACTTCCAAGGACTTGAAAAAAAGTACTGTGAAGTAAATATGAGAGACTAATTTCTGTACTGATTGAATTTCAAAAGTCTGTTTCTGACAAGTAGCAGTTGCATATATATTTAGCTGTAAGTGTACTATCAGTGTGCAAATGATAGTAAAATACTGAAACCAGTAAGACAGAGAGGTAACAAGAGACTGTCTTGTCATGATCTTTGTGTTCATTTCTTTCTATTTGCATAAGTTCACCTTTCTGACTGTAATTTTTCCCCACCATTATTTTGTACAATAGTTTATATTCCTTAAATTTAATGTGATGATTTTTAAAATGGCAGATGTTTTCATTGGTGCATTTAACATTTCTGTGGCCAACTGTGTTACTGGCCTGTACCTGAGCTGGTGAAGAGTGATAATACCCTGCTCCAGCAGGAAGCCTATGCACATGCAGTGCTTTCTCAAGTCCTCGGATGTGTAGGACAAGTTACATCTGTGCTACTGCAACACAGTTTTAAAAGTTTCCCACTCAGGCAAGACTAGCAATGACCTTTTACTTTTCTCAGACTCTAAAGGCTATTATTGATTGCATTAAAAGTACTATAGATGCCCTGAGTGCTGTAGTCCATGAAGAATCTCCAAATGGAAGAAAGCATTTTTACTGTTCTTATCAATGTCTTGTATCCTAAGGTGTCATGGTAGTTTCACCTGTCATGAAACATTCTAAATTGAGAGGAATGAGAGAATGGATTAAGCATACTTGAAAGGAAATAGTGGCTCCAGTATGTTTCTTCATGCTACCATCTGTCAGAGAACAGCAAATTTGCAGTGGTATATATGCATTTCTCATTAATCTGCTTTTAAAAATTTGTCAACGTGACATATTTACAGTTTGGGTTTGGTTTTCAAACAACAGAAATAATTTTTTCTTATTGCTTCCCTCACTTGAGTTGAACTTCATCTTATTTAAGTGACAGAATTTAGCACCATAATCTACTTTTGGAGATATTTCATATTTAGGAGAAAGCAACCTGGCAGCATCATGAAGCTTCAGAAAGGGAGAATAGAAGCAAAAAAATAATAATAATAGAAGAACTGGTAAGTGAGCCTCCAAGGGGTTGTGTCCTGCTACACCTGCTGCTTATGAATGAGGAACGGGTGGTGGAAAATGTGGTGGTCAGAGGTTGTCTTGGACACAGTGACCATAACATGATATAATTTTTAATACATGGTGAAGTTAGCAGGGTCATCAACAAAACCTCTGCCTCAGACTTCCAGAGGGCTGACTTTGGTCTACTCAGGATGCTGGTTCTGAAAGTCTCTAGAGAAGCAGCCCTCAAAAACAAAGGGTCCCAGGAAGTCTTGGCTTACTTTAGGAATGAAATTATTAAGGTGCAAGAGCAGTCTGTCCCTATGTACAGAAAAATGAGCTGGTGGGGAAGTAGAATTGCCTGGTTCAGCAGACAGCTTTTGCATCAATTCAGAAATAAATGAAGAGTGTATCAGCTTTGGAGAAAGGGGCAGGTGAATCAGGAAGCATTTACAGATATTGTGAGGTCATGAAAATTGGTGAGGGACCTTTTAGGATGTCAGGTAGTGATAGGACATGGGGAAAACAATTCAAACTAGAGGAGGGTAGATTTAGACTGGAAGTCAGGAAGAAGTTCTTCACCATGACAGTGGTGAGAGAGTGGAACATGTTGCCCAGAGAGATGGTGGAATCCCCATCCCTGGAAGTTTGTAAAGCCAGGTCGGACAGGGCTCTGAGCAACCTGGTCTGGTGGCAGGTTTCCCTGCCCATGGCAGGGGGGTTGGAACAAGGTGATCTTAAATGTCCCTTCCAACCCTGAAAATTCTATGATTTTATGTAGAAAGGGAACTAGAGGTGCAAAAGCTCAGCTAGAACGCAATCTGGCCACCTCTGCTAAGGATAATAAAAAACACTCTTATAAATACATTAATAACAAAAGAAGGGTGAGGGAATATCTCCATTCCCTACAGGATGACTGGGGGAGGGGAACATAGTAATGGAATACAAGGAAAAGGATGAGTTATATAACACCTTCTTTTCCTCAGTCTTTAACAAAAAGATTGGATACCCTCAGAGAAACTGGGGCTGGGGGCAGAATACCCCTCCTGTAATCTAAGAAGAAACAGTTAGTGACCTGCTGTGTCACTTAGATCTCAGCAAGTCTATGGGGCCAGAGGGGATTCACACTAGGGTGATGAGGGAGCTGGTGAAAGAAGTGGCTAAGTTGCTCTCCATCATTTATGGCAGATCCTGGCCAACTGGGAAGGTCCCAGATGACTGAAGATTGGCCAGTGTGACACCCATCCACAAGAAGGACCAGAAGTAGCATCCAGGAAACTATCAGCCTGACCTCAGTGTCTGGCAAGGTTATGGAGCAGATCATCTTGAGTGCCATCAAGTGGCATTTAGAAGAAAACCAGGGGATCGGTCCCAGCCAACATGGGTTCAGGAAAGGAAGTTCCTGCCTGACCAGTCTTATCTTCTTCTATGAGTGGGTTACCTACCTAGTGGATGAGGGTAAGGCTGTGGATGTGGTCTACCTTGACTTCAGTGAAGCCTTTGACAGTCTCCCACAGCACCCTCCTGGAAAAGCTGGCAGTTTTCAACTTGGACATGTGCACCCTTCACTGAACAAAAAACTGGATGGAGAACAAGGCCCAGAGGGTGGTGGTGAATGGTGATTCATGAAATTGGCATCTGATGATCAGTGGTGTCCCCCAAGGATCAGTACTGGGCCCAGTCCCATTCAGCATCTTTATTGATGACTTGGAGGAAGGGATTGAGTTTACCCTCTGTAAATTTGCAGATGACATCAAACTGGTGGAGAGTGTCAATCTGCTGGAGGGCGGGTAGATGCCATAGAGGGACCTGGACAGGCTGGGTTGATGGCTCAAGGACAGTGTTATGAAATTCAACAAGACCAAGTTCAGGGTCCTACACTTTGGCCACAATAATCCCATGTAGCACTACCTCCTGAGGGAAGAGTGAACCTAGAGTGAACCAGTTGAACATGAGCCAACAGTGTGCTCAGGTGGCCTGGAAGGCCAATGGCATCCTGGCTTGTATCAGGAATAGTGTGGCTAGCAGGACTAGGGGTGTAATTCTCCCCTTGTGCTCAGCACTGGTGAGGCCACACCTTGAGTGTTCAGTTCTGGGCCCCTCACTTCAAGAAGGACATTGAGGTGCTGGAGCAGGTCCAGAGGAGAGCAAGGAGGCTGTGAATGGACCAGGGGGAGAGTCTTATGAGGAGAGGCTGAAGGAGCTGGGGTTGTTTAGCTTGGCGGAGACTCAGGGAGAACCTTATCACTCTCTATAGCTACCTGAAGGAGGTTGTAGTCAGGGGGGGGTCAGGGTCTTCTCCTGGTCAAGAAGCAGGAAGCACTTCCTCATGGAGAGGGTGCTCAGGCATTGGAACGGACTGCCCAGGGAAGTGGTGGAGTCACCATCTCTGTTGGTGTTTTAGGAAAGGCTGGATGTGGCACTTAGTGCCATGGTCTAGCTGATGTGATGGTGTTGGATCATAGACTGGACTTGATGGTCTCAGACATCTTTTCAAGACTCAATAATTCTGTGATTATAATTCTGTGTGTGCACGTGTACATATGTATATATAAACACACAGAGTATCTTTTAATATAAGTACAATATATCTAGGCATCAGGTTTTTTGAAATATTTCCAGGTAGGTAAGTCTGATCTAGTTCCATAATAATACACTCAGTCTGACCATTAACAGAAGCCTGTTCAATACTTGGTGCAGCATTTCGTTGTGAAAAAACACATCATAATGCTGGAGACTGTAATTTACAACTGGAAGGGGACACAAGAAAGAGCTGAGAATGAAGGAGTATTTTTAAAATAAAAATATACAGTAGTCAGCTACAGTTAGAGATGCAATTCTTGAATAAATATAGCTACAGGTCACTTCAGATCCATATTAAAACTTATTCCAAGACACAAGGATAAACAGAAAAAAAGAAATTGATATATATATATATATATGCACAAAGGTGATGACAATAAATAGTGCTCTCCCTACCACTTATAAATACTAAAATACTTTTAAATATTTTTGAGAACCCTATAAACACAAAGTATTGCTCAGAGAATTAATTTTTTTCACCTATGTGCAGAAATCAGAAAAGAGATCTAGTTTTTAAGCACAGGATTTTTCTTGGTATCCTAAAATGCTTATAGCTATGTAATTATCCATGACACCGTAGAATTTTGGATCTCCTGCCAACATATGTATTTTTAATAAAAATTGTTTCATCTCAACAATATCACAGTATCATAAAATGGCTAAGGTTGGAAGGGATCTCTGGAGGTCCCTTCATTTTGTTAAGCAGGGCTACCTAGAGCCAGTTACTCAGGACCATGTATAGACAGCTTTTGATTTGTCTACAATCTCTGTGAGCAGCCTTTTCCAGTGATCAATTACCCTCACTGCAGAGAACAGTGTCCTGTTGTTCAGGTTTAGCCCCCTGTGTGTGCAGTGTGTGTGTCTTGTTCTGTCACTTGAAAAAGCCTGGCTCTGTCTTCTTTGCATTCTAACTTCAGATATTTATAAACATTGATGAGATCCCTCTGAGCCTTCTGTTCTCTAAGCTAAATGGTGCCAGCTCTGCCAGCATCTGCTCATAGGAGAGGTGCTCTGGCATTTTAACCCTTGTGGTTCTTGCTTGAACTCTCTCCAATATGTCCATGTCTCTCTTGTGTGTGGAAGACCCCATACCTGGACACAACTATCCAGAGGTAGCCTCACCATGACTGAATAAAGGGTGATTTAGCACCCTTTTTCAAGCCTGCTAGCCTTAGTTCTGGGTTTTATTATTCTCCTTCTTGGACTTCATGAGGTTTTTGTTAGCCCTGTTAGATAGCAGGGATACCATCCACTGGATATCAGCCAGCCGCTCCTCTCAATTTGGTTTTGCCTGCGAACTTGCCAAGGATACCACCCTATCATCAAATTTACCAATAAAGATATTAAAGAGGACTCAACTCCATATTGATCCACTGAGTTCCATCCACTAGGCAGTGGCATCTGACCAGATTTTGTTCTATTAATCACCATGTTCTGTGTCTGGTCATTCAGCCTGTATTCTCTTCCAGCCTGTACATCCACAGCTTTTTTACGAGGATCTTCTGGATTATAATGTCAGAAGCCTGACTGAAGTTCAGTCAAACAATCCACTACATTCTCATGGTATACGTGACCAGTTAATCCATCACAGAAATTTGTAAGGCAGTTCAGGCATGACTTCCTCTTGGTGAAACCATGCTGATTATCTCTGATGTTCTTTATGTACCTGAAAATGATTTTAAGGACTAACTGATCCATCACCTTACCAGAGATCAAGGTGAAGTTAACTGGCTTCTAGTTCCCTCTGTCCTCCTCATCCTTCTTGAAGATGGGTGTGACATTTTCATTCCTACAGTCTTTTGGCAGATTTCCTAGGTAACATGATCAATCAGGGATTATCAAGAGTAACCCCACCATGATGTCTGCCAACTTCCTCAGCACTTCTGAGTGTATCTCACTGGGGCTTAGATACTTATGTATATCCAGCTGGAATAAGCGTTATATGACCTGTTCCCATGGGGTACACCTTCCTTGCTCCAAATTTTTTCCTCTGTGTACCTAGGCAGCTATTTCTGGTTTGTTGATATACATTTTTTGTGGGAGGAGAGGAGGTTGGCATGGAAGAATTTCAGCTTTATAGACAATTTTAATCCATGTCTCTATCAAATTACAGAAACCTTCAGCTTTGTGTGATTTAACAACATGTCCTGATGTGAATTTGAGAAACACTGCTCAAAGATCACCACCACACCCTCTGTAACTCTCAGTTCAGCCTCATAAACAACCAATTAACAATTATGTTGTTTCATATAAATTCATTATATGACACCAAGATCTACATTTCTGTACTCAGATTGTGGGTGGATTCACAGCTGCAGTGCAGTGACAATTTGGCAGTCTCTGCACTATGCTTCATCACATGATAGAGACATGTCCTTAGGCAGCAAAAGTCAAGAAATATATATTGGATCATGTATGAATGACAACAGTCTGCTTAACTCATGTCAGTCAGATGCTTTGTCTCCTTGCTGAGACTGCATTCCCTGCAAAACACCATTTAGCTGTGAACCTAAGCACAAAGTAAGACATGAGCTAAAATTAAAAAAAAAAACAACCTAGATATCAACACCCCCTCTAAATCTTTGGTTTTTATTCTCTCCAGAGCTAAAGGCATTGTGTCCTAAGCTGTTCATTTCAGTTATTAAATACATACACGGTGTACTGATTCAGAAATCTGCTAGTCTTAAACATTCAGCAATAGGTGCTAAAAAAAAAATAAATTTAATGGACTTCAGGGGGGAAGAAATAAGTTGATAAAAGACATTGTACTTCAGAAAGTTTTTTCACTATGAAACTATGATTTGTGTTATGGTAATAGCTGGATTATTTGGCACAAAGGTAAACACAATACCCTGATTTGCAACTAAGTCCCATGCATGTAAGCCATTACACTTGTTCAATTCCCTCCACAGCCAGTGTGACGGGTGAGAGGATCAAAAGGCTAAAAGTGAGAAAATTTGCTGGTTGGGATAAAGGCAGTTTAATAGGTAAAACAAAAGCTGTGCAAACCAGCAAAGCAAAACAAAGAATTAATTCACTAATTCCCATCAGGAGGCAGGTGTTCAGCCATCTCCAGGAAAGCAGGGCTCCTTCACAAGTAATGGTTACATGGGAAGAGAAAACCTATCATTCTGAAGATCCCATGCTTCTCTCCTCTTCTCCCAGATGTATATGCTGAGCATAACTTCATATAGTCTGGAATATCCCATTGGCCAGTCTGGGTCAGATGTGTCCCCTCCCAACCTCCTGTGCTCTGTCAGCCTGGTTGCTGGTGAGATGGGACAGGAAGAAGGAAAGACCTTGTATCCCTCCCTCCCTTCTGTCTTTCTCTGTCTCTTTTTCTCTCTTTTTTGGGATTATATAAGAAGGCTAAATTAAATGTTTCCTGGCAATCTAATAATATTAACTTTCAATTTTTCCAAAGTAGTAGCTTTCTGTCATATAAGTTAATCAGATTTCTAAAATTATGTGTTCAGTAACACAGACTGAAGGTATAATTACATCAGGGCCTTTCTTATTAGGGAAAACAAAGAGCTAATGGTAATATTATACTAACTCAGTATGATAAAAAGGAAAAACAATATCTAATACTTAAATTTTGTTAGTGTTAGGGTACAGCACTATTTCTGTTCACTATGTAACAGGACAGGGAACTGGTGTCTAATGACAATTTGAACTTGTGATAAGTAGTTGTTTTATACCTTGAAAAAACTATAGAAATAACAGAAAATTCATATCCCATCATAGCATTAGGATTATGATGATGGTGTTGCATTTTTAGTCATGTTATATACATGAACACATATAAATAAAACTTTAACCTTGTTTATGATGAAAATGGCAAATAAAATACAACCTGAAAAACCTCATTCCAGGATCTACATAAATATGCATGTGTATATTTACACATGCATGTTTAGGCCTATTTTTACCATTATATTGGGTTTTGTCTGCTTATTTTCCTCTTCCTCTGACATCTTTCCTGGAAAAAGGAATAAAAATATTAACGTTTTTCCATGATTTATAAAAATATTTTCCACAAAGGAAATGGATGTTAAAAAAGAAAAGATCAAACCTTAAACTCTTGCATAGTGAATTCAGAGGAATAGAAAACCAAAAGTGAATCTTTCCTTTCACTTGACCCTAAAGGCATCCAATGTGAAGGCTACCTACTAGTACTTCAATTCCACTGTTAACTTGCCCTATCCCTGCTTGTTTGATTGGTGGGATGACCATTTTTTTGGCTTTATGTTTTCTAAGCAACTTGCTTCCCCTGTGTATTTTCTACAGTTTAAATAACTTTTCTAATTGGATCAGAACTTTGTTATCTATAATAAAAAAATATATAGAAGAGGTACTGAGTCTGAATGGAAGTTTCTTAGGCAAATTTAATTGGAAGTTTAATTAGGTCTCACAAAACAAAGGATATTCAAAATTTCTTTCCAAGGTGACGGTCTAAAGCTTTATGTAGTGTTACACATTTGAGTCTTAAGTAGGCCAGAGGTGCCAAGCAAACATCTCATTACTCACATGTGCAGCTCATGTAGCTTGAGTTCAATTTACAAAGTACAAGAAAAAGAATTACACATTATTTCACTGTAGTATTCAGCAAAATAATTGAAGACATTGGAGAAAAAGAAAATTTTATGATTTAATAGAAGTACATAAAGTTCATTTCTTTATTGCCAAATCAGTAAAAATTTTAATCAATCATAAAATATTGATTAATTTTGTATTATAGGTATTGGCACATATTTTTAAAATTATTTTTTATCTTGAAAATATTTTTCACATGGACTTTTCTCTTCAATTTTTCTTAAAAAACAATCAGAAGATGAGTTTTGCAAAGTAATTCTACAGTAAAATATTCCAGCAGTAAAATATTTCTTATTAATGTGACTAAGAATACATTTCCATATTCTGCACCTAGAATAAAAAAAATAGAGGTAGCTGCTTCTAAGATGCATGCAAAGATTTGCCCTGTTGATGATTGCTGCATAATCTGTGCAGAATGGTATTTTTGGTCTTCCAGAAACAAATATGTGAAATCAATGCATAAAATTATTTTTTATGAAGCCTCAGACCTTAACAAGCTTACACAATCTTCAACAACCAAAAAAATTCAAGTCAACTCTTGTATTTCTTCATTTGTATTTTTAAAGTGAGAACTTAATTAATATAACTTATAATTCATTGTGGTAACAATGTAAATAAAATATTTCCTACCCTGTTTTGTTTCTAAAGATACCAGGATAAGACCTATTATGGAAAACTAGGAAAACTACTGTCACTGCTGCAATCTGTCAAGTTCCAACCACTTACTGGCAAGATTCTCATCCTGAGAGAGAGCACAGAAAGACACGGTTGAGCCTCAGAATTTCTGTGCCCTAAATAGAGTCCTGGGTTCAAACCTGAGGCAATTCTGGATTTGATGCAAACATGAACATTCTCTGAAAGAAAACCCTAACATGGGACACATGTTACGGAGACTCAATCTGCTTATGAAATAGCTCTAGTCTAGCTTCACCTCTCAGAAGAAAATAAAAAACAAACATGAAAAAATTGCAGTAAAAGTGTGGTAGCTTTGATAGATGATAAATTGTAGAAGTTCTACTGTTAAGTTGTTTGATGTTTTTTTTTAAAGTCTCTCTGACAAAAAAAAAATTGTTTAATTTGCATAAAACTTTCCATTTCCTATAGTGTAGTTTTCTGCACATAAGCAGAGTAACCAAAAAGCAATAGTTGAATTAGAAACATTGCTCAGTGACCTTAAATGACATTTGGAAAGACCTTTAAGTTGAAAGTCTTCATTTGCATCATTTAGTTCACAGTACTGAATATAAGCTAACAATTTAACCAAACTTTTCTATATTTACTATCAATCTTAACTATTCTTTGCCTGTAATGTAGCATATAAATTACAACCATAAAACCCAGTTTGAAGTTAAGAAGCAAGGGTCTCCTACAATTCTGTAAGCTGACAGTTAATAAGGAAAAAATACCAAACACTCCAATACTGCCATTGTGAACAGGTACTCCTATCAGGCTTTACAGAAGGGTGAAGACAGTTTTTTTTTGCCTTCCTAGTGAAAAATGCTTTCACATAAGATGTGAAAGGTTAGAAGATAGTATTATACAACATAAGAATGTGAAGTGAAGGGTTTTGAATGTTTGGAGGTAGAGTAATAGCCAGTTAAATGAAAATGACAGCCAATGAGGTCCTAAAACCTTCTTAGAACAGATATTTCAAATAGTTTATCAATCAAGAATTAAGATAACCTGGGTTTTTGGGTTTTTTTTTTTGAGCCTGTAAGGTCAAAGTTAAAATTTTACTAGAAATAGGGTCACTTAAAATCCCTCGTGCTTCTATGTTTAACACAAGCTTACATCAACAGCTGGTACAGACACAAAAGAATCATCTGTATGTCAGGGTTCAGGTGCAGTCAGTACCAACTCGGCTTCTGTTCACTCGCCCCCCACCCCCACTGTGGGACAGGGGGAAAATCTACACAAAGGCTCCTTGATCCAGACAAGGACAGGGAGGTTTTCACTCCCGAGTTACACTCACAGGCAAACCCTGACAGACTCAACTTGGGAAGAAAAAAACCTAATTTAATCTACAAGAAGAAGAAAACATGGACAGATGTTAATAACTTTCCCTCATCCCTGCCTTCTTCCCAGGCCCTGGTTGCTTTACTGCTGCCTCCCCCTCAGGGCACTGGGGATTGACAGTGGGGGCTTAGGGTCAGTTCCCCACACAGTGTTTCTTCTGCTTCTTAATAAATCAATCAATCAATCAATCAATAAATAAACCAGTTGTATCTCATGAACAAAGCTAATTTCAGAACAAGTACAAATATGCTCATTTCAAAGGTCTGAAAAAGGGAAGAGAACAGCTGGAATAAAACATTTATTTTGTGCATGGTTGTTGTTTTCTTTCTGTTCTTCAGAAAAGACAGACTGCATAATTAAAAGGTGAAAGAAACAAAGACTTTTCTCTACACAACATGAAAGAGACTTTTTGCTACATGACACTTTAATAGCATATCTAGGAACTATCATGTTTCCTGGGTGGGTAACAGTGGGTTTGTCAACAGCATCACCTTAGTTTGCAAAGGCAAAAATCCTGATCAGTTTGGCACAGTGCAGTGATGCTTGCGAGTTTCATCATGATTCATGTAATTTTTTTTTTTCCATATGGCTGTATTTCAAGACGCAGGCTTTTCTATGTGCATGTTTTCATTTTCCCTTTCTTTTTATTTCAGTACAAATAATGGAGAATGATATTTCAAAGTGAGTTGATAAGCACCCAAAAAATCCAAATCTGAGCATATATGATTAATTTCTAGATTATAAAAAGTTTTGTCAAACACTAATATTTGAAGTTTAAGCCAATGTCATGCCAACTGCTTTTCCTAGGCCATTTATTTATTTTAAAATAGTTTTCCTTTTTTTTTTTTTTAAACTGCAATGCAATTTCTCCCAACTTAATGCATTTTTTTAGTTCCACGGGTTTTATTATACCTCACTAGAATATTAAAAAAAAAAAAAATATTTGAAAGCATCATATTTTGAAACACATCACAAACATTGTTGAAACCTGTAATTGTAGCTCAGTGATTTGGTTACATTGTGCTTATTTGATTACTTTAGCTTATTCTTATACTCCCACTCCAGCAAACTGATAAGCAGAGTAATGTTACAGAAGGCAAACCGTGTCACTCTTGGTTAATGGTTCTCCAGCATTACAATTACATTTGTGGTATTTCTTCTAGCTGAGGCTCCTATTACACACTTATTTGAATGCAAAATTTCCCTTCAGGTTAAAGCTTGCCATGCATCATAATCTCAGTGTATGAAACACCTTCTTTATATTTTTAGGCAATACTTTAAAAACCCATTCAAGTCAAAAGAAAAATTCCCAGTAGCTTTACTTGGATACTACATTCCAAGTAAAATTCACAGACTAAGATGGTAATAGGTTATGTGACAAAAGACCCATCTCCACACATAGAAAGGACCCCAGAGGCACTGCAATATTACTCCCTCAATAACACAGTCAGTGGAATAAGCCCCAGCTCCGGTCTCCTGGACTGTCCCAGGGGACCTCCAGCCTCATGGATAGAAGGGGACACTCATGCTGGAAGGTTCCCAGCAGCTGCTCTTGGGGGTACTTCCTCTCCCCAGGTGTAGGGAATACTCTGTGGGATGAAGGGGAAGAGGTTTTGTGGTTGCACAGGGCTTACTATGACATGTTTTTGGGAGGAGACACAGGTGGGTAGCAGTCAGAATCTACATCATTTAGGGAGAAACAAATGCATGAAAATTGAGGGATGAGTGCATAAAAGGAGCCAGTTTAAAAGTAAAATACTGATGCCTAGGGCCAACTACTGGGATACTGAATATCTGAGCCCACCTGCTGGAGAGATCCACCTGGTACATATGTATTTACACCTAGCAGACATGCATCCTGCTTAGCAAGAGGGGGAAGCAGGGTGAGGTCCCACTTGTGTTTGAGTGCTCTGTGTGTCAAATTATGTTAATCTATGTGCATTGGAATGTCTATACATGCATGCATGAATATATATACATGTGTATATGTCTATCACATATATATATTTATCTGTGTGTCTATTGGGAATGCATGCTCAGACTGGCTGCCAGTTGGACTTGGAGACATGGAGCTTCTGTCAGAGTGATGGATCTGGCAACTCACTCACCAAAAGGAGCCGTGAACAGAGATAGAGGTGACCTCTCCTTCCATGCCTCCCATAGAGGTTGAAGTGATGAGGTTGGCAAGACCTGAAAACACCTAATGTCCATTGGTAGCACTGGGAATCCAGGACAATCCTAAATACTGTGCAGTCACAGCTGCAACAGGGTTGGACGTGTCCCACAACAACTCTGATCTGGTGGTGAAGTCATGTACCACCAGCATGAAATAGCTGATTGATTTGAAGCAAGAGGACTGTAAGAAAAGTGAGAAGAAATCAAAAGAATAACTCCAGAAGAGAGAACTGAGTATCTTATATAGAGGGACAAAACTACCATTTTCACCTTCATATTATGTGCTAATTTCCTGTGAAACTTACTTTTAAGGGAGAATTAAAACTGAGAAGCACACTTAGTAGAGCTCTGAAGAGGAACAGGAAAAGGGTCTGAATTTCAATCTCCAGACAAAGCAGGCTTGAAAAATGTCATACAATCATAGAAAGGTCTGGGTTGGAAGGCACCTTAAAGATCATCTAGTTCCAGCCCTCTGGATGGACAGTAACACTTCCCACTACATCAAAACCTTATTTTTTAGAGCCAAACAACATATAATAGAAATATAACAGAAATAAATATATATTTTCTCAGACATTCGCTATAACATCAAAACAAAAATAACAGTGCAAAGTCTTCTATTTTTTTTTCCCCCATCTTATTTTTCAGTTTGTTTAGCTACGTATTACTATTTACATTGTGTAGGAATTGCAGATTCACATCCTAACAGGTTCCTGTGCAAACTGCAGTCCTTTCTTAATTTGATTCATTATGTGTGGGTTGACTATCCTTCTCCAAGTGACAGAGGAGCCAACAAGGACAGTTGCTATTCTGGACCTTGTTATCACATACAAGGAGCTGGCTGAAAATGTGAAGCTCAAGGGAAACTTCAGCTGCAGTAACCATGAGACAGAGTTCAAGATCCATAAGACAGAGAAGAGTAGAGTAGACTTTGACCTCTTCAGGAACCTGTTTATGGAATACCATAGATAAAGCCCTGGAGGGTACAGGAGTTCAAGAAAGATGGCTAATATTCAAGCGTCACTTCCTTTAAGCTCAGGAGTTATGTATCTCAGAAAAGAGGAAGCAAAACAACTTCAGTGGGCTGAATGTATGACCAAGTTGATTCTGGAAAAACTCCAACTGAAAAATTAAGCCTACAGAGGATGAAAGAAAGGACACGTAGCCTTTGATTAGGTTAGGAAAGATACAGCCCTAATAGAATCAAGTATGGCCCGGAGTATCAAGGGCAACAGGAAAAGCTTGTAGAGGTATGTCCATGAGAAAAGGAAGACTCAAGAAAATGTAGTCACTCTTTGGATTGAAATGGGAGACCTCGTCACATAGGATATGAAGAAGGATGAGTTGCTCAATCATATTTTGTACTCAGTCTTCACCATCAAGTGCTCAAATGGCACTACCCAAGTCACAGAAGACAAAGGCAGGGACTGGGAGAAGGAAGAAGCACACACAATTTGATTATCACAGAATCATAGAAAGTCAGGAGCTGGAAGGGACCTCAAAAGATCACATAGTTCAACCCCCCTGCCAGAACAGGGTCACCTATAGTAGGTCACATTGGAATACTGTTGCGTGGGATGAGTCTCGCCGTGGGAGTCAGTCGAGCTAGTGCTGGCTCGGATAGTATCAGGAGCTAACTTTGATCTGTCCGGCTCTGGAATTCTCCCCGGAAACCACACCTCCCGAACCCGGGCATGCGCATCTGGGCTAGCCCCAGCTGGGCACAGGCGGGGGGGGCACTGTCCGGGCACCTGCCGCCTACATTTCCCCCCTTTTTTTTTTTTTTTTTTTTTTTTTTTTTTTTCTATGGCGGAAAAGATGACAAATACGCGAAGATCTTAGCTGCGTGGTGCCTCGTTGTTCAGAGCCGGTGGTACTGGTCTGCAGGGAGAGGTTGGTGAAGACGATGAAGCCGCAGAAGCTGAGGGTTAAAGGCATCATCTGCAAAGCCTGCAGGCTCCTGGGGGAGAAGGCGCCGAAAGCCTGGCACAGATAAGGGCCGAGCCAGGTGGTGACGAGGTGCACCAGGGTGAGGCCCAGCCGCACATACAGCCACTTCAGTTTAGGGGCTGCTTTTCCCTCTGCCACCTTTCGTGGGATCGGGGGCGGCGGCGGGGGTTGCTCTCCGCAGCAGCCGGAGCTGCTGCAAGCCGCGGTTTCCGCCCCATCATTTTCCGGTGTTTTGACTTCCGGGCCGATATCCGATAGGAGTTCGGTCACGGTTTGTTGGGGCTTCCCGGACATGCCCTTTATGTCAGGCTTGCCCGTGGTCAGCCCCAGATACACTTGTTCGTTTTTTCCTTCCTCCGGGGATGGCGCCGACGGGGCTGCGCTCGGCACTGTCCCGGGCTCCCCCCCCTCGAAGGGGGGTGCCGAGGGGGTTACTGTGGGCATTTCCTTCAGGGGAAATACCTCGGACTTTCGTAATGGGGCCGTGGCGGTGGCCATTGCCACTTCTATTTCGGCTTTCAAGCAAGCTAATAGATTGCAAACGGTTCGCCAGGTGTTGTCCGCACCAATAATGTCGCCGTTGGCCTCCTTATAGTGGAAGCTTGCCAGCAGGTTGTACACCTCTCCCCCCACAGGTCCCAGGCCGTTTCGGGACTCGGGTAGCGGAGGTTTTCCTGCGTTTCCGCCTGGGTTGTAATCTGCTCGGCAACGGCGGTGCCGGTAGGTTTGCTTGCATAGGAGCCCATCATCGGATTTACTGACGACGATGTCGAAAGGGAGGAAAGGGTTTCTCTTACCCGAATCTTTCAGGGTATCGAACGGTCTGTGGAGAAGGGTCACTTTCGGACGAAACGCTCGGGGAGACAGTTTAGACTGAAATTAATGCCTGCATTCTCCACCAGATGTTGCATGGGATGAGTCTCGCCGTGGGAGTCAGTCGAGCTAGTGCTGGCTCGGATAGTATCAGGAGCTAACTTTGATCTGTCCGGCTCTGGAATTCTCCCCGGAAACCACACCTCCCGAACCCGGGCATGCGCATCTGGGCTAGCCCCAGCTGGGCACAGGCGGGGGGGGCACTGTCCGGGCACCTGCCGCCTACAGAATACAGCCAGGGGAGTTTTGAATGTCTCCAGTGACTTCACGCTGGGAGCCTGTTCCAGTGCTCTGTCACTCTCACAGTGAGAGGGTTTTTTCTTGTACTTATGTGGAACCTCCTATACTCAAGCTTGTACCCATTGCCCCTTGTCCTGTCATTGGACATAACTAAACAGAGCCTGCCTCCATCCTCCTGGCACTCGCCCTTTACGTATTTATAAACATTAATGAGGTTGTCTGTCATTCTCCTCTTCTCCAAGCTGAAGAGGCCCAGCTCCCTCAGCCTCTCCTCATAAGGGACATTCTCCACACCCCTTATCATCTTGGAGGCTCTGTACTGGACTCTGAGTAGATCAAGTTCAAGACCATCAAAAGAACCTGAAGGTGCAAAAGTCAGAATAATAGAATTCCAGGTTGGGAGGGACCTCAGTAATCATCTGGTACAACCTTTTTAGGTAAGAATACAGTTTAGATGATATGGCCCAGCACTCTCTTGAGCTGAGTCATAAAAGTTGACAATTCTGGGGAATCCACCACTTTCCTGTTGAGATTTTTCCAATGTCATACTCTTCTTAGTGAAAAACTTTCTTCAGGAGTCCGACTGGGATTTCCCCAGGAATAAATAGCACCTATTATCTCTTGTCTTCTATGTGTAACTCTTTACAAAAAGGGAGTCTCCATCTTAGATAGATCATAGAATTGGCTGGGTTGGAAGGGACCTCAGAGATCCTCAAGTCCAACCCTTGACCCACCACCGCAGTTGCTAGACTATGGCACTAAGTGCCACATCCAGTCTCTTTTTAAATATCTCCAGGGACGGAGAGTCCACTACTTCACTGGGCAGCCCATTCCAATGTCTGATCACCTTCTCGGTAAAGAAATTCTTTCTAATGTCTAACCTAAACTTCCCCTGGCACAACTTAAGACCATGCCCTCTTGTCTTGTTGAAAGTCGTCTGGGAAAAGAGACCAACCCCCACCTGGCTACACCCTCCTTTCAGGGAGTTATAGAGAGTGATGAGATCTCCCCTGAGCCACCTCTTCTTCAGGCTGAACAGACCCAGCTCCCTCAGCCTCTCCTCATAGGATCTGTGCTCGAGTCCTTTCACCAGCCTAGTTGCCCTCCTTTGGACCTGCTCTAGGACCTCGATATCCTTCCTGAACTGAGGGGCCCAGAACCGGACACAGTACTCGAGGTGTGGCCCCGCCAGCGCTGAGTACAGGGGCTTCTTGGTATCCACCCTTTAAGTACTGGAGTATGGCAATAAGGTCTCCCCTAATCCAGCCTGGAAAAATCCAGTTCTCAGCCTTTCCTCTTATGGCAGGCTTCCCAGTCCTTTGATCATTGCTGCCCTTTTCTGCCCACGTCTTCTAAATTGGGAAATAAACAGATCCTCAGTATGGAGAATTGAAGATTGGCAACTATTCCTAAACATAGCCAGAGAAATACAATTCAAGATGGCATGGATAAAAGCTTATTCCAAAGATAAAAACCAAACCAAACCAAAACAAAACTGCAGTTACAAACTGGAATCAAAGAGTAGATTTAGCCAAAATTGGGGGAATAGAATGAGAAGACTCATCAGATTCTGAATGGTAGCAACTAGAAAGAGTTACATCAGAAATGAGAGCATATAGGTTGAGATGCACTCCGCCTTGCAGCCCAGAGCCAAATCTGACCTATAAATAAAAGAACCTGTGAAACTAATCTTACAGAATGCCCCTGGTGAAAATTGAAAGTACAAACAGATAACCCTGGTAAAGCATCAACTTTTGAATATGAAGGCTGTGAAAAATTTAGGGTCCATACACCAAATGAATTATATTGGGCTATTAAGACTTTCTATGATACATCCTCACTGGAGTGGAAGTAGCTTCTGGTTTGCTTACAGCTTACCATGCCAGAAAGAGATGGGCTGTCTAGGACCACCTGATATCAACTATGCCTCTGCTCACTCACCCCCCATAGGAGGAGAAAATCCACCTAACTCAAGATATGGGCAAGATACCATACAAGGTCTACCACTTTGATTCTCAAAAACTGGTACTCCTGATGTCATCCACAGTGATGATAACTCACATTTCACATTGCACTCTTGTAACAAGCACGAGGCTTGGCAAATCAGATAGAAATTCAGTGAATATTTCACACTGCTTTTTAGCCCCGGTCAAACTATATGGTCAAAAGAGATAATGGTCTGGTGAAAAAAACCTTAAGCCACATAAGGCTCAGTTGGACATTTTATTTTAAAAAGTATTTCATCACCTGAAAAAAATGGTATGGGCCTGTGGAGAGCTCTATAAACTGAGAATTCTTTGCAAAAATGGAGCTCAGTACTTGAGCTGTTGGGAAAAATGAACTTCTGACAACATGACTGCCTAGACAACCTGTAATGGTTGATCTACCATCTATTGGTATTGTCTGAATGACTAAACCTTGCAGCACACTTGCCTGGGAAGCCATAAATTACAGTGGTATAAAACACAGAGTCAGTGCACAAAATCTTCCCCACGTATCTCGACTTGGTCATCAACCAAAAGATCACCTACAGCTGCGCTAGTGAAGAAAGGACGCTCACTTTGCTACTGGAAGAGAATAACATGAACCAGATCTGCACAACACAACCATCTATCATTAGAGGATCTGTATACAGCGTGATTATCTACAATAGCTCTTACATACCATATGAGAGGTGCTTGTAAGACAAATCATTGCTCCATACGGGACACAGTAAAAGGACCATCTGATTCTAAGATACTATGTGTGTATAATATTCTAGAGGGAAAAAACATAATGTTCAGTACAATAAATCCCCAGACCTAACACAACTAGTTCAATACCTATTTTTTATATTTCTCCAGTTTTACTAAGAAGTCTTACCAAAGAAACCCCAAGATTGCTATGGTCATGTGCTCACATTGAATAGACCGTCAATATAGAAAAATTCTCAAAAAGGGAAAATGCAGATATTTCCTCTGTAGTCATGCATGGGAACAAAGTATACCAAGCTAATGAGTAGGGCTGATATAAAGTAAAAGACTTTTGGCAAACTTTCTTGAATTTGGGGTACAGATGGAAAAAAAAATAAAGTTGGGATGCTAGATGAAGAGTAGAACTACCCATGAAAAAATATATGAAATTTCCATGTGCAATCCTACATCCAAAATTAGAGAACAAAAAAATATCTGTGCCCCTGAAAAACTGGTATATTTGATAAAATTTAATACTACTTTACTTTGACACAACCTCTTCTCTTTGTCTATGCAGGGAAAAAAAAAAGATATTTAAGACTATACTTTAGATTTAAATCAGACACAATTAGGCCTATCACAACACCTATCATTTCACACTTAACTTTCTCAACAATAGCAGACGATGAGAAAATTTTATCTGAAGAACTTTTTAAAAATTGGACCATGTACCACTAAAGACACAGATAAACAAATGTTACTTAACCCACCATGACTGCGCAAACTAGTGGTACTTTTAGTGCAGGTTAATATCTTTGCAGTTAAACCTACCTGAAGAACACCTAAAGCAGAGCTGAGGAGGGACTTTTTTATAAAGGCAGGTAATGACAGAACAAAGCAAAATGATCTTTAACTTGAAGAGGACAGATTTAGATTAGACAGTAAGGAGAAATTATTTATTATGAGTGTGATGAGACACCGACAAAAGCTGCTTAGGGACATTGTTCCCTATCTCTGGAAGCGTTCAAGACCAGATTGGGTGCAGCTTTGAGCATTGTGGTCTGGTGGGAGCTTCCCCTGGCCATACAGGGTGGTTGGAACTAAATGATCTTTAAGGTCCCTTTTAACCTGACCTTTCTATGATTTATAATGCTATGATTCTGTGACTGGATTGGCCTCTTCTCAGCCTCTGGAAGAAGTATGATTCATCTGAAACAAAAGCTGAGAGGGACAAGTGCTCAAAATTATCCAGCCCGTTTAGGTAAAACTGAATAACAAAATGGGAGTGTAGCGAAGTCATACTACTGTCACAGAAAAGTATTATGTTATCATAGTATTTACTTCAGCCATGAAGCATGGTTATTTTATTATCTACATTATATTACAGACAAAATTAAGTAGGGTTTACAGCATGGGTAGAAGTGTTAAAAAAAATCTAAAAAATGGTAGGTATCAGATAGTAGATACCAATAATTCAATAGCAGAGAGTATAGGAATGTCAAGTGGGTCCTTTAGACCTTTGTCATAAAGCTGAGTAATGTCCTGCGTCACTATAACTTGAAAAGGTAAAAAGAGAATGTGTTAATTAAATTTGTGGTTGACACAGAGAATGGCTGAGCTGGAAGACCATGGGTCTTCCCAGGTGGGGGCAGAACTCAAAATTAACTCAAAATTAGTTCAATAAAAGAGAGAAAATGCCCTGAAAACACCCTTTATATAGAGATTTAATGTGGCTTTCTGGACAATGATGGGTAGGACTGTAGCTAGGAAAGGTGTCTATTGAACAGAAGTGGATCCAGATGTTACTGTGAAGTACAAATTTAATAGTGATGCAATACTGTTGACAAGGTATCTGGATCATGGGCAAAGGCAAAGTGCACCTAAGAAGCAGGAATGTGATGTACAGCTCAGGGAAGTTTTCTTTTAAAGGAAAGTTGTCCCATCTTCTCTGGAGGAAAATTGTAATACTGCACTGCAAATGACATGTTTCTACATATAAACACAGAGGCTTTGCAGGCAAAGATCTGCTAATAAAACAGCCAGTTAGAATTAGCTTTAACAAATATAAAAATGAATAGAACCATCTCCTTCACTATTTCTCACTACTGTATTGAATGCTGACCATTGCATTCAGTGACATAAATGCATTCATATTTTGTAGCACTTTGTATTGTTTTTAACACTTAATGTTGACTAAAAGAGATGTTCCATCTCATCACAGAGATGATGGGATTAACATGGAAAGTGTTGATTTTAAGCATGAAGTCAGTCTCTAAACTGTCAAATCCACTTCTTCAGGAAAAGTCATATACATTTTTTTATTAGCATATTGAAAGGATTGCAAAGTATATACTGATAAAAGTCCTATATGGTAGACAGAAAGTCTACAAAAGAACAAACAAACAATGAACCTGAATATAGTATCCCTTCATCTATATACAAAACCCTTACTCAGTAAAATATAGCTACATAAATTAATACGCATACATAAAGGACTGGATGGAAGAACCCCCTACACCCAGGCTGCTCTGCAGGTAGCAGGCACCAAGTCACCTTTGCAAACCCCCCTAACAAATCCTCATTAGCATTTCCAAAGGGGTTGCTGGAGAAGAAAGGGACAGATAGGGTCTACATATGGCCTCCTGTATGATGGAGATAAGGACTGGAAAGTACATGTCTCCAAACAGGCCTATAATGTGAGGGGATGCATTGGTGGGCCTGGGGAGTCTAATCAACATCAACTCTCCCCTGTTGGATGACTCAGCACTTGGATGCAGACTGATGATTTTCTCTCTCATGCCCCCTTTCCTGTTCTGTCTCTGAACTGAATGAGACACCTCCAACCTCCTGCTGATAATGGGCAACTGACTAACTTAAGTTAATGACAACGCTCCTTCAGGGGAGGAAAGCTAGAAAAATGAGTTTTCTCTCCTTGGTCTAAAAAAGGAGTAGTGAATTATTTACCTGGAATATCAGAAATTTGGGAGATATGAGCAACACTGAGGATCGCATTTTAACATTTTCTTGTCATCCTTCACTGATCCACAATCCTGCATTGGGTCCTGCACAGAACTGACAAGCCATCTCGAACAAGATATCTTCACTGGACACCTCTGGCCCCATGGTGGTGACTTTTCCAAATTTCCTCATACTTTTCTTTCTTGCTTGCTTTCTTACTCCTTTCTGTGTCATCTCTTTCTGTTTCTATCTCTTTTCCTTGTCTCTTTTCCCCTTCTCTCTTTCACCTCTCAACATGTATGTCATGTCTTCATGGAGTTATATCACTTTGTGTTATTTGTCAAATAAAACTTTACATTTGCACCCAACCCTTGGTGGCTGGCCTTTGTTCTCACAGATCCAAAAATTGTAAGTTACATTGAACTGGAACATCTGAAGTAATCAGGAGGATGAGTTACATTAGGGCCATAGCAATATATTAATGGCCTGAGATAGGCTTGAATGAAATAATACATTAAATCACTTAGACAAAGAGTATAGTAGATTACTTTCCTGTCAGAGAAAACTTGTACTTGACTCTGAAACACTGGAAACCAGCTATTGGGCCTTATACACATAAGGTTATATTTTACCCAGATTAGCATATTGGTATTATTTTTTCTGTTGAAAAAACATGGTAGATTGTGGAAAACATACCCCAAATATTAATTAATGAAATGTAAGTTAATAAATCTCCTAGCATTGTATTATGACATTCTTAGTTTGCAAAAAGGTACAAAATCTCATCTCCCACTTTTAGTTGAAGTCATCATTAGTTTCTGAGAGAAAGAGGAGAGAATTATCTGTGAGAAGGGAAAAATAATAAAAGCTCAAGTAATATGTGTGTTTACTAAGACTGAGTGGAATATTTATGATGAATAAGAAGACTTTAAAAACAAAAAAAATTACCTGAGCTGGATGGCACCAACCATGTTTGATCTGCCTTCAGGCAATTTAGTAGTAATTTTAAAGTACTCATCATTTTACAGCAGACACTCATTTGAACACATTACATAAAATAATATGAGGCTCTTATATCCTCATCTCAAAACACATTAGTGATTTCTGCTTAAGCATTTATAGTGGCAAAATTGTCCAATTTGTAAAATACTGACCTGAGGTGAAAACAACTTATCAAAAGCAGGTTTTTTTGTTTGTTTGTTTGTTTTTGTTTTAGGTTAGTGTTTGGTTTTTTTTTTCCTGCAACAGGTTACTTTTCTATTTACCCTCTGGATGTGGAAATATATCCCTTCATTTAATAAATTGGTTGGCATCCTTTCCCTCCAGCCTGTCAGCTGCACCACACAGATTGGTGTCATCAGCAGACGTGCACTCAATGCAACCATCCATGTTACCAACAAAGATGTTAAACGGGACTGGTCCCAGCACTGATCCTTGAGGGACCCCTCTTGTCACTGGCCTCCACTTGGACATGGACTCATTGGTAGCCACTCTTTGGGTGTGGCCATCAAGCCAGTTCTTAATCCACTGAGTGGTCCGTCCATCAAACCCATGTTTTACCAGCTTAGAGGCCAGGATGTCGTGTGGGACAATGTCGAAGGCTTTACTCAGGTCCAGGTAAATGGTGTTGGTTGCTCTTCCCTTGTCTATTGATGTTGTGACCTTTTCATAGAATGCCACGAGGTTTTTCAGGAACGATTTGCCCTTGGTGAAGCCATGTTTGATCACACTCAGTCACCTCTTCATTATTCTTTTGCTCCATCAGTGCCTCCAGGAGGATCTGCTCCATGATCTTACCAGGCATAGAGGTGAGACTGACCAGCCTACAGTTTCCTGGGTCTTCCTTCTTTATCTTTTTGAAAATGGGGTTATATTTCCCCTTTTCCTGTCAGTGGGGACTTCTCCGGACGGCCATGACTTTTGGAATATAATACAGTGGTTTAGCAACCACATCTGTCAATACCCTCAGTACCTGTAGGTGTATCTCATCAGGTTCCATGGATTTGTACACTCTCAGGTTCTTCAGATGGTCAGGAACCTGATCTTGACTTATACTTGGCAGTTCTTCCTTCCAGCCCTTGCCATTGCCGTCTGTGACTTCAGGAGTGTGGCTGGAGCCCTTGATAATGGAGACTGAGGTTAAGAAGTCATTGAATACCTCAGCCTTCTTCATATCACTTAGAACTACTTCATCTATTTCATTTCTGAGGAGGCCCCACATTCCCTAACCTTCCTTTTGATGTTAACATTCCTATAGAAATTTTGGCTATTCCCCTTGATCTCTCTGGCTAGATTTAGTTCTATATGAACTTTGGCTTTTCTAGCTAGGTCTCTTATCTTCTCTGAGTCAACAGTCTAAGGTATAAAAATCAAACCCATATATCCCCAATGCTGAGATGTGAGTGATAATAATCAATAATAAATGAAAATAATCAGTTGAAAAGAGTTCAGAAAAACAAATCTGTCCCATCTCTTCCAGCATTTGGTGCATGCAGCTATATTGAAGACTCATAGGAACCCTAACAACTGCTTAATTTTCATTTTTTGTATGACTGTCTTACTCTGATTGTGACTGTGCTTGCCCTGATTTCCTGATCTGAAAGGTTTACTGAAAAAGCAAAGCAACTTATGTTTACACAAAGAAGCAGTTAGCTCATTGTTATTACCCTCATAGTTATTTTTTCTTCTTTTTGTAGGTGCTTTGATGGATAATGTGGCTGTAATGCATTAATCATAGCAGATTATCAAAGCCAGCTTTGAAGCCAAATCCCATTCAGACAACCATATTTCTTTCACGTATGTTTTTTTCTCTTTTTGTTCCTTCTTCTTACATTTCTGGCTGTTCTCTTAAGAGACTCAATTAAAGCAATCAAAATTACATTATGTATAATAATCTTAGGAAGGGCAGTTAGGGGAATGGAAATGAAAAGGACCAAGAAATGATGTGGGCTACCAGAGAGAAGCTGTAAAGACAGTAATTTTTGGTACCTATTTAACGTTATCAAAGTAGAGGATTGTTTCTTTACTGAAAACATCTCACTACTACCACTTTTTTTTTTTTTTTTTTTTTTTTTTTTTTTTTTTTTTTTTTTTTTTCCCCACTCTTGTAAATGCTTTCAAGACTCCTTTGGAAAAGCTATAATTTTCAAAGTACCCATAAGAGCACCTAATCTCCATGTAATTTAAAAAAAAATAAAATTGCTTTTTCTAAAATAATGGCAATTTCCAAGATAAATAATTTACACAATAAGGAAATGCTTCAGACTTACTTTGAAAAAGGTAATGCAGTAGAGATGAATAGTTTATTCCATACCTTGGAGGGGCAACATTACCAACAGAAAGAGAAATACTCATATTAATGTGCATTAGTGAGTAATCAATACACCTATCAGGAAAAAGGTAAGAAGGTAAGAAATTTCCTAATATCAGACTTCTTAATACTGTTGGAATGAAAGTGCAATACTGTATTTCAAGGTTTTCCAAGACTTCCCAAAATAATTGTTACAATGCATGGCTAACACAGTGCTAAAAAGAGCACAAAATTTTGAGTGTAACGAAAGCTGGACAAAATCCTAAAAATTAACCCCTGTTAATTAATCAAAGGGAATTCCAGTTAACCCAGTGACAGCATTTGGAGATTCTCATTGTCATGATTTTAGGATTAGAATGTATAGAATTTAACATGGACTTAATATCACCTTTTCAAAATTCACAAGAACTTTCCTGTAATTCTTAGTGTTTTATTATAAGAGACTGTAATTGTCAGCTTTGGAAAATTCTAGCTTTGTGGATAAGTGTAAGAACGTTTAACAGGGAAGAAAACAAAACAAAACAAAAAAAACCCAAACAAAAAAAAAACCCAAGCCAAATCAAACAAAACCAATACATTAAAATTAGCACACTCACAAAAAAAATAAAAATAGGGAAAGGTGATTTTTCAGCTGAAAATTCAGTCACGACTACATCACAATAAATGATACTAAACAAAATGGAAGGACTATAGAACAGAATTAAAATCTGGTAGCCAAATATCCATTCATGTTATATATATTTGCAAGCCATACAATGACTTCAGCAAAGAATACATAAAACAAACCATGTCCTATAACAGAAGAGTCATTGTGGTTTTCTGATAACTACATTTCTTTCTATCGACCTGTGTCATGACTTTTGAAGATATATGTGTAGTCTCTTCAATCTAACTATAATTTCTGGATACCAGAGCTGAACTCACAGCCACCAGCTTTGTTGCCAGTTCCAAATTAGGAGGTGGTGTTGGCTCTCTTAAGGAGAAATTGGCCTCGAAGAAGGATCTTGATAGCTTTGAGCATTGGGCAGTCATCAAAGGGATGAAATTTAAAAGGGAAAAATGCTGGATTCTGCACCTGGGATTGAATAAAAGAAGCACAAGTATGAATTGGGAGAGGAGTGGCTGGAGATCAGCCCTGAGAGGGGCAGAGAGGTGCAGAGAGGAACCTGGGAGTGCTGGTGGACAGCAAGCTCAGCAGGAGTCAGTGTGCCCTGGCAGCCAAGAGGGCAAACCACATCCTGAGGAGCACCAAGCACAACATGACCAATTGGTCAAAAGAGGTGAATTTCCTGCTGTATTCGTGTTGGTGCCACCTCGTTTTGAACACTGTGTGCCACCATTTAGTGATGTTCAGGCTCTTGAATGCATCCACAAGAGGGCTGCAAAGCCGGTTAAAGGGCTGGAAGGTGTGTTTTGAGGCATGCCAGAGGACGTTGGGCTTATCTAGTCTGGAGAAAAGGAGACTGCTGGGTGACTGCATTGCTCTCTGCAGCTTTCTGGTGAAGAGAAGTGGAGAGGGAGGTGCTGAGCTCTTCTTCCCTGGATCCTGTGACAGGTTGTGTGGGAATAGCTCAAAGCTGAATCTTATCATTATTTTTTAAAATATAGTGAATTTTCTCCAGAATGCACTGGAAAGGGTAATGTCAAATCAACACAAAATTTTGTTAGCTGCAGAGGGACTGGGCTTCAATAAACCAGAATATTGGACGTTTGCAAAATTTGATAATATTTTCTTTCAAATATATATGTTTTTAAGACTGTGTGTTCTCTCCAGTTAAATTTCACATGTGTCTTGGCTTAGTGGTCAGGACAAACCAAAACACAGAGAACGGAATTGCTCTCTATTACCTCCCTCCAACCTCACAGGGAAAGATAAAAGGCGAAAAAATTAAGAGACTTAATAAGAGACTTAAAGCTTGGCCATTAAAACTGAAACAAAGAAGCCTCTCTCAAGACCTCCAAGTGCAGGGAAGCAGCAAGGAAGAAAGAAACCAGAAAGGGTGGGGCTTTTGCTCCTCCTGGCTTTTACGAAGTGTGAAAGGGAATACTGGCCCCTCTCTCTTCTGCTGCCACAGATTCCTCAGGGTCCTAAAACACTTTCACTCTAGGTCCCTGTAGCGATACCATAGAATTAGATGGTTCCCCCTCTAACAAGCACCATGAGTTAAGATGTAACCAGTGAAAGCATGAAGATTATTTTGTTACTTCTACATTTCCTTCTTACTATCTTGTAACATCTATTTTTCCTATTAATCTGTCAACCTTCTCTCTCTTCCACTCCTGCTTCCTTTTCTGTTTTCTCTTATCTCTCACCTCTCTGTTCCTGCAGTTACCATTCAGAGACTGTTTAAAGTTGTCATCTTTAAACAGTTTAAAGATGACTGTTTAAAGAGTCATAGGGTGATGTAAGATTCCGTTTAGGATTGGCTCCAAATGAAAACTGGCAACTGGAAGCACTGCCTCCCCTCCCTGCGACGAATGGCACACAAGAGAGGAGGGAAAGGGAAGATATGTCACCTGGAGCTCTGAATAGGACTGGCCTAACATCCCAGGAAGAAGAATGCCATGGAATCCTCAGGTGGTGATACTCTTTATCTTCCTCTTTTCTATAAGGATGAGTTATGTATTTGCCTCAGCAGTGGAAATGCCTTGAGAAGAGATTAGAGGGGAGGATGTAAGGCTTCCTTAAAAAGAGAGGAAGTCACAAATCTTGAGACGAGACAGATCCATGATAAGAGGACAGTTAGAAAGGTTGAGAAAAAAAGAGCTCCTTGACAGAACACTGTTAATTAGGAAAGACCATTAGGGGAAAACACCTAGCCAGAAATTGATAATTCTGCTTACACAGAAAATGCAAACTACAAGGGAGGTGACCATTGATGGAATCTTCCAGACCAAGTCAAGTTGACCAACAATTTGCTAGCAGCTGTAGCACAGCAAGAAATTGATAACATAAAAGGAGGAAAGACCTCTGTGACCCTATCCTAGGAAGGGACAACCACCCCTCTTCTTCACCACAAGACCAACAGTGTGTCACGTCCATGTGTTTCTCTCTTGCTCTCTTTTAATCTCTCCCTCTGCTTTTAGATGGTGCTTCTTTCATTTCCTTCCTTCCTTTATGCCTGCCTGCCTTCTTTTCTCTCTGTTTTTGTTTTCAGGTTTTTTTTTTGTTTGTTTGTTTTTGGTTTGTTTTTTTTTAAGGCTTACCATTTCTGTCTGTGTTCAATAAGATTGTGTCATTATTGGATATTGTGTTATCTTTACTTTGTCCTTGTGGGATCCAACAAGAATCTCCACGTTCCCAGTCTTTGGAATGTAACACCCTCTCAAAGCATATCAAGAAGCAGGTTAGATAGAGATGTAGAAAGAGCTTTTACTACTTTTCAAGGGTGTGTGCAGAAAAAGTTCCTCTAATGAACATTTAGTAGTGATGCTTAAAGTAGCAAGATTTGATAAGAAAAGAAGCATCTCTCCACACCAGTCTCAAAACCCCTTGAAACTTTTCTGTTTTTTTATGAGGGTGTTTATATTTCTGTTGTTGTTATATATATGTTGTTATATATTATGTTGTACTGTCATTAGACAGTATCTTGGAGGAAACCTTTTATCAAATGCATCTGTGCAATTATTGCATTTTCTAAACAGAATGAATATCACGCTGAAAAATCTGCAAAACAACCTTGCATGGGAAATGGAGCTAGTAATGCAAATATTGAGATAGAAAAAAATATTTCTGGGAAAAATTACAATCTTTATCTTCCTCTCCTATATATTTAATTAAAAATAAAATAAAAGACATTGAAAGAATATCTTTATTTTTACTCTTGATTATATTAAAAATTCCTTTTTTGCACATAAATTAACAAGATAAAATAGCTGATTGCCTTCAGCTTAGATTTGGCTTCAATTCTAGCCTTGGAAATATCTCAGAATATCTCAAACTGAAGGGACCCATATATCTGAAACTGGAAGGGACCCATAAAGATAATTGAGTCTAACTTCCTGCTTCTCACAGGACTAACTAAAACTAAACTGTATAACTAAAGCATCATCCAGATGCTTCTGGAGCTCTGGGCCACTTCCTTGAGGGCCCTACTCCAGTGACAGACCACCTTTTCAGTCAAGAACCTCTCTCAAAGATCCAGTCTGAACTTCTTATGACACAACTACATTCCCTTTCTTCCACTTCTTCCCTGAAGGAAGTTGTAGACTGTAATGAGGTCACCACTCAAGCTTCTCTTCCCTGAGCTGAACGAAGCAAGTGACCTCAGCCACTCTTCTTAAGTGTCACCCTCAAGGCTTTTCACTACCTTGGTTACACTCCTCTGGTCACACTCTAGTACTTTGATGTCCTTCTTATATTTTTGTGACCACAGCTGAACACAGGACTTGATGTGGGGCCTCACCACTGCAGTTTAAAGTGGGACAATCACCTCCCTCGACCACCCAGCTATGCTGTTCTTGATGCAGGACACAGCTGACCTTTTTGTTGCCAGGGCCCACTGTTGACTCATATTCAAGTTATCATCAACCCAGACCATCAGACCTCTTTCCTCAAGGCTGTTGTCCAGCCTCTAATCCTCCAGCTTGTACATGTAAGCAATGTAGTGCAGATTCTGGTACTTGGTGTTGTTAAATGTTGTCAGTTTGGTGGCTACCAAGCTCTCTAATCTAACTGCACACATCTATAAGACACCTCTGCACTAGAAGGAGTCACAGCTCCTCCTAATTTAGTATCACAGACAAACTTAACATGCATTAATGCAAACATTAAAGACAAGTGGCCCTAACACTGAGCCCTGGGGAACTCCACTGATGGCTGTCTGCCAGCCTGATGCAACCCCATTAAACTTAGACTCTTTGACACTGACCCACCAGTCAACCTCTCACTGAGTGTGTTATGGACTTGTCTAGCTATCTGATGGAAAATTTGTCCAGAAGTACACTGTGAGAGACAGTACCAAATGCTTTGCTAAAAGTTCAAGACACCACATCTACTGGCTTCCCTTCATCACCTATATAGGCAGAAATCAGATTTGCAGAGCAAGATATTCTCTTTGTTAACCTATGCTTAATATGGCCAATAACTGCAATCTTTCTCAAGTGTTCTTCAGTAACTCCCAGAATTACCATCTCCATCATTTTACCAGGCACTGAAGTGGGACTGACAAGCCTGTAATTATCAGGGTCTTCCATCTTACCTTTCTTGAAAATGGGAACATTTGTTAGCTTCTAGTCAACTGGGACCTCTTCCTTCTTCCAAGACCACTTGGAAAAATAATGCAAAGAGTTACAGTGATGATATTGACTAGCTCTTCAGTACCCTGGGATGAATTCCTTCAGGCCCTATACATGTATACAGTTGGAGCAATAAGTCGAGAATGAGTTCACAGTCTGTTGAGAGTTTATCATACCCTCAATCATGTCCTGTAACACAGGGTCCCATGTCCTGTAACACAGGGTCATTAACGTTAAAGGCAGAAGCAAATAAAGAATAAACATCTGCTCTTAATATACGTTGCTATTTGTGGGGTAATTAACCTCATAAAGCAGTGGATTAATATTATATCTTACTCTCAATTTGTGATTAACGTATTTTTAAAGTCTTTTTTTTCCTTTTTTCCTTTCACAGTGATGCCTATCTTGAACTCTAATTGAATTTTGTCACATGATTTTTCTCTCTAAAGAGAAATGCTAACAAATAGTATTGCTTTAGTCATCCAATATCATGTGTTCTTGTTTCCAAAGACATTTTCCTTTTCTGCTAAGTTCTAGATGACCACCTCTGCTCATCCAAGCTAGTCTTCTGTCCTTTCTGCTTGACTTCTTACACTTTGGAATTGCCTGCTCCTGCACTCTTTAAGAGATGGTTCTTAAATAGTGACCCACATTCATGGAACCCAGTACTTTCAAATACAGATTCCCAGAGGACCTCATTTACTAACTAGCTCCTTCAGCCCCAAGTCTGCTCTCTCCACATCCAGGGTCAAAATTTTGTTCACAGTTTTTCCCCTATTGCCAACAATTTGAAACTCATCTGCTTTGTAGTCACTGTGAACAAGACAGCCCCGGTCACCATTCCACCCACCAGTCCCTCTCTGTTTACAAACAACAATTCAAGGAGGGCATTTTTCCTGGTTGGCTCCCTTAGTACCTGCACTAAGAATTTATCTTTAACATGCTTCATCATTTTCCCATACCTGCTTGTGTCCACTGTATTCCCAGATATGTCTGGGAAGTTAAAAGGACCCATAAAGCCATGGTGAAGCTGTGTTTTCACCAACCGTAAGCACCATACCCTTGCACACAGAGCTACCCCCAAGCCTCACTTGCCCTGCCCTTTCCTCATGAAGAGCCTGCAGTTGTCCATCATGGCTTGCCAGTCACAGGGCTCATCCCACCATCTTTCTCTAATGATGTCATAGGTCTGAGGTTGGAGATTTTGATTCTCTTGTTTACTCCTCAAGCTGTGAACATAAATACGAAGACATTAGAACTGTGCTCCACTGCAATCAGAGCATCACGGAGCAGAGTGAAGGACCTTGCTAGCAATACATTAAACACTAGTATGGTGCTACCAGGCTTATCTATAGTGAGTACGGTTTTATTCCTTTCCCCCCAGCTGAAATTTTTTCAATGACCACTTCTAGAATCTGTGTAAAGATTCTTTTTTTCCTTTTAGAAAGTTGTAGTCTGTCTGTTTAAAGCAAGTCAGGTGTTGTTTAGACTGACTCATGATCAAAAAAACCAAAATTCTGCTGGTGATACCAGTCTCTGAGAAAGGTACTAATCTACTGGTCTACTGGGCCTTCTTCTTCTCTCATCCTACCCTGCAACCGGAGAGACAGGAGAACACTGCCTGTGCTCCTGATCACTTAAACTATTGCCCCAAAGCTCTGAAATCTCTCTTTGATTGTCCTTGGACTTCCTAATGCAAGTTCATCACTGCCTACATGAAAAACCAAGGGGACTACTAGAGTAAGAATTCTTCTCATCACAACTTTATGTGAAGTCCCAGGAAGGCAGTAGACTTCTGTAAGAAGCAGGTTTGAAGTGTGGCTTTGCCATTTGGGAACTTGTAAATTCAAACTGTCTATGATGCTTTAATGCAAGCAGCTGTAAGAGTCTATTTCTTAACATACATCTTCCTGGATGTTTCTCACAAGGGTGAAGGCCACTGTTCCTTCCTATAAGCTTTGAGGCATAATGGGACTCCACTGAAGATACTTTTCTTCATGTGTCCTCTCCGTCTTTTACTTTGCTTTTTTAAAGACCCAGGTTAATTTTTTTTCACATACAGCCACAAGACAAAATTCTCCAGGATTTCAGATATAATTTGTGATACAAATACACTGTGCATCCATTTAGGCAGATAGGGAGTCATACTACTTTTGTTTAGAGGTTACCTATAAGCAAAAGTGACTAATAAACAGTAGTTAAGTTTATCATTGGAATATCACATGATGCTATGAACATATTTGGCTGTTTCCATGGAGATGAATTGATTCTAGCAAACAGTCCTGCTCTGGAGCTCAGTAAAAATTTCATGAGATCTTGAGATAGGTACGAAATTGACACAGGTCAATATAGTTTAATTTGCAAGGTCACAAAAACATTTCCCACTTTCTGTATTATTAGAGAGAATAATAAGCTCCTTGTAATTCTTCCTTAATATCTATTTAAAAATCACAACTCTAAATACTCATTATCTCTTATTGCTTTAATATCCTTTGTTCTGAAGATCCTCTACAAGTTTGCTTTGGATAATTTTGATGGCTGTGTCTTTGGGACAGGAAACGCCCCTACCCACACAATGAGGCTTGGAGATGTCTAGTAGAATCCAGAGTTGTTCTGTTCAGCATTTGTCTAAAAATTGAAGAGCACTGGAAAAAAAACTAGTGGAGGGATGAAAGGCATAATACTCCCCTGTACAAGCTATTAAATTTACATGTTTCAAATTTTAGTTTTTATTGCCACTGGTGTCCACTTAGGAATCATTTAAAATGGACATTTTATTTTTATGATAACCTCAGCAAACTGTTCATATTCTAAAATTTATTACCAAAGATGTTAAATAAAGTTCAATAACTGTAGGGTTATAATCAACAGGGGAGAAATGATGCACTCAAAATAATGTTGAAAGGTTGTAATGTGACTATTTTCTTCCATAATGCCTCATTCATCCCATTTTGGTAATAGAGTAAACAAGCTGCTCTAATAGACAGGGAAAAATAAATGTTATCAGTTCAAGAGTGAGCATCTGCCAGTAGACCTTATATGACCAAAGCAGAGAAAGTTTTGTGATAGCAGGGTCTGTTTTCATATGATGGGTTCAGCTCAGAGATTCCTACTCTCTGCAGCAGTAGTGGGAAATTTGGTTACCTGGTGGGCATTGAGAGCTGTTTCCCATCTGGTCTCATGATGCTGTGTAGGTGCACGCCCTGTCCTGCTGTTCATGGAGACCAAGCATCCATCTGCTGAGGTGGGCTAGGTGAGTGTTTCAGAAAAGTTGAGTCAGCTTTTGAAGTGAGGGAAGGGTGCTGGGATTCAGAATTTCAGTATTGACAGCAGGTTGTAAGTTTTATTGGTACTTAAATACAATTGCTGTAATAGGCTGAAAATTGACCTGTGCTTCAGCTTTTATCTGGTCATACTTATAGTATAGTGGGGGATTGTTGCTGAGACAAGCTCTTGAGTGAGACAAAGCCAGTGAGGAAAGTCAATACCTGTGTTAAAAATATTAATATGGCTGGAAAAGCACTAAAAAAAGGGGAAAAGAACCCCAAACAAACACAAAACAAAAAGAAATAACAATTTTTTGATAATATTAATTGAGAATAACTCCAATTTCAACATATATTTTAGCTTGAATATTGATTTTTAAAATTTTATTTATTTATAGACAAGAATTCTGGCTAGGCTGGTTTTTTTAAGCCACAGTTCAAAGTCTAATAGGACATGTTACCAGCACTATTATTACATCTCATACCAAAATGGCTACTGTCTACCAATGCCTACAAAAAAAAACTCTAACAGAGAATTTCTGAGGTACAACAACAGGTACAACAACAGCCAAAATGAAATATGGCTAAATACTGCAGACACATCTGTTGAAAGCCAGACCCAGCGCAGCAATGCCTTTCAAAAGAGACAAAACCCAGCAACCACCAAACAAACAAACAAACCAAAAAAAACAACTCAGGAGGACTAGATCATTTAAAATGATCTGAACAGGGGTGCTACTTTTTTTTTTTTTTTTTTTTTTTGTTGTTTTCTGTGCAAAGCCTGGCCCAGGGGGAGATCTTAATCATCTCTGCTTGGTTAAAGTGACAAGGTTGGCACTGGCTGCACATGCTGGAATACAAAGAAACATTAGATAAACTTTGTTCGTAGAATCACGGAATAGTTTGAGCTGGAAGGGGACTTATAAATCATCTAGTTCCCTCTCCTTTGCATGGAGAGGGACACCTCCCAGTAGACTAGGCTGCTCAAAGCCCCATCCAACCTGGCCTTGGACATTTCCAGGGAGGTGGCAGCCACAGCCTCCCTGGGCAACCTGTTTCACTGTCTCACCACCCTCACACTAAAGAATTTCTTCCTCATTTCTAACTTAAATCTGCAACTTTAAGACCATTTCCCCTCATCCTACCACTCCAAGCTCTTGTAAAAAGTCTCTCCTCAGCTTTCCTGTAGCCTCTTTAGGTATTAGAAATCCCCTATACGGTTTTCTCGAGCCTTCTTTTCTCCAGACTGAACAACCCCAACTCTCTCAGCCTGTCTTCACAGGAGAGGTCCTCCATCCCTCTGATCATCTTCATGTCTCTGCTCTGGACTCACTCCAACAGCTCCATGTCCTTCATGTGCTGGGAGTTCCTGGATTGAACACAGTACTCCAGGTGGTGTCTCACAAGAACTAAGTAGTGAGGAAGAATCACCTCCCTTGACCTGCTGACCATGCTTCTTTTGATGCAGCCAGGTACAGCAGCATCAGTACAATCAAGGTGGCTTCCTCCACCCTGACCAGGGTAATCATGTCTGGAGGGACATCCCAGCATTGCAGGCTGGCCCCCAGAAAAGGGGAGCAGTCTCCAGAAGTTCTTATCTCTTCCCGGGTGTCACTCCCTGCTCAGCTCTGGCCAGGCCAGATCCTCCACCCTAGCCAGGGCTATTCACTTTAAAATTGTTCTTTTGAGACAACTGCAAATCAGTGAGGTCAGACTCTCACAAGGGCCTTTTCTGTGACTGTGAGAATAATCTTTCTCTTACATGAGACAGTGATTTCCCCAGATGACAAGGCAGAGAAAATGGAAGTTTCTGGACAGAACAGCAAAATTGCAAACATGTATTCTGAGTACAGAATACAGAGACCAGCAAAAAAACAATTTAAATCTTTGATTTTGAATTATCTTATATCTAATATTAGTGATGAAGCAGTTACTGTAGAGAAGCAATTACTATAGAAAAGTAATTTCAGAGCTGCAAAATATGACTGCCTTTTGATTTAATATAAAAACAAAATAGAAGAAAGGAGATTTCTCCTCCTAATTGGCAGAAATACTAGGCAGTGCTTTCACCCTATTTACCTAACTACAAATACCAAATAAGACTTTGTCATACTTGTTTATCCTCATCAATCTGATGTTGGAGGCAGATCCAAACTAGTTCAGGAGTTATTAAAGCATAATTCAGTATTCTTCTAATTAATTTATAAAACCTGCCTTTCATACTTTCATCTCTTCTACCAGTATACCATTATCGGTACTATTTACAGGGTATCTGGGATCACAGCTGAAACCTCTACTGGATGCAAAATCACACTGACAATATTTGTGTTGATGAAATAACTGAATGTAATGTTAATGTAATTTTACATAAGTTGACCAATATCTTTATACAACACATGTAAATAATATAACCTTCTTTTGTAATAACTTTTGAATTAGATAATTTTTTTTAGAACCATTCTTCACTCTTTTTCCTAAGCAAAGGAAAACCAAAACTAAAATGATTTTTAACTATCACAATACGTAACAGCTGTGATTTGGGAAGAAAAAGTGGTTCTCCATTAGGTTGTTTTTATTCCTGAAGAGAACAGGAGAAAATGCACTAAATTATTATATATTTTTTTTACTGTTGATAGAAGGATTAATTATAGTGCTTCACTTTAAAGGAGCTGTGTTAGTATCAATCATGCTAAATAAGTTTCCATTTTTTGTGATATCATAATTGAAATTTAGTAAGCTTTGAACTACCCACACTTGCACTGAGCTCTGTGAGCCTCAAGCTAAGCTTTTCAGAGTTCAGATGCTATAATGGAAAACTGTGAGAGTATTACAAAATGTAAAGTCCCCCAGATCCAATTCCTCTCTTCTTCTGATACTGTTGTAATATTTCCAGCACCACCTGTTAACGCTGCACTGTGGGTCACACTACTGTGTCCTGTAAGCTCTTGTCTTTCACAATCATTGAAAAACCTACCAAGCTAGCTAGAAGTACTTGGAAGCCTAAAATCAGCACATTGCAGCTAACCAGTGTACCACAGTGGATGCTTCGTCCATGAAAAGCAGAGTGGTCTGCATGGTGTGGTGGCTTATTAAGGGTGATAATAAACAAAAAGCCTAATGAGCCCTGAGGTTTTATTACCCCATTATCTCAAACTGTCCCTTTGTAGTAGGTGTTGTGCATAGGAATGGACAAGCTATGTCACCATTTTGCAGATGACTTGCATAGGGAAAATGTTTACAGCATTTAAGCTCTCTACTTCTTACATCTAAGCTCTCTACTTCTCTTTCAAATCTCCTGTAGCTTTCAGAGTGCAAAAAAAATATTTTATTTTATTATTCTGGTTTGGGCCAGGATAGAGCTAATTTTATTTCTTGTAATTTTGCTTTCAGCCAAGTCTCTCATAAGTAGCTGTGCTTGCTAAAATTAACAGCAGTTTCTCAAAGTCTGCTCTGAGGACTGATAATACTCAATGTTTATAGTTACTGCTAGAGAATGGTCTGCAGAACCAAGGCTACTGCTCAGTTCTGAAAGGCATCTTATGCTCTGGAAAGAGAAAGGAGTAAAAGGATCACACCTGCAACCTTCCTTTAGTGAGGAGCAGATAAAACCGTTGACCAGTATTGACCAAATAGAGTATTCCATCCCATACGCATCCTACTTAGTATAAATTTGAGGCATCATGAGGATCAAGTCCCTTCACCTTCCTCTTTTCCCTTTGCCCTTCCCTTCAGCCCTTCTTCACCTATCCATGTTTGCTTCAGCATCCTGGGAGGATTCTGTCCATTCATCTGCCTGTGGTCCTGATCTGTGCCAGACTGAATCTGTGTGTTCCTGCCTCCAGCTCCCAACTGCTGCTGACTCCAGGAGTCCAGCCTTGACTTTACCAGTACTGCCCTGCAGCCTCGGTGGTGACGTGATAATTACTGGGAGAAAGTGGGGAGGAATGTGATATCATTTTTCTGTATATTTGTAATATATTTAATAATTTTTCCTTTCTTATCATTACTGTTTCATCAAAGCTGTGCAGTTTAGTTTCCAACCCATAAGTCTCTTTCCCTTACTCTCTCTCCTTTCTTTATCAGCATCTGTCATTCAGTTAACTGCCAGCCCAACATTAAACCATGACAGATTTGTGGCACCCAACATGGGGCTTAAGATAATTAGCTTGATCCCAGGTTTAAATTTTGACTAATTTGCCTGAATAGTTTGAATTCTGGCTCCAGCGGAAGGATGCCCAGATGGAATTCACTGAGCAGGAAACAGACTTTTTCTCTGGAAATTTCACAGGGTTAGAAATTAAACCAATCATGCCACACTTGTGGTATTCAGGGTATGTGACATGTGGCTTTGTAGCTGGGATTAGTGTTGCTCTGTGGTTCATTCTTGGTAAGAGGAGCTTAATAACTGTAGTTGTGATACAGCCTTCAATACTGATATACAGTGTAGTACATGTTGCAGTGGTGTTTCATACAGAGATTAAAAACTTGGTTGGTAATTACAATTTCAGTTTTAATTTGGGAAATTATACCAACATCTTATATTGGCCTGACTCCACCACATTTTGGTAGCAATAGTGTTTAGTTTCTGAATCTCCTGGTGAGTGTTGTTAATTTTTCTCATATATTGGTAAGGAATAAGAAAAAAATCACAATTGTGAGAATAAGCATGTCTTTTTGGAGATCAAGAGTTGCTGCTTGGAGAGCAAGAGCTGCCCATAGCAAAGAGAGCATGCCCTCTTCTGCAGCCACTGCTTGCCCTCCCACATGCAATGCCACAATTCTGATCTCTCCAGGAAGCACTGCCAGAGTATCTGCTACAGCCACATTGTAAAAGGAATGGTAATTAAGGGAACCTAGAAACAATTAACACCTCATCTGAGTGCTTCTTGCTCAGCCCTGTAGTGGAATGAATCAGTGCTGCATTTGAGGTTTTCACTTTCTTTCAATTTGCATCTTTGAGATATGAATGAAAAATAAAAGCAATTTAATATATTTCTTTCAGAAAACTTTTTCAAATACAATTTCACAGACTGACATATCAAGCAGATAACAGCCAACAACAGGAAAGTGAGCAAAGAAGATGAAAAGTTAAACTTGTACATTTATTTACTGGAACCAAGTGACCTTGGGAACATTTAAACTATATTATCTGAACACAGAGACAAAAGCAGTTGAATTGCCAAATATTTTATTGAAGCAGGAATTTCCCAAATGTATGATATCAAAAGACTTCTTAAATTCAATCACAGTGAAAGACAGGGACATTATCAAAAGTCAAATGTTTCTCTTTTCCTTTTTTGAACAGACAGTTCCACATTGTTGAAAAGTAAATTAGTTTAATATTCATCGCAACATTCTCTTTCTTATTTCCTCTGATTTTTGCTGTTACTTACTTATATTTTTTCTTTATCCATTCTCTACTGTCCGTTTAGAGAGATGCTGAGTTAGATAAATGTTCCATTTCATGAAAGAAAGGTCTTATCTGCTTTTTCACTTATAGAAGCATGAAGAAATTACTTTTTGAATAATATGTCTTAACATTTCTGGACAGGTAGTATCTGACTTATCCAGACATGCTATTCCCACATTGCTTTGGAGACTTCAGTCAGCAGGAAGTTTGTATTGTGAACAGAGACAGGTAGTCTTTAAAAGACTGGAAATTACTATATAATTAAAAGTTGAACTTTTTAAAGGGTAATTCAAATATCAATATCAAGTAAATACAATATTAATAAGTTCTCATTAAGATAACATTAGTGTAGATTTAAATATAATTTGCTTTGTGGAAGTATTTAAGACTCAACCACAAATATTTTCCAACAAATCCAATAACTCAACTATTTGTTTGATAGAATATTTGACTTTAAACAAATCTAGTGTTACTTCATAAGAATCCACTGCATGGCAAATGCCTTTTCACCTCCCAAGCACTAAGTTGGAACTTCAATACATTTGGATAAATTATCAAGAGTCTGTCAATATTCAGCCAACTCTTCCTTTTTGAGTTTGAATGTCAGAAGGTTGTTTGCAGGGAAATTTAAAGGAGCCTTTATTTATGTTGTTAGTATTTTAAGAAGTTCACAAACTATCAGGAAAAAAGAACAAGTTGGTAATACTTAATTTCAATTCAGCTAAAATCCAGCTGATTTTTCCTAATGTCATTCACTGGTTCCCTGAAGCAGGAACTAAGATACTAATTTTCTTCAAGTGTCGGCGACTCTCTAACTGTACAGCATATTACATGATGAAACATAATTTTCATTTATTTGATTTTCAAAGGAGATTGGGTGTTAACTATTGTTTCATGGAAAAAGTAAACCCAGGAATTTCACTAGAGAATATAATGAAATTATAAGTCTTTCAGTGTACAGCTCTGCCTTAAGTAAAATGTAGCTTAACAGTAGTTGTTCTCTTTTTGTTTCATCAATATGTATTTAATTTCAATAAAAGCAATGAAAGCTGTGTTATTCTTGCAAATGAAAAACTTTAGAAATTTTTTTCCATTTCATAATTTAAACTTTTGTTCTAGTTGCATCAAATAAGCCTAAGTTGTTGGATTTTATCACAGAATCATAGAATCATAGCATGGTTTGGGTTGGAAGGGACCTAAAAGGTCATCCAATACCCCTGCATGGCTGGGACACCTTCTCCTAGATCAAGTTGCTCAGGGCCCCATCCAACCTGTCTTTGAACACTTCAAGAGAGGGGAAATCCACAGCTTTTTGGGACAGCCTTTTCCAGTGTCACAGAATTGTTCTGGTTGGAAAAGACCTCTAAGATCACAGAGTCCAACCATTAATCTAACTCTATGGAATCCAGCACTACACTGTGTTCCCAAGTACTTAATCTACACCTCTTTTGAACACCTCCAAGGATGGTGATTCAACCACATGTATGGGAAGTCCATTCCAGGGTTTACTAACACTTTCAGTGAAGAAATTTCTGATCTAAACCTCTGCTGGCACAACTTGAACCCTTTTCCTCTTGTCCTGTTTCTTATTTCTAGGGAGAAGAAACAAACAACCACCACAATACAACCTCCTTTCAGATAGCTGTATAGAGCAATAAGGTCTCCCCTCTGTGTCCACTTCTCCAGATTGAAAAGTGCCAATGTTCTCATTCTGTCCTCATTGGAGAGGTGCCTCAGCCCTCTGACCATCTTCATAGCCCTTCTGTGGACTTCCTCGAAAACCTCCATGTCCTTTCTGTGTTGTGGGATCCAGAACTGGACACAGTACTCCAGATGGGGTCTCACAAGAGCCAATTAAAGAATGTCATGCTTCTTTAGATACAAACCAGGACCCAGGCTTCCTGGGCTGCAAGAGCACATGGCTGGCTCATGTTGCCCTTCTTGTCCTCTAACATCCTCAAATTCTTCTCTTCAGGGCTTCTCTCAGTCCATCCCCCCCACAGACTCTATTTTGCTTGGGATTGCCCCAGCCCAGGTATCAGACTTTGGACTAGCTGATTTTGAACTTCATAAGGTTGACATGGGCACATTTCTCAAGGCTGTCAAGGTCTCTCTAGGTGACCTTCCTTCTCTCCAGTGTGTCATTGACACTACACAGCATGGCCTTATCAGCAAAATTGCTGAGAGTGCACTCAGTTCCACTATCCATGTTGCCAACAAAGATGTTGAACAGCACTGGTCCCAGTACTGACTTCTGAGGAAAGCCACTCATCACTGGTTTCCATGTAGACATCGAATTATTCACCACAACTCTTCGAGTACCTGGTTTTGATGAGCCCACATGCCATTCTGGATTTAATGTATTCATACATTTCCTCTCACAAAATATGTAGTTCATCTTCACAGTACATCAAATTGTGTGTCAGATCTAAATATTTTAAATAGGAATGATTCAAATAGATGCAGGAGTTCCATTTCTAATTTTGTGTCAGACACATTGTGACTATGTACACTGACAATTGTTTTTTGTTGGTTTTTTTTTATTTTCACTCTTTCTCTTTAGGAAGTCAGTCTTATCTCCCAGTCACTGAACTCTCAGATTTAACAAGATTATTACTAGCTTCCTTGTCAATAATCAAAAGCTAGCAAACAACTTTTTTTCTTTCCTTTATATGTGTCTGAATGTATTCTTTGCTGTGTCATCCAATACCTAGGTATCCTATCCTGCCACACTATTTTCACCCTTTTTAAATCTTATCTTTTATATTACAGGTCTGCATGCTATTTTAACTCACATTGTTGCAGAAACTTTTCAAACATAATGAAAATTTATACTTTCCATCTACAATGAGAAGGCTAAGGCATCAAATGAAGCAAGGCTCTAATTTCCAGTAGAAAACTTTACCATACTGATACAAAAGATTCTGAACTGGAGTAAAGGGTCAAGATGTTTTTTTGTTTATTTGTTTCCTGCTCTGGCACACTACTGTTCTGCTGCTCATTATAGGGGGAAGAGATATCAGAGTGTTTATGTTCAGCATCTAGGAAAATGATACCAAAGTCAAACACAGTGAAATTGGGTTTTAGATCCCATGTCAGTATCACATAGAAAATATTTCACATCTTCTCCCTGCAATAATGGCTAACAAGAAAGTTGTTTTAGGTCTAAAACATTCAGTGATACAGAGAGTTGACAGGATACTTGTTTTCTTTCTTTAATTAGAGGGTGTCCTGTTTTTCTGCCTTTCTTTTCTGTTTGTGGCTGTTCTGACAATCTCAATCTGAATTTACAGTGATCTACCTCCTTGTAGTCCATGCTGACATCAAAGCATTTTCTTTTGTCTGTTAGTCTGTTTGTTACTTGATCTGTAGATATAAGCAGAGGAAAACCAAACTAATCAGAAGTGGAATCTCTTTGTGCCTTCAAAAATTTATTACAAAACACTTAAACAACTTAAAGATCTTCTGTTCTCCATATGAGTGGAGAATATCCTGAAAGCCTCTAAAGATATAATTTACTTTACATATTTTCCTAGTATTTAAAAGTGAAGCTGCAGCCTCCAAGTGGATAAGAAATTTTATTCCTTTATGACTCTGAACAACTGATGGACTGAAAATCTTGGAGTCTGGGTGTAAACTTTTGGAAAATATATAAATTCTGACTGCCTGTCCTTCCATCTACACAATATTAAATATAAAATCAGCAAAGTAAAAATATCATTCTTGAGAACTGGCTTTCCTGTGGCATTCACACAGTCATATTAAAAACACATTTCTCAAAAAAAGGTTTCATGAAAAAAATTGTCATCAATAGGAAGGACAGATAAATAGAAAACTCTCCTCTCCTCTCCTCTCCTCTCCTCTCCTCTCCTCTCCTCTCCTCTCCTCTCCTCTCCTCTCCTCTCCTCTCCTCTCCTCTCCTCTCCTCTCCTCTCCTCTCCTCACCTCTCCTCTCCTCTCCTCTCCTCTCCTCTCCTCTCCTCTCCTCTCCTCTCCTCTCCTCTCCTCTCCTCTCCTCTCCTCTCCTCTCCTCTCCTCTCCTCTCCTCTCCTCTCCTCACCTCTCCTCTCCTCTCCTCTCCTCTCCTCTCCTCTCCTCTCCTCTCCTCTCCTCTCCTCTCCTCTCCTCTCCTCTCCTCTCCTCTCCTCTCCTCTCCTCTCCTCTCCTCTCCTCTCCTCTCCTCTCCTCTCCTCTCCTCTCCTCTCCTCTCCTCTCCTCTCCTCTCCTCTCCTCTCCTCTCCTCTCCTCTCCTCTCCTCTCCTCTCCTCTCCTCTCCTCTCCTCTCCTCTCCTCTCCTCTTCTTTCCTGTTCTCTTCTCTTCTCTTTTCTCTTCTCTTCTCTTCTCTTCTCTTCTCTTCTCTTCTCTTCTCTTCTCTTCTCTTCTCTTCTCTTCTCTTCTCTTCTCTTCTCTTCTCTTCTCTTCTCTTCTCTTCTCTTCTCTTCTTTCTTCTCTTCTCTTCTCTAGAAAAAAATATGAAAAAAATTGTCAAATATATATGCACTAGTATATTAATCCATCCTAGGAAATGTTCCAAATATCATATTTGCATGTGTTTTTCAGTTGGTAGTATGCTTTCTGGCAGATATTCAACCTGGTCCACCATCAGTCTTCAAAAAAATCCCTTGGCATCATTGTATGTTGGAGATCATACTCTAGTTAAGTGGGACCCTTTCTTAGCGGTTAGGGGGATGTGATTTTTTGGATTCCAGACTTTTCCCACCAGTCAGTGGAATGCCAGAAAATACTCCCTAGAACACTTTACTTGGTATTACTGATATCATCACAGGGGCAACATATCACAGTATCATTGCTTACAATGTTATCAACAACAAAGTCATCTGTCACAGCTATTGAATGTGCTCGTCACTTTGTTTAACTGATTTATATTTCAGTGTAAACTGATCAGTGCCATAAATTGCTTCAGTTCTTGTACATGGCCAGATTGCAAACAGCAGGGAAAAAAAAATATCATCCATAAGCAAGCATTTAATTTCTTGGCTGAAAATCTCATACAGGAGAGAGGTCTCTAGTTTGTATGCTAGGAAACATTTACAGCTGAGACACCATCACTTAAATGGACTGCCATTTATGAGAATATTTTTGCACATGACTGAACAAGTCTAACCCACTTGCATTCAAATTATCTGAAATGAATGATCCAATTTCTGCTATCCTTCAGTCTGCACTTGCCATTATGCACATAGAGGTTCAGAGCATTATAAATTTGTGTCAGCTGTTTTGCTATTTAACAGGTTTTTTTCAGTTTTTTTCTCTTATCACAGATGTTTTTTCACATAAAGCTAGAAACTGTTTCCTGATTACTCTAATTATTGAAAAAATGTTAATAAGCAATAATGATGGATGAATCTCCAAAGCGTTATGATTTGGCTCGCAGGACTCCTTCCCTCTCTATCCAAACACTGCTTTGGAAGGGGCTTGCTAGAATTCAGGATTATCTGTTTGGAACTTCTCAGAAGAACCTTGGTGAGCAGGGGAGGGGTTCTAGGCAACAGAATTTTTCCTTGGCATACAGAGACAGGGAGGCTAGAGAGCCCCAAAATCTTCTGAAAGTAAAATTTCAATAATAGCAGTATGGGATGAATTTTGTGGGGATTTCTCTCTTTGTGTCAGACCACTTCCACAACCACAGCCTGTGTCTCACACACACAAACTGGAATTTCTTTCTCACACTATCTGTTCATTTTTTTCTGAATTCTTAAATGGGAAAGTCCTCCAGGCAAAAGCTGAGCCTAACAGCATGTACAGATCCTAGTACAGCTGACTCTGATCTACACTAGCAGCACATACTGTAAACAACTGAGATATTATGTGATGTGACATTGAGGCTGCAGCTAATATACTACTTATTTAAACTGGGCAGGAAAAGAGAAACTGCCATTTCAGAACACCATTTCAGTTATATTTTAAAATGTTCCACACTTTTTGTGTTTGTGCTTAACATTTTTTGACTAAGATTTTAAGATTTGTTTTCTAAGGATGTTTAAGTACAACTTTGTATCAGAGGTTCTATTCATACAGTGATGGTAAGTATGGCCTCTAATGGCCTCTAGCCATTTCTGCAACGTAGACAGCAAGAATAAGTGGAAGTAACTACTTCTTCTTAGGTGGATTAATAAACAAATGACAAATGACTATTGTCAGTCGCAAGATCATGCAGTTATCAACAGTGCTACAAATTTTTTTTAACCATTCATTTAACTAGTCTCTGTACAGTTTAATCCTAGGGAAAATGCATTTTGTTGGCCATACATTCTTTCATCACAAAAGATACTGCCTTTTTTTAAGCAACAGATTTAATTTGAATAATTTACAAGAGTGCAGAGATGACACCTGTATGCCACTGTGATAAAAATAAGACAATAAAGATACAAGGGTCTCCTAAATGCTACTTTAAAACCCTGATTGAAGCTGGTGATTTGTATCCATTCTGTGTGGCAATACCAAAAGCACCACTTAGCTTGTGAGGGAGGCAGTGGGGGCAGCAGTAAATTCTGTGGCTGAGCTCTAAATTGAGGCCAACAGAGAGGTTCCTGGAGCAAAGGAGACCTGAGGAAGAGAAAAGAGACCTGTCACTAGCTGACAGTTTTTGCAAGACAGGGTTAAGAGTCTTGGGTGTTGCCAGGTTAGGGAGTGCAAGAGACATAGGTACTGAGAACAGGACAGGAAAACAGTGTGTGTAGTGCTATGAAATATGGACTCTGTCACTCCATCCAGAGCTGTAACAAATTGTACTTAGCTACCTTCCAAAATGACAACACAAGACCAAACATCTCAAGAGTGTTTATGGTTATGGTGGATTCTTCTGCACTCTTCCAAGGAAACCTGGAGGCTATAGTACCTCTGACATACCTGTATGCCTATGCTCACTGCATCAGGAATAAACAGGAAGAACTGGAGATCTGTGTGTAGTTGCCATGTAGGGCCATGATCTTCTTGGAATTACAGAGACACGACATTTCCACATGGCTGGAAAGCTGTCATGGATGGACTTTTTAGGAAAGACAGGCCAGCCAAGTGTGGTGGTGAAATTCTCTTTATGTGAAAGAGCTCCTGGAATGTATTGAGCTTTGCCTAGGGAGGATGAAGAAGGAGCTGAGAGCTAATAGGTAGGAATTAAGGGGCAGGTTAATATGGTAAGGCTTAATATCACAAGACACCTGTTCAGGAAGAGGAAGTTGATGAAGTCTTTTATGGGAAATATTTGGTAAATAGGCAATACTGCTAGGCACATGCACTCCATGAAGGTCCTGCAGGGCACTGATGACAGCTTTTTGACAGGAGGTTGGAGGAGCCAATGAGGAGAGATGTGCTGCTTTTACTAATAAAGGATTGATTTGGGCTGTGATGGTTGGAGTAAGCCTTTGCTGCAGTGATCATGAGATGGTGGAGTTCAGGTTCCTGAGTGGAAAAAACAGATCAATACGTAGGTTTACAACCCTGTACTTCAGAAGATCTAGATTTGGTCTCTTCAGTAACCTACTTGGACGAATCCCAGGGGTTAGGGCTCTTGGAGACAGAGGGGCCCAAGAGATACGGTAAATATCTCAAATATCTAAATATTAAATATATCTAAAATACTCAAGCACCACTTCCTCCAGGTTTAAAATTCATGTATCCCTGTGATTAGGAAATCAAGCAAATGAGTCAAGGGACCTGAATGGATGAGAAAGGAGCTTCTGAAAAAAAAGCACAAATGAAAGGAGGAAGTTTTCAGAGTATGAAAAAAGGGATTGACTACTTGGGAGAAATATAGGAATGTTGCCAGGGCATGCAGGGATGCAATGAAGGTCTAAAGTTTACTTGTAATTAAATCACTGTAATTAAATCTGTCAAGAAATGTCAAGGACAACATGAGGGGCTTCTTCAAGTACACCACTAGCAAAAGCAAAACTAGGAAAACATGGGCTTGCTCTTGATACAGAGAAGGCTAAGTTATTGAGTGCCTCTTTTGCTTCAGTCTTAACTGCAAAGGCTGTAAATCCCAGATCCTGGAGGCAAGAGAGGAAGTACGGAAAAAGGGGACTTACCCTTGGTTGAGGAGGATTGGAAGAGAAGTCATTTAGGCAAACTGGACACCCATAAGTCCATGGTCCCTGATGGAATATACCCATGAGTGCTGAGGGAGCTGGCAGATGCTTTTAAGTCACTCCACATCATCTTTGAATGGTCACAGAGAGAAGGAGGTGTCTGAGGAGTTGAAAAAAACTGTGTAACTCTAGTCTTCAAGAAGGGCAAGAAAGAGGACACAGGAAATTAAAGGCCAGAGAACCTCACCTTCATTCCTGGAAAGGTTATGGAACAGCTCATTCTGAACGTCATCTCTAAGCATATGGAGGAAAAGAAGGTTGTCAGGAGTAGTCAACATGGATCCACCAAAAGAAAATCATGCTTAACAAATCTGATAACTTTCTACAATGGCATGATGAGCTGGGTAGATAAAGGGAGAGTACTGGATGTTGTCAACCCTGACTTCAGCAACATTTCTGACGCATGATATCCACATTGGCACGCTCAGAGGGATATGGGTTAGAGGCATAGACAGTGAGGGCTTGAGAACTGGCTGAATGGACGAGCCCAGATGGTTGTGATCCATAGTACAGAATCTATTTGGAGGCCCGTAGTGGTCAGTTCCCCAGGGGTCAGTATTGGGTCCAACCCTGTACAATATATTCATTAGTGACCTGGGTGAAGGGGCAGTGTCCCCTGAGCAAGTTTGCTGATGATACAAAACTGGGAGGAATGGCTACCACTCCAGAAGGCTGTGCTGAGTGTCACATTCAGTGAGACCTGGACAGACTAGGTAGGTGGGTGGAAAGAAGCCTAATGAAGTTCAAAAAGACAACTATAGGTTGTACACCTAGGGAGGAATAACTTCATTTATCAGTACAGGTTATGGGTTGACTTGCTGGAGAACAGCTCTGTGGAGAAGGACCAAGGAATCCTGGTGGGCAGAAAGTTAACCATGAGTCAGTGTTCCCTTGTGATCAAGAAATCCAATGGGGCTTACTAAGAACTAAAGAATATATATATAGAGAGAAGTAAAATTACTTGTGTCCTAGTTTGAAAGGAACACATTATGAGTGACTTCTTTAATTAAGTGAGGGCTCATAACTTTAAGAGGTTATAATTGTCTCATCAGAGTAAAAAACCAGAACTCCAAGTGTTATTTTTCCAACTATGGAAAAATAACAGGAAAAAATCTTATTCTTCTGGCCCTGGAACCCTCTTAGCTTTGGTTTTGTCCCTTCTCTCTGTAGGTCAACAGTCAAAGACTGCTCAAACAAATGTGTTTCTATGAGTTAGGAAATTTCCAAATTTGTGGCTACACAAGTCAGTGGAGGAACAGAGACAAAGGAGTTGCTGTGACCAATCTAGGTCACTCGATGATGTTGCCATGATGTATTTGGGCTAATTTAACTTCACAATTTCTTTTCCATTCAGGAGAGTGCAAATCAGTCAGCACAAGGCAGGAACAAATTTCAAGTCAATAGACTAGCCTATTATAACAGTGGAATAATTAAAATGGATAAGAGGGAAAATAGCAGAGTACTACTTTTCTCAAACTCAATCAGCATTAAAATATGCTATATATTTTTCACACATAAAAAATTAGACAATGGTACAGTCAGAACTTTAAAAACAAATGCAACTGCTGTGCAGCTCAGTATATAAATTTCTTTATAATAAGCAAACAAACAAACAAAAATATTGATTGCAAATTACTGCCTGATAGAGATATCCAAATTAGGTCTGTGAAATTGTAGCATGCTTTCATGCATTATTTTGGACTGAAAAATTTGAGCTAAAAACAAGAATAGCTATAGCCAGAGAGGAAACAAGGAACTAAAGAAAACAAATAGATTAACTAAAAATAGAGCAAGAAAAGTTGTACTAATTTGATTATTTTTTTTTCTTTCTGCTTTCAAATGATATAATATTCTAAATAGACAACTACCTTAATTACGTGTGTACATGAATTTCAGATTACACTTTTCTGAGAAGAAAAATCATGCAAAAGTCTTTCCACAGCATCTGGGATCATGAATGCTAATGAAAAACAAAATTAAAAAATTAAAAGTAGTGTGATTTTAGAATATTAATACTTTTTCTTTAGTGATCCTGCAGTTGTCTGAGCATATCTCCTTGTAGCAAAATAAAGACTGACTTCCTGAAGTCTTCTATTTTGCTACTGCTATAGATTTGCTATATTTTGCTATAGAGCTCATTGTATTTAAATATCACCACTCATTACGTAACATTTTTAGTACTCAGGCTACAGATTACCTCTCTTTGTAGATAGGAATGCAGAGAGAGCAGGGAACACAGAAACAACATGATATAGCGTGGACATGCAAGTTGTCATCCTGAAAAGATTTATGCATCTGGTGACACCATGCACTGCAAGCAAGCACTGCTGACACCAGTTCAGTTGCTCTCAACATCCTCTGTTAAATGTGGTTTCAAATATTTGCAGGCTCAGAAGCAATTCAAGAAAGGAAATAGCTGGTACTTTGTGTGTCTAAAGCCCTGAAAAAAACTTAAAACCAAGCAGTTTCTGTTTTAGTAGTTATCTCCAGGGTTACACACAGTATACACATTTTCATGGCATACTCCAATATAACTTTTGATTTTGTATTACTGGACACCAGAGCATGAATTTTGCTTTTATGACTTTCTTTCAATTGTCCATTTCACGTAAGGAATGTTTTCAGTTAAACACCCCTTGAGTAACAAGCCCAGTTAAGTGTTTTCCTCCTTGCTCAGCAGTTCACACTGTGGTTCTCTGACCTTCACAGTGGAGCAGGATGACAAAGATAAACCTCCTGAATCCAGCCCCTGTTTTCTGCTTACACTTGTGTCTGACCTCATGCATTGTGGTTTGGATTGCTGTTACTTCCACCTGGGGTGTCTCACTGCAGCAGGTGGGAGAGAGTGCCTCCAAGTGATGAATGACTGTGATTTTTGGAGTGATGAGAGAAAATCTGAGATTCTGTGAAATATGTAGTCACTTCTGTAAACTTTTTTCATCCTTAGTCTGTTGGGCAGAAACTTGGTTCTACAGTCCTGACAAAATGATTATCAGTACAATGGCAGTTGAATGTGTGGGGCAGTGTCTTGTGGATTTACTGATTCAATGAGCCATTTGCAATTTCACTGTACCGGCCCAGTGTACTCAGACATGCATGGCTTGAGCTTTGAGACAAGCATATGCTACTGGCAGTCAGTGTTGCACGTGTGTGGCCCCAGACATCTGAGAGCATCACAGATCTGTTATTGCTCAGTCTCAGGTGGCTGAAAACCACTTGTCCCTCTAAGAAGTTGGACACGGACCACTCAGGGGTCGTGTAATTTGTTAACATGCCAGGGTCTCGTTTGTTATCAGAATTAACCTGACAAATCACTTCGCCAACAAAGAATGGATATGCACCACCACCCACAGAATCCAGAAGGAGCTCTCAGTCTGTCAATTCTGCCCGTGTCCAGGCTCGGTGAGGTTTCCTGTGTTGAAAATGTACTACAAAATGTACTGCATTACATTGTGTGTAATGCCATGTGGAGGGATGAACTTCAAATCTCTAAAAAGCCAGAGTCTGAAATTTAAAGTTGTTTCTTGAAATATGCAAGGTTTGAGGCCAAAAATAATGTGTATATTTTAAGAAAAGCTTGTGGGGCATGTTCTAGGTCACTGAATTCTGGACACATAGAGAAGGAGAAAATGTTTAGCAATAAATAAAGGTGGAGCTACTGTTTAAACAGTGATCATGCTTTGAAGTATCTGATACCTCTTTAATCCTTGAACATGATGAGATTGCATCTCTTCATCTCTTCTTCAGTGTTTCCATTTGAAGCATATATTTTTTTTTTTTTTTTCCAGCATCCACCTAATGCTCAGTCACTTCAGCAGCAATAACTTGATCAAGTGAGCCTGCACTCTGAATATTTGGACTTTTTTAAAGCAGGTAGTCCCTTCTCTGCTATACAGTAGAACTAATGAGATAACTTTTATTCAGCAGTCTAATAAGTTTCAGCTTTTAAGCATTACAAGGGCTTCATTTCCATTCTTTATAGTTATTTTTACTGGAAGTTTTCTGGTGCTTGTTGCTACTGTGGCCACAGGGCAATAGTATTAAAATGGAAAATCTTAGTGTCAGATGTAGTTGTGCCATACTGTAGCATAGTCTTAACATAGCTCTTTGGCTTCCTGCTCCCTGCCTTCTGCTGAAGTAGGAGTATCTCATGGTAATTGAGCAAACTGTGTTACTAACTTTGCATCTAACACAATAAGACTGAAATATCTGGAAGGAAGTATTAATTGACTCTTCTTCTGTATTAATAAAAATGCTCAGATTGGATAACAACCTGGAGCATGAAGTGGACATGTGAATGCAGAGAGCAAGCAAACACACAGTTCACAGCAGTGAGAAGAAAATGCAAGAGACTTTTAAAAATCTGCTTACAGCAGACAGTGCACTCCAACTGAAGCCCCAGAGATGGGTGTGAAAAGGAAGTATTCCTGCTGCCCTCTTGCAGGGTAATTCTGGGAGCTCAGCTCTGAAGGCAGAATGGAGAAAGAACAGTCCTTTCTCTTTTTCCTCTGTTCACTGAGACCAAAGGCAAAAGGCAGTTTTTGTGTCAGGCTTTTATTTGCTTTGCCTGACCCAAAAGACTTAAATTGTCTGTTACAAGTTTCCTCATCAAACTATTTTACTTTGTTCTAATGAAATGTAATATAGAGACTGAAAATATTTTTATATGTTGATGTTCTTACTTCAAAGAAAACTTACAGTATCTCCATCTTGAGGTTCTGAGATCTTGACAAAAAGTCTTTAAAAATATATCTTGGAAAAAGATACCTGTTCACTCCAATAGGTAACAGTCATGTTAGAAATTCTATTTAAACGGTAAACATATGCCAACGAGATTAGAATGTCATTAATTGTGGGTATCATGGTTCGATATATTTGTAAAAAAATTGCTCTAATTGTACAATTACTGTACTTCTAAGAAGCAAAAAAATTAATGCAGAAGGATTTACTTGTGTTTAAAAATTAAAAACAGGAGTTTGGCAATAAAGAATCAGGCATTACTAGAAAACAAGAAAAATTACTGCATTATTGATACGGCTCTCCTGTATTTGAAGGGAACGTGTAAGAGAGTATTACAGCTATGAAAAGCAAATATCTGGCCATTGAAATCTTATGCTCAGGGCGGGCAGCAAGCTGTCCAGCTGTAGCTGAGATTTTCCTCAGCCAGTTTTTTTATAGACCATTCATGTGAGTCATGAAATGTTTGCGTTAAGAAGTAAAGATACTTCTGAATTCTTCCATGTTTGACCTAGGAATAAAGGATCTGGATACAACAGGAATATAAACTACTGAAAAATATCCTTACTTTTCAGAATTTTCTAATCTGAAATTTGAGTGTTATCATGATGGTTAATTTTGATGAGATAAATACACTCACTGTTACTGTGTAGTTGGCCAGTAACACTAATGGGAGGCACATATGTGTTTTGGCACAGAAGATATCAATAAAAAGAGTACTAGTGATAATAATAAACTATAGATAGATTAAACTGTAAGGGAGGGTCTAGGACAAGAATCCTGCTTTCAGCTGGCACCAGCTTTCAACTCATGACCAGAGAACCACCTGTTGTCTACTCTCCCTGGAAACTTCTGCACCACTAACAATCCACTAGGACAACTGTACACTGGTGTTAAGATGGCACTCATTCACCACTGTGAGCTGAACCTCATTCAGTACTGTGGAACAGAACCTCAGAGAACAGGCAGCTCTGCCCAAGTAATTCTGATTTTTGCAAGGCTACTGTATATATGCACAGGAGTTTGAGTGTATGAGTCACACAGTTTGTAACATGCTAGGCCTTCTCTCATGCCTTCATTATGTGCAGCCATCTGAGGTGCCTACCTTGCTCTGCAGTTGTTTTTGTTTATCTCACAATTAGATAAAGGCAACACAGTAAAATGTGAGATATTGTCTAAAAGTAATATTAAATATGTTCAATTAAAAAAATCAAAGCAGTTTTTAATAGTGATGGTATAAAAGTACAATATATAAAAAAACAACCAAACCAACAAACAAAATTTTAAAAAATGATGTTAAACAAACGCAATTAGAAAATATCAAAACACAGTTTTTAAAAAAAAATGTTCAGGGCTGTGACCTGAAAAAGCTGTTCATAATATATTTGATTGAATTGCATTTGTCTTATCTGATTTTAGTACTTCAATATTTTTCATATGAGAAACACAGAAACTAGATTAGTTGTTTTCTATATTAAACTCATCACACAGTTGTATCTATATCCTACCAGTCCTTGTATTATGCAGATAAAATCCACTCAGCTTCCAAGCTTTTCTAACTGCTGTGTAAAGCTCCTTCTTCATTTAATATTAGTGTCATTTTTCAAAAATTTAATTTCAGTGATGAGCTCCTATTCAGAGTTAGTAATTACTATTATTACAGCAATACTACAACATAACATAAGAACAGTACTTATTACTAGTCCTGATCAGTTCAAAAATCCCCAAAGGTTTGGTTTTCTCTATCACACTATTATTTTTAGTTTGGGTCATAGCTTACTTTTAAATTTCGGTTTTAATATTGACATGAGAACTCAGGAAACAAAGCTGAGTGCAAGGCTCTTGGCATAATGTGTTACAGTTTTGGGGTAGGGGAGCTATGTTTCTCTGGCTGGGTCAAAACTCACTGTGTACTCCTGCCCCTCAAACTGAAAGAAAATTAAAAAGGTAGCCAACTTTTCCACATGACAGCTTTATCAGAGTTGTGTTTGAAGATGACAGGTGTCACACCAACTGCACTTTAAGCTGGAAAAATCTTTGAACTTATCATCTTCACTTGGCAGGTTTTCAAATTTGTTATCACTGAAAACACAGAAATAATCTGTCAACAAAAGGAGTCAGAAAGGTTGGACAATGCTCTGAGCTATAATCCCTGAAATGAGAGGGGCCAGATGTTGTCTTCACTGATATTATCGAAAGATATGTTGTTAAGCAACTGAGGCCAGAGGCATCAAGGTAGACATCACCCCATGCAGTTGTGAGGGGTATGCAAAGGGCACTCTGAAGAGCTGTGGGGAACAGATTCCATCAAAAGGTGCCCTTATCTCTTGCAGCTGCTCCAAGAACAGTGATTTGTTTTGTTCATTGTAGGCTTCTTCTGACCTCCACTCATTATGAGGCTGATAACAAAGATATCTCATATTTAAGCAGGAAAAAGAACTTATTTACTAAAAATGTATAAAAAAGAGCTTAAAGAAATATCTTTAATATCTTTAATAATGGTTTGGTATATTGCCTATGAACTTAACACAATGTGTATGTTTTCCAGCCTGTTTTCCTGCACTTCATCTATGAATGTATACAAAATGTGGACTTCAATCAAGCACTTCTGAGTTATTTTTTCTGAAGTATTTTTTTGATTTTTACAACTTACGATGTTTAAGTGCTTGAATTAATAACCATGGTTGCTTCACTCACCAATGACCTTGCTTTACAGACTTTTTTCTTAGAGAAAATAAAGTTACAAAGAGAAATGTACTGGGATTTTCATTCATCTTCTATTCCCTGTTTTATACATTTCATTACAATGGAGACAGAAAGCAGCTGCTTGTGCTTAAGTCACCATATCATATAAATGGTGAAACAGATGACATTGTTAAGTAGAAAATATTCTGCCTAGCTCTAAAGAATGTAAATAATCTTCATGTCAGCCTGTTTCTAATGCAGTACATACCTAAGCAGAACAACAATATAGCAGCTGGAAAGCAGAGTGTGAGTGGTGTTTAGTTAATTACCTGAATAAGTAAGAAATTGCAATGAAAGCATGTATCAAGATGATAATGGTCCAAGAAAACTATTTGTTTTAATGAGGTATTGATGAGTTAAGATACTTTTTTTCCCAGAAGCTTGAGATCCAAAGTGTATTGCATAGTTAGAAAATAAGAAAAAGCACAATTAGCCACTGTATAATACTTGATTCATACAAATCTTTTGTGAAAGTAACTTGCATTTCTCTAGAGGAAAATTTAAAAAAATTTTAGCGGAAAAAACCCAAGCACCCCTCCCACATTCGTCCTCCATGAGCACACAAAAGTACCTAATAGCAGTTCTTATTATGCTGGTGAGGTAACTACTCTAAGCAAAACCAGTGTGTAGAAATGTCTGTATAGAGCACATTTTACATATTTGATAGTGTTAACCCAGTATGTTGGTTCTTTGTACTTGTTTAGCTCAGTATTGCACACATAGGTGTTCAGTGTGTGATATTGTTCTTATGTAAGTTGGCTATAAGTCAGTGGAACTCAGGGTGCTGGAAATCTACCTCTTTATTCCTCACATCTAATTCAGTAGCAAAATGTAAGAGTATTCATGCCCTCAGATTTCCTGATTCGGAAAGAGAAACTTTTTCAGCAAATCACGCAAAACGTAAATGAAGCTAAGATGTTAAATTTCTTTCAAGATTGGACTAATAAATTTTTTATCTATCATATATAATTACAGCAAACTCTCTTTCACTTTGTTCTTAAGCAAAGCCTTCATTAAACCCCTTACAAAGCCATTAATGTTTGTGAAATCCTATATACTATTTCATTCTTCACGGTTACAATATTACATAATGTAATTGGTTTTCACAGAGTTCTCCCTAATGATCAGTATCGCTGTATCTTTTAGGCGCTCTGGAACTTGAAACCTGATACAAAGTTACTTGGTTTTGGTTTGGTTTTTTGGGTTGGTTTTTTTTTTTGTTTGTTTGTTTGTTTTTTTGTTTGTTTGTTTGTTTGTTTGTTTTATTTGACACTGGAGACCTGGATTTAAGGCATCAAATGAGGAGTTGTGTCAGAGCCTGTGGTCTGGAGACCTTCCTGCTGAAGAGCACTAAGTTTGCAGCAATTATGCATACAAGTTTTCAAACAGCCAGGATTTTAAGGAAATATATGTACATTAATAGAACATCATAAATACAATGTCTGAAATATTACCTAACCAGGAATTTAAACCATGGTAGTTCTCCTCCATTAAAATCACAGCACCTGGAAGCAGCAGATGTTTTCAGCAACTTACTGAATGAACAATAAAAAGGCCGTAGCTCTTTTGAAAACCTGTGTTTTCTTTCAAAGGTTTAACTGCTTGCAGATGTATGCACTTAATCAAAATACTTAACTTAGAACTGAAAATAAAACTCCAGCTGGCCTTGTAATTTGATCTTCCTGTTTTACCTGGGCAACCTGGATCCTTAGCAAATAAGAACAGGTGTTCCAAACAGGTATAATTTTACTTCTTCTCAGTATTGCTACCTGAATGTGACATGAATATGAAAATACTTTTAATAATTAGAAGTGGTGTCAAAATGAATCCCAGGCTGACCTTTAATACTTTAGAAAAGACAATGAAAAGAACTTTTATTTTTCACTTGTTCAAGAGACTTGTCTTCCCTTTTCCTTCTATTTCTTGCCTACCATTAAAGGAAATCTATGCAGTTCTTTTATCTTAGCTTGATGTAAATCACAATGGTAAGTCCATTGTATCCTTGACTTTGTTTTCCTGGAGAATGACACAGGAGTTCAAGAAGCATTTGGTTGACACTTTCAGGCATGTGGTGTGATTCTGAGGGGGCCCTACACAGGGACAGGAATTGGACCCGATGGGTCCTTTCCAGATTGGCATATTATATGATAAATTAACTTTTTGGAAGTGTTAAATTAAACTGCAAAATTGCTGGATGTATCTGACCAGTGTAAGTATCAATGCTAAGAAGCATTTATAATGGTCTCTCTGTCAGAAAGTCTTTTATCTTGTCATGTATTTACTGTTATTAGAAAAATGAGCTTTTTTAAAAAAAAAAAATGTTTTTTCTCACTTATTTAAAAATCCAATAACAGCTGTTCAGAAATGAATTTTTTTAGTATTGAATCATTTGCTGATACGTAACATTTATCTTCAGCATAGGTCAAAAGAGGCAAACAGTTATGATATTTTACATGTTTAAAGACATGAACATCCTTTGACCCTATCATGGCAATAGAGAAAGTATAAAGAAAGGTGTCTGCTGTCTTGATTCTGCCACAGCAACAATATGAGGTCTTTGTACTAATTAGAACTCTGCTGAGAAGTAGCAAATCCAGATAGGATACTCCAGAAAGAAGTATTTACTTTCTCTGACATTACTAGCATCTATTTTTTTATTGTTCCACTGATACTGAATCAGCTTGTTTAAAATATTGCAAGAATTCAATGATACAGCACTTTTCCACATGTAAACATCTGAGGAAAAAAATTGCCTCATAATTTTTAGACATCTGGAATAATATTTTTAAATATTTCCATGAATCATCATCTAGTATGAATGACTAAAACACAAATTTCAAAATACACTTTAGGCAAATAAGAAGTATTAAGAAACAATTATTGTTGCAAGATTTTATACCAATCAAATTTTCATTTTTACAGCCTATTTAAAAAAAAAAAAGACACTGATTCCTGATACTTAAAAAAGTTTGTGGATTTCTCATCACTGAAAAATACTTCAGTGTTTCAGGAAAAGTAGCACACCATAGTAAAAACATCTGAAGATATTATTTGTTATTTTCAGTCTGCCAATATTAAGCTTACTGAAAAAAATTGTATTTCATGAGTGGAGATGTCTGACTGATAAGTAATTCAGAGATGAAACTGTGAAGGCAATCAGACATTTTTAAAATTAAATCTAGTTTATGTAATGCATTAAATAAAGAATTATAAGCCTGCTTTTGTCAGCAGAAGTAGGATAAGGGAAGCATTACATCTGTCATGTAATGCTTAAAAACCTTTTGTCAACCAAGAGCCAAGTCAATGTGACACAGAGACTCATTGATTACAAATCCTTGCATCATAGTCAGATGCTACAAAGGAAGTAGGGAGGAAATTAATAAGCCTTTTTGAACACTTTGTGTACCTCTGGGAAGAGACATTGAGTAGGTACTTTAGTGTATGCTGCTTACCTATGGAAATCATCTTGTACAGACTTCTAAGTGAGAACAGCATATTAGAGATTAATCTGTCTTGATGGCACTGAGGTTTTCTTGGTCTAAGAACTTTTAAGAAATACTATGTATAATGCTGGTTCAGGAATTTTGCAGCAGAAGCAGAGATTTTGACACTTATAAATTATAAATATATTGATCAGCACACAATTACTTTGTCTTGAAAATGAATATAAACCTACCAGAATAGTACGTGATAATAGTAGTTCTTAATGTTGGTATGGTGTAACCAAATACCATGTATAAACATTTTACATAATTTTTCAAGCAATGTGATCACCAAAAAAGCAGATCTCCACAGCATTCAACTCATGGCATTGCAACCTCATAGCTCATTTAGGACATAAGTGTCAAAAAATAAGGGATTTGTATATGTATTGGTAGTCATGGTATAAAATTTCACACAAACCTTTTTGTAAATGAATCAATTTTCAGGTTTAAATTCAACAGATTTGTAAGTCTCCTAAACATTACCATCATCATAGAATCTGATCCTCAGGTATGTGAACATATCATTATTCATATATGCCTATATCTGTAAAATATATTTACACATTTTTTCAGTGGCAACATAGACACAAACAATTGTGATTGTTTCAGTGCTTTCCATGAATGAATCATATACTTCATGACTTAATTCTTTATTGCTATACTGTTAGTGCTTGTAGTAGAGATAAAATTAATGTCTTGAGCAGCATAATTATTTGAAATGTAGATATAATTTATTAAACATATCCATAATAACTTCTTTCTAAAAATTTAGTGAAAGATGAAATGTTATGACAGCTGTCATGTTCAGGAGTGTCAAAACATTAGACTATCAGCTTCAAAAATAGCTTCAAACACATAGAAGTGCAATTTCTCAAATATTTCACAAGAGAATGAAAGTCAATTTTCTGTCGGTTATTTTCCCAAGTCCAATTATACACAATAAAAAGAAAAAAAAATTAAACATCATAGAAACATAGAATCTCAGAATGGTTTCACTTGAAAGGAGCCATAATCATCATCTATTTTTTTGTCATAAAAGCCTTATCACTTTTAAACACAAAAATTAAAATTTTGTCTACGTGAATATTGCCAGATAACACAAAGGGAGCAGAATGTGAATAGGGAGGACTGCAGAAGAGTTTTACTTCAAAAGATGGAGAGTGGAGGGTTGTCCTGCTGCAGGGATCACACAGGGATCACAGGGTCCTGATGCAGTGCATCACACTGTGCCATCTCCTGTTTGGAGTTGCCCTGGTGGAGAGATGGTGATGTTAAAGAATCCAGGTTAGAGTTGGTGGCTGACAGATGGCAGTGGAAAGTTGATAGTGAATAGTTATTCTACAACCCTCACAAGAGAGAATCACCTCCCTTGACCTTTTGACCACATTTCTTTTGGTACAGGCCAGGATATTGCTGGCCTTCCTGGCTGCATCACACATTGTTGACTGATATTGAGATTCTTTTCAATAAATTTCCCCACAGAGCCACTAAAATGCATAATCTGACCATTCTGGACTAACATGTTTTCATCATCTAATATAGCTCCTTGTAGCAGTCAAAAAAGATGTGAAACCCAATGATAATATGTCTAGTAGAAGGTAATAAAATAGCTAGTTTCTGGGAATGAAAATAAATTAAAGTTTATTAGGGAAAGTTTTCATGTGAAACTTGTGAGACAAACCTTAAGCTTTGAAAGATAATTCATACTTTCTGAGAGGAAAAAAAAAGCAAATATTTTTAAAAAATAAAGTTTAATGTCATAGAAGTTAATGATTTCTTTTGTATTCAAGTAACACCTGTATCAGATTATGAACATTAAAAAAATAGTGAAAAAGATAACTTGTTTCCTTTCCCTCCCCTTCACATTTTTACTTCCTTCACTTTAAATGCCCTACAATGTGGGGGTTTCTTCCATTACTTTTTACCATATGGTAAGAAAAATAGTGTTTAAAGATAATCAGACAAAGATGCTGGTATTAAAAACATCTTTAAATTAGAAAACAAAACCAGAACAAGAATAACTGTCAGAGTTTTTATATTCAGATGAGTTTATTTAAAAAAAGCAATATTTTAGTACTGAAAATTACTAACTTTTGTGACAATGCACTATGAAAAATAATGCAATTTCCATTCTAAAACGCTTCAAATCCAATTAATTTCTGTACAGGACTCAGTTGAGAAATATCCATAATATAACACTGTGTGAGTTCTCTAGAGGATCAGACAGCAAGGTCCATGATTTAGGTGATCTTACACTTTAGAGCTTTTCAGAGAGTGGCACTTTTGGAGCATAATTTCCTGAACAGGAGAGGGACTGTGCATAGTTTTTTTCTTTACATAGTTGTTGTGTTCTTTCCACTGTGTGATGCTTAGGTTTTTTTCAGTTGATATCATGAGACACCATTTGGCACTACAAGTCACCTCCAGTTCAGTTGAGTGACAAACGTAAAACACAATGAGACTTCCTGTCAGGAAACTACCACCAGCTGCTGAAGCTTGGCCAAAGCATTTTCCCCTGGAAATCACTTCTTCTAAGTTGAGCATCCCAACGGAGCAGTGTGCTAGTGGGAAAATATTTCCCAGGCATGTAGGGGCTCTCACACTATTTATGAGACCTGTAAGAGGCATGTTGTCCCAGGAGTCAGGCTTACCTACAGGTCACAGGAAGAACTTGCAACTCTTTAAATACCACTCTTTATTAGCATTCTGCTTAGCAGAATTTCCTCACATTACATCTCTGTGGAAATGGCTGGGTAGGCAGCACCCTTCGCAAAGGCATTTTGGGGGTTGTTCAGACATAAGCTAGTCAGACAATTGAACTTTTCATGTTACAGGTAAATCCAATTTATTTTTTCTCCTAAATATAATTATCTTCCCTTTCTCAAAG